>NW_021319579.1:2315066-2354644 GCF_001605985.2 Dendrobium catenatum
GGGTCGGGTCAACCCGGCAACCCGCCGGGTCGGGTCTGGGTTTGGATTTTTGACCCGTTTTTCTAACCGGGTCGGGTTAGGGTCAACCCGTTTGCGCCCGAATCAGTTCAGGTTCGACCCGAACCCGACCCGTGACCCGAAATTGACACCCCTAATCCAACCACACAGTCAAACCACTCTCTTTGGACCACCATCAATAGACAATAATCGTCACGCTACCGAAATCTTGCTGCCACTGTTGGACCACCGACATCTAAACATTGTCATTTGAGCTCCGACCACCATCTTTCGATTATAATTTGCTGACCACCATCAAATTAACTAAAATTATGAACATATTTGATGGTTGTTTAACAGACTAAGCAATTGCATTATTCAATGAAACTTGGTACGAACCTAATTGCAAGGGCACACATATTATTCAATGTTTTTGAATTTTAATTTTCATATCATAGACTCTATCATGAAATAGTTGGAAAATAACAAGTTTTATACTAAAAAATTGCTTCACAAAACAGTAAGAAAATCATCTCAAATGAAGCCCAAGTCATAAATAACTAATCAAACTTATTGGTTCATTTACGGCCCGCATCAAAAAATCCGAATCATCTATTAATAAAATTATGAAATTGCTTCATCAATGATTGAGCAAATATAGAATTCAAATTTTGTTGATTCCACAAGACTTCTATTGAGTTCAAATGTTCATTTGTACCAAATAAACTATTTTAATAGGAATCTCAGTTGCCCATTTATTCTCTGCAACTAAGAGTAGTTCCATACGGAATTTCTTATTTGAATTATTCATCGCATGACAATAAAACTTTTGTTTTGAAGGATGAATCCATTATGTATTTTGGTTGCCTTATCAGTTTGGATTATATTTGGCTGTGGACTTTCATCAGAATTCAGAATATTGAAAGCTTTTCAGGAAATTCCCTTAAAAAATTGATGGGTTGCGTATAATTGTATAAATATTGTTGCTTCTTTATCAAGTCAATGAAAGATCACTGTATTTTAATTGAGAAGACTCAATTGAAAGAATTTTGTATCATAATATAATATTATGAAACAAATTTTACTACAATACAACAACAAGAGGAAGAAGCTTTTATCCCACTAAAATATGAGGTCGACTCGATGAATTTTTTTTCTCTATTATGTCTTGTTAAGAGTCAAATTCTCATATAAATCTAATGAAGAAATGTGATTTCTAATATTTTCTAACCAAATAGTTTTAAGTCTATATCTACATTTTTTAACATAAATCAAATCTAATATATCTACTTTCCTAACCAGGTCATTGGAAGGCCGCCGCTTTATGTGACCAAATCATCTAAGGTGACTCTCTCTAATCTTATCTTATACTGGAGCTGCTCCAACCTTTTCACGTATATGCTCATTTTGTTTCATGTCTTTAAGAGTAAAACCACACATCCACCTGAGCATCCTCATCTCTGCAACACTCAATATTATGCTTCTCTTTTAATGGCCAACATTCTGCACCATAAAGCCACTCATTCACAAACAAAGTTTGCTATAATGAATTTATAAAATTTTATAATATATTTTTAAATGAGAATAACATATTAATAGTTAAATTTTTAAAATTCATTATGATTAAAATTTTAGCCAACTGTTATAATCTGTATTTTGATTTTATAGCTCAATCGCATTGAAGTTGCAATGCATTTAGAGTTTGTTTGTGATTAATGTAGTATTTTGTAAAAATGATTGTGAAGTTATTTTCATAAAAATGCCTTTTTTAAAAGCTATTGTGGATGGCTTCACTTGGGACACTTTTTTACTGCTATGTAAAAGTGCTTTTTAGTATTGCTTTGGTGACTAACTATTGTCTTTCCGACTTCCGTCGCCCTCCGATTATGATCATGTCGAACAAATAAACATCTCAATACTAATTCTTCCAATTTGCACCATGTTATGCACTATATATAATGTATATTTGTTACATCAAGCTAAGGTATTTCCCCCCAAAAAATGTCTCATTTTTAATTGACTGCAAACTCTAGTGAATTCATTCAAGCTGGGCTAGACCTGTGATATTTCCCTCTTTTTAGGAGATTTCCACGTAAAAACTCTAGTGTCTCGCACTACAAGAAAATAGGTCATTAGCGACCAATTAAGTTGGTCGCTAAAAAAGTTAATTTGGACGCTAAAGCAAATAGCGACCAAAAATATTTGGGCCGCTGATTTGTCGCAGTAGCCTCGTCGCTGAGGCTTTTAGCGACCACTAATTAGTATTGGTCACTAATATTGGACAAATTAGCGACCATTTTTTTGGACGCTAATGAATGTTTATTTGGATGCTATTTAGTAATTTCAATAATTAATTTTATTTATTACATTTTCCCTTTAGCAACCAAAATAAAAATTGGTAGCAAAATTATCAACCTAATAAATCACATGCCCATTTAATTTAAGGAAGTTTTGATATATATTTTTGGATATAAAAGTTATGATATTTAATAAAAAAAATTATTATCCAATTATTATGCCTTGACTATAACAATTAAGATCAATTCATCACTCCTTTATATTACAATTAGTTAGACAAATTTCATAATAGAGAAATAACACATTTTATTAACTTGAGGTAACAATAATAAAAAACATAGAATCCAAAAAATTATATTCATTCATATGCTTTTACAAATACATCCATTAATTAACATAAAAAATGCAATCTCAGATATCATTAATCATAAAATCTTAATATTTACAAAATGAGAACATCTAGTTAACATAGAAATCTTTCATTAACTTTTATATAAAAAAATATACAATTTCAAAATCAACTCTGTCAAAAGTAAATGACAACATCAATCAATAACCGTGCTAACACCAATCAATATATTGTGTTGCTGCTTTGTGGAATCCAGCTCCATATCCATCAATATACATTTCAGTTGCAAAGAACCTCAATTTGGAGTACAAGCAAACAACCCCTACATAAAAATTTTATAAACAACATTATCGTAATATTTCAACATTTCCACGATAATTCAAGATAAAAATGCATGGAACTTGCATAATAAGTAGCATGTCTTCCTAAAAGCAAAGTTCATAAATTTCTAATAGATGTTCTACTAATTGATCGCCTCCATCCAAAATTTTAAGTAACGATATACAAGGAACAACAAAGACTCCGAACTCAAGCAGCTATTAAGAGCCATATCATAACAAAGAAAATCATTGATTAATAATACCTTATAAACTGAAAGTTCTGTTTGCCAAAAAGTGACGACCTGCGTGTATGCCAACGAAAGTGAATGAAGATAAGTGGTTTAATGATACATAAATTTGCAGCTCAAGCATATGAAACTAGAAAAAAGCCACATAGAGCAAAAGGATTCTGGCCGCAAAAATTATTATCTGGAACAATGCGATTTAAATATTACAAGATTCACAACATAACTTACAGGAGTGCCTGCTAGTGGAACATTAAGTGCCTCCATGGTACCGCATAAATAACCATTATCAAGATCTTGCTTAAAGGAAACCATTATCAAGATCTTGCTTAAAGGAACATCTCTGTTTCAAAATGAGCCCGTAGCCTTCCGACGCCATGTTTACAGCATCTCACCGCTAAGCTCTTTGTCCAATCCACAGTGCCTTGGCACTATATAGACAAGAAAATTTTTTCCTGGGGCTTCGCCCCTAAACTAACAAGCAAGAGCCATGATGCCACCGAGCTCCTTGTTGAGCTTAATATATAGAATTGAGATCTGAGTCAACAACACAACCCAATTGATTGAAACAATCAAATTCCACAAATAACTAACAAATTAGAACTTTGTCATAGATTTCCCAGTAGTTTGTGGAAATGTAGATGAAAAATATTGCCGAGTATCAATTCACAACAGTAAGAACATTAAATGGTAAAGAACTACTAACAAGATCACATACATGGATCGCCACAGGTTTGCTTTCACCCCACGTGAAGAAATCAAAACTGCTTTTATTGCTTCCTAGTTCAACCATTGGCATGATTTTTGCAAGCCTTTCTATGTTCTTGGTCATAGATTTCCCTGCAGTTTGTGCCTTGATTTGACTTGAGAAATATTTATTGAAAAAGAACAAGTGGAAAAACACACATGAGGTTCCAACACCCATTATCAAGTAATAAGTTCCTCTTCTGGTTGCCTTTAGAGACATTACCCTTGTTCTTTGTTTCTCAAGATCCAGTGGTAAATGACAAAGGAAAATGTTGAAGAACCATAACAGTTAGTTTTCCTTTTAAAGATTCAAACCTATTATAAACTTGAAAACTCACACACTTCCACCTTTTCAAAATACATATAATTCTCACCTTTCAACACATAAAGCTCTCTAGCACAAAGCAAGTAACTCTTTATTGGAACTACAACTACTCATGAGTGATATATAAAGCAAGTGAAATTATAAGTCGAATATGTAGCCCAAATCATTTGAGTGTACTCATGAAACAAGGTATCTTAAAATGAAAATCAACACTATATCACTTGCCAATAAGCATGCATATAACAATTACTGAACAAACCAATGTAGTGTATTATACATATCTCAAACAACAAGCTATACATTTGGAGCAATGAACTATATCAAACATTTCGCTTCTTGTTCTCTCTTCTTTTGTTTTATAAAACAAAATATAGAACAACATTCAAAGCAATTTGAACTCAAAAGAAAGAAGCTCAGCATTTTCTATTATTTTATGATAAGTCAAAAATGTAGATATTCAATCTCAGCACTCCATACTATTATTCCATGAAAACTAATTTTAATGGCAAGATGACTCCAACATTACATCTTACCAATCTTTTTTTTAATCTTAGAGAACAAAGGTATGAAATCATTACCTTTATTTTCTTTCAAAAAGGCTTCTGCATTTTCATTTACCTTAATGAGAGAAATCTAATAAAATCTGCATGTGTCGATCCCTGTTTCAACATTTTTTTAAAGAAAATTACGATTCCAAACTCTTTCTACACAAATATCATCTTGATGCAAAGAAAAACTAAAAGAAACCTCAAGAAATGGTTCTTGATTTCAAAATTCCAAACAGAACATGCTAGCATCATTTCCTCTAAAAAAAAAAAAAAAAAGCAATCCTCATTACTTATCTTACCCAACAGAGAAAGGGAAGAAGATAAATGGAAATGAAGGTCAAAGATGATAATGAAGAAGGAGAGAATGGTGGGGAAAGTGAGAATTAGCAAGGAGTATACCTAAACTCTCGGCTAGGGCAGACGATGACAAGGTTCTCGGCTAGGGCTTGCGAACGGCAGGCGATGACGTCGGAGGTCGGTGAGAGAGAGGTGCGGCCGACCTTGGGGTCGTGCGAAATGGAGGGAGCCGAGTGAACAGGGAGTTTCGCCTGGAGCTCTCTGCGAAATGAGGGAGACGGCCTTGCGAACTGCTCTGAGGCGGTAGGTTCTGGGATTCATGCGAACAGGAGAATACCGAGTTGGGGAAGGAGTTTGTTTTGGGAGTGTGCCAATAGAATGGAGAGATCGTGGGTGCTTTTGTTAGAACCGGCTCCAATCAAACCTAATAACTGTTTATTCAAATTAGTTTTGAATTTACAATCCTACCCTTTCTAATCAATGGCTGTGATTAAATGTTTATATTTTAAGAGATGATTGACAAAAATAATGAATTAAGTTAACGAATTTTGTCTAAATTTAATTTTCTAATATTTTAATTTGATTAATTTTATAATATTTTAATTAGGTCAACAGAGGCCTTACTAATTTTTTGTCGCTAAAAGATATCTTTAGCGACCAATTTATTTTTGTCTCTATTTTTTTTGTCGCTATTGACTCATTTTCTTGTAGTGATGAAGATAAGCGAAAGTTTGACGTCGGGTAGAAGTCCGATGAAAGTTTGGCTACAGACAAAAGTCTGGCGTCTTGTGTGCTGGATCTTCGTACAAAGCTAAGACGTTAAGCTTTAAATTTCTCTTTCACCGCGAATATTCCAGGATGCAACAAGTACAAAAAATTTTTGAAAGCAAAGAAAAAGTTGTGTTAAAAAACTATCCCAAACGATGCCATAATCTTTTTGCAAAAGTTAAATATTTGCTTTTTCCCTACAATCAATAGCATGTCTAATTGTAAAAATAGATTTCCACCATAAAAAAATTATGAAAAACAACGAGAAAGCAACAAATACAACAACCAAACCAAAATATGTTTGTGGGATGAAAATAAAGCAAGAAAAATCTATCCCAAATAGAAGGGACTATTTGGGACAGCTTTTTCTCTGCTATATATTTCATACAATAATCATAATTTCATTTGATCATTATTATTTTACTATTTTTTAAATTCTAAGATGAAAAAACTATTTTTTAAATCAAGAATAATTAAATTACTTTCTTTATAATAAATTTACAAATAACTTTATAAAATACTAAAGAAGTCTCAAACATACTCTTAAATTTCAATCCAACAATAATGATGCAAAGTTTGAAAAAATTATAATATACATATAATTGATATTGAAATCAAATAGATTTAAGAATTTTGATATTCATTCTAATTAAAATTTAGTTCAAAATATTATTATTATTTTTTTTCTTTTTAGTTTTTGCTCAATTGCGTCTAAGCTGCATTGTATTTCATTTTCAAGGCTACGATAATGATTCTCTGCATTACATTGTGACGAACTTTGCTTTCTCTGTCACTATAGACAACCGGATGTGATAAAGGTCATGTCAAATGTTCGATACTTTCGGCCAAGAAAACAAAACAAAATCAATGACTTGACTCTTAACAAATTACAAAAATATCCTTTAATATTTTAAATGGTATATATATATATTGGGGGGGGAGATTTGCTTAACTCCACATCTTTTTCTTTATTTTCTTTATTTTCTTGACTAATATAATATTATTCTATAATATATTTAAAGGTTAAATAATGAATGAATGTGGTAGATTTCATTGGAATATTTCCAATAAAAATTTCATAGGAAATTATCTATGGAAATTTTTATTTTGAATGGCAATTTTTTTTTTTTTGGAAGTGATTGAAAAAGGGTTGATTTACTAAAATTAATAGTTATAGTTTTATAATCAGCTAATTATTTCTTATTTTTTTTATTTCATTTCCTTCATTTTTAGTTATTTCAAATGAAGCAATAGGTTGTTTACAAGATAATTAATATATAGATAAATTTATTCTAAAAATATGAAAAAAAATTTGTTTCATTGGCCTCTTTCTCTACCCAAAACTAATGAAGTTTTGAAGGAAAAAAATCTTATTGTTATTATTACTCATATATCCATTCTTATAAGAAATTCAAAACTTAAATTTTTATCAACAAAACAAAATCCAAATAATTTTCTATTCAATTTTATCTGGATCAAACAAATGGGTTAAAATTGTTTACAGTTCAAATTCTTTATCATATATATATATACTTAATTTCAACTCATTCAACTCAAACATAATAGATGTTGTGCAAACAATCATAACAGAAACAAAATCACACAACACAAACATAATAAACACGGCGATTTAAGTGGTTCAACAAAATGTCTAAGTCCGCGGAGAGGGGATGATAATTTTATTAAATTAGATAATAATAGAGACTTTCTCGCTTTTGACTTTTAACCAGACACAATGGCGAAAAAGGATTCATGTAGCTGACCCCACATAGTGGGACGTAGATAATAATAGAGAATTATAATAGCTCTCAAGCTTTCTCTTCTCTCATACATACAATACAATAGCCCTTATGCCCTATTTATATATTTGAAAAAAGATTAAATAAGGACAATATAATCAATGTTATAATATGACAAAATCTAATCATGCTAATTACATCTCCCATTCATGTTAATTAAATCTCTCAATTTATGCAATAATCAGATCCTCTAATTAATGAACCAATCATATCCATAATTAATGCAATAATTAGATCCCCTAAAGAAAGTTACAAAGTAGTAATTCTTTGGTTGTGGTTGGTTGTTTATGATGTTGCTGATCGGGTTGTTGCTTGCCTGGCATTGCTTCACGATAGTAGATAGCAGATTGCATGGATGCTGGTGTCCTTTTCTAAGACATATGCTGGTAGCTCGTTCTTTGGCTAGTTTTTAATTTTGTTTTTGGTATGGTTTTTGTAATTATGTTGATTCTGAGGCTCATAGGTTTTGTTTTAAATGTTGTATTTTAGCGGGCTTTGGAGTCATCAAGGACTTATAATGTTGCTTTATATTAACGCATAGAGCTCTACTGTGAGTTTTAATTCAAAAAAAATTAATGCATCAATAAAATCTCTAAGGAAATAATATATTTCCTATTTAATTGAAATTAGGGGCGGAACCAGCCCTAATTTTTAGGGGGGGCAAACTTATAAGGCATATATGTCGGGTGTCCAAGGGGGCAACACCCCTTTGGCGAGTTTCGACCTAAAAAATGAGTGAAGAGGGATAAATTACCTAAAAAATCATATAATCAAAGTGGTTCCGCCCTTGATTACAATAATAAGTCATTAAAGCTTTTCAAATAAAAGCTTATTTCAATTTGGAAATAATTCCAAATCAGCAATAGAATTTAGGAGACCGTTTTGGATGGTTGTAATTTTTATAAAATTTATTATAAAGATGATGTGGAGAAAACAACTTAGCTTCTATAATTGCAAAAAGCAACTTTCCATCATAAACATTTAAAAAATAGTAAGAAAGCACTAATCAAATGAAATTGTGGTTACTATCTAAAAAACAAATAACCGAAAATTTGATCCAAACAGACTCTAAGGCCTCGTTTGGGACAGCTTTTTCTCAGCTTCTTAAGGCAGCTTTCTAGTAGAAAAATATTAATTTTAGTACTAAAAAGCTGCTTTAAGAAGCACTAAGAAAGCTATCCCAAACGAAGCCTAAGAGTCAGAATATTTTATCTTCTAATTTTTTATCTTAAGCAGGATCAAAAAGAAAAAAAAAATTATATCTCAAATTTAAGATGTATTAGATTTTATATCAAAAAATTTATAAAATATGATAAATCTAAATGGAAGATAATTCCATCATATTTTTTATGTACCTTCTATTATTTGTTCCAAAGATTTTTATGATTGTAAACACTCTAAAACTTCTCTAATATCACTATTTGATAAATGATATCTCTCCTAAAAAAAATTCCACTTAAATTTTTTAGTTTAAGTGTCAAAATATTAAATGGATTAGTTCTTCATAATATTATTGGTTGCTATATCAGTAGACACTGAATATTATTATGCTTTTATGAGTCATTCATTTATCCTTAGAATGTCATTTCCAACCTCATAAGAATAATAATAAATTCTTCAATCAATAACTATCATAATTATTGCAAGAAATGAAACTTGGAAGATTCCCTGAATCATTTCAAGCTATATATATCCATTGATTAGAGCACTATTTCTTTTGTGACTCATTAATCTTATTTTCCTTTTTTTTTTTTTTTTGAAGCGATTGAAAAATATCAATCGAAGGAAAAAAATTCTAATTAAAATTATTAATGATAATATTTAAAATCTCTAAATTTGAGATAAATATAATTTTAAAAATAATTAATTATTTATATATTATTGTTGCAGGCTAGAATATACGAGGCAATAGTTAGAATTTTTCGTCTCAACGTTGTATGGATATCCAGCACACAAATAGAAGAGAAATAAATTAAACAACAACATTTTTATGTGGAAAACCCTAGAAAAGCGAAAAACTACGGGGCCACGCCGAATTGAAAGAATTTCACTAGTGTTTGTTTGAGTTATAAGAGGCTGACTCGTCTTCAAAATTTAGGACGATCGGATTACAATAATCAACTTTTGGAGGTCGGACGGACTCAAGCGTCACTTGGAAGTCGGACAGAACTCTGGTATTACTTGGAAGTCGTCTGGTGGAACTCCGGCGTCACTTGGAAGTCGGGCGGAACTCCTGCGTCACTTGAAAGTCGGGTAGAACTCCAACATCGCTTGGAAGTCGAATGGAACTCCGACGTCACTTGGAAGTCGGGCGAAACTCTGACGTCACTTAAAAGTCGGGTGGAACTTTGACGGAACTCTGGTGGTAGTCGAGAAGGAGTTTCTTCCCTCCTCTTCTTCTCTTCTCTTCTTCTTTTTCTTCTTACTCGGGTCCCCTCTTAAGAGAAATGAGAGGCTATTTATAATTTTTGAGGATGACATGATCCGTAAATAGGAGAAGGATCAAGGACAAATGGGGAGTGGTTTGGATGGACGACCGATTTTGAATCCCTTGATCATGGACCATTCGTCGGACATTTGAAGGTCTTAATGATATCAGAATTCAGCGATCTTGGGTTCATTGGATTTGTCTCATCGATCCGCTCGATTCGACTTGAAGCATGTCATGTATGGAAACCGTTTGGTAATCCAAATTGTGGTTTGAACTTTCCAACAGCTCTTCGGGTCTTCGATTCAGAGGCATTTGGGCTCATATTGAGTTGAATTTGATTCGTTGGGTCCGTATTTCCGATACGCTCAGTTCAACTATAAGTTTGCTGAAATCGGAGTTCAGATGATCTCAATTTTAATTTTTGAAACTTCCGACCTGATTTTTGCCTCAAGATTTGTGCCCGATCAAGATACTTTTTTGATGATATATCAATTATATTCATCTCAAAAGAATTTAAACTTTTCAAAATTCATCCTAATTAAATTTTAAGAGACATCTAAATAAAGGCTATCAAAAATAAAGAAATTTCTAAAAAATAATAGCTTACTTCAACAATATTATCAAGTACTAAAAGAGACTATTATAATGTCCTAAATAAAGGCTTTCAAAAAAAGAAAAAAGATCCATAAGATTCTTTATTGATTGTTGATCATCCATATTAGAAGTTGAAATATTATTTACATAAATTCATGTAATTCTTATAAATTATTCTACAATTAAAAAAAAAAAGATAATAACATTATAGAAAGATAAAAGTGAGAAGTACACAAATTTTCCACAACAGATAAGAAAAAAATGAGAAAGATTTCTCTTCGACTGTCTTATTCTCCACATCAGTTCTCATCTTCATAATGATTAGTTGTAGTCTTTAATTGATAAAAAAGTCCCCCTCAAATTTAAGAAAAAATTCTATAAGATGAAAGTGCGACCTGCAATGTTTTTTGGTGTTGAAAATTGGTCATTAAAAGAGAAGCATAATACTAAGTTAAATGTGCAGAGATGAGGATGCTTAGGTGGATGAGTGGTTTTACCCTTAGAGATAGCATACGAAACGAGCTTATACGTGAAAAGGTTGGAGTAGCCCTAGTGGAAGATAAGATTAGAGAGAGTCACCTTAGATGGTTTGGTCACATAAAATAGTGGCTTTCCGACGACCCGGTCAGGAAAGTAGAGGTAATATATTTGACTTATGTTAAAAAAGATAAAGATAGACCTAAAAAGACTTGATTAAAAAATATTAGAAATATTTTTTATTTATTAGATTTAAACAAGAATTTGACATTTAACATGACACAATGAAGAAAAATGATTCATGTAGCCGACCACACATAGTGAGACAAAGACTTGATGATGTTGTTGCTGTTGCTGTTGTTTATTCATCTGAAGTGTAATCAATTCATATATACCTCTTTAAAATCTTGATGAATAATTAATATCGATACGGTCGTGAACATAAATGAATCATATAAAATTATATCTTATAGTTAGATTATTTGATATGATTATGCTCTCATTTTTATGAAAAATGTTGTCACTATCCTAACAATATGACCCTATGAAATGATTTAGGCTGGATACTCATATCTTGATTAATGATTATCCATCTAATGTTGATTGCTTCAATTTAGTGGAGCAATAGAGGAGATTCCTCTGTTAGGTAATGACAAAATTAATAGCCTCACCTTAATTATTTTTATTATGAGGAAAGCCATCATCAAATATTAATATCTCCTAAAATCATGAGCGAAGCACACGTGTTAACTTTTTGGCCAGGCACTGAGCAACATAAAGACTACAGCAGTACATTGGATTTGACCGATTATTATTTTTTTATTCTTAATTGATAAAATAAACAAAAGTAACAGCACTACTATATAGACAAATCAACGGCTATTATTAAAGCAGTCGTTTAGTTTATCCCTGCCATTACGTTTCACTTTAAGTACAAACCATAGATGGTTAGTCATAGCCTTTATTTTATTTTTTTGGGAAAATTATGAGCTTAGTCCATTTTCATTGAATCAAATTAGTAACAAGTAAGGTAAGAAAAACAAAATAAAAAGCCTAAGGTGCAATAGCACAGACCAAAAAATAGGGGAACAGACAAAAAAACCCCCTTACAAAGAGAAATTACAAAGAGACTGAATACATCAAAAAGCTACAAAAAATAGTCATAAAAAGTAAACCCATTCCAGGAGTGAAAGATTTAACCACCGGGCTCAGGAATTGCAACTTTCTCAACCTGGTTGCTAGAAGAATAACTGCCATAGTGATACTGCCGTCCAAAGGAGAAAAAAGCAATTCAATCATCCTTGCCCACCAATCGTATAAATACTGACTGTGTAACAAACAAAACAACAACAACATAACCAAGAGGAAGCCACAAGCCAACCAACTGAAAACCAGCACAGAAAACCAACCATAGCAGCACCAGACATATGAAACATCCTCTTATAACAAATCCATAAGCAAATAACCATTTTTCCATTTCATAACCTTAGAGAAGACAACAACTTTCATCTTATGAGCTAAGGTAGTAGAAGACACAAAAATCTTGTCAAACCTCCTATCATTCCGTTCTCTTCAAATATGGTATACCGAGTAGCGAATAATGAGGTAGTAAAATTCCTTGTTCATATGATGCATCTCATCAATAAACTCAAAAATTTGTAATATATTTGGCCTTAGAAGCAGAGACCCCAAATTGCTCATAAGTTTAGATAGGACAGAGAAAGAATAGTTACATTCAAAAAATAAATGGGTAACAGATTCATTTGTGCTATGACATAAAGGGCATAATGCATCCACAATAATACCCTTAGCTATGAGAACATAGCCTTTATTTGGATTAATTAGTTTGTGGGGACGCCGAACGTCATCCGAAGACCAATCAGAATACGCCACATCACCTCTTGCTTGGTACCGCGGCTCAGTACCGCGGTTCGGTACCACGGCTCATTACTAGTGACCAGGCGCATTTTGGTAGGTCTCCGTACGGCATTCTAAGTCTGATCTCCATACAAAATAATTTCTCCTTTATTTGAGACAGCTTTCTTACTGCATTCTAAAGCAGCTTTTTAGTTCAAACTTTTCAACTTCAAAAAATGTTATACTAAAAAGCTATAAGAAAACTATCCCAAATGAAGCTATAATATCAAATCTAATGCCCGGCCAACTTGAATTGTCGGGTCTAATTAATAATGCTTGTGCAACATAACACACTTTGGTTTGTAATTTTGGAAATTGTTAGGGCACAATGTGTTACTTCTCTATCTAATTATACTTAGGTTCAAAATTGAGAGTCATTTCAAGATTGTATAAATAAATTCTCCCCCAAAGAAAAGATTGAATAAAAGTTTAGCTCTAGCCAAGCTTAAATTGTGCCAAAAAACATATACAAATAAAAATAAATTGAGATGTTATTTTTCTTTAAAAAATCAACAGGCACCTCACATATATTGGTCTGTTGATTAGTAGTTTTTGACTATCAACTAAAAGATTTTAGGTTCAATGCTTGCGTATGTGTTATGTATTTGAGTGTATTTTAATTGGACTAATTCTCTCCAAAAAAAAAAAAAAAATCAACAAGATATATATAGATAATCTCATTCGTCCTTTTCGAAGAGCGAAGGCGACATGACCTCGAGAATTACAAGTATTTTTATATAATGTATGATGATTTATTATAAAAATAACTTTCAAATTACTTGTAAAGATATCAAGGAATGCAGAAGCTCAAGATGCTCATTGGAAGCTTGTTCAAAAGGATAACTAAGAGATTTTGTAGAGTATTGGTCATGCTTTACTTGATGGTTAGGTTGTCTATATCGTAAACTGTTTTCCTGTTTACCAAAAACAAAAACAAAAAAACAAAAAATGTCAATGGAATGAAAATCCTTATAACGACATAATTGTCCTTCTAGCGATTGATTCGATTAAGATGGATATATATTCTGTTCTAATACGCTTTGCAGAAGATGAACATAGCTCCGACGATCAGATCCACCACTTGTTTAGGTTCTTCAACAAAAGCAAAGAAACAAAAACTGATCACTCTTAGGCTTCGTTTGGGAAGCTATCTTTCTGCTTCTTAAAGTGGCTTTATAGTACAAAAATTAAAATATATGTACTAGAAAGTGGCTTTAAGAAGCAGGAAAAAAGCTGTCTCAAACGAAGCCTTAGGCTTCATTTGAGATGACTTTTTAACTGCTTCTTAAAACAATTTTTAATACAAATATTAAAAATTTTATACTAAAAAGCTATTTAAAGAACCAGCAATAAAGCCGTACCAAACAAAGCCTTAGTAATAAGAGGAGATCAGTGTTTTAGAAAACATAAAAAAAGCTGTCCCAAACAACCCAAAAAATATATAATAACAGCGTTTTGTGCTTCAAGGTTGTCGACCTGCACAATAATGGCATGACCTCTGGTCCAAAAGTAAAGAGTTAAGAATATATAATAATTAATTCATTTAAATTATATTATTATATTCTACGGTCACAAGAAAAAAATTAGCCATCTTATTTGAAATTTATGGCATGTGATTTCATAAAATATTAAGATTATATCACCAATAGATTTAATAAAAAGAATTTCAATGAATTACTCCATTCGCATGAATAAATAATTATTATTTAAAAACATGAAGAATTTAGCATAATGAGTATTGATGATATTTGGAGAGTATTCCCTAATTTTACTTTAAAAATAAATAAATAAAGGTATATTGAAAAAAAAATGGTAAATATCATAAAATTAATATATTTTTTTCACCATCTCAATTATTTAAATTATTATAAGATTTACTGAAAGCGAATGTACAAATATTTTTACGAAATAGATCATAAACACAAGCATAGTCACTAAAGATCCTAATATTTATATTATTATATATCAAAAAAGCAAAGACAATTTAAAGAGAGCAATGTCATAACAAAGAGGAGATCTCGCAACATAAATATATGATGTTCTCCAACAAATCAGTTTTTCTTTAGGCAAATATGTTTGGAGAACACTGTAAGTAAACAAATACATAAGATGGAACCATCCGCTCGGAGAGTATGAGGAAAAGAAAGCAAAAAAACCAGGAAATAAAAATCAATAAAAGAAAAAAAGGTATCGCAAAGAAAAAGAACAAGGAAAACAAAGAAGATATTACCTAACATTTACACATGGATTCCTCTTGCCCTTCACAGAAAAGATTTTATGATTTGAAACCCAAGCTCGGCCATCTCTTGGTCACCTCTTTCTTCATCCTGTTTGAAGTGGAGACAAAAAGGTTTTCAAGGGATTTTTGCTTTGTGTTCCTTGATCTGCCTGCTTCTTTCAAAAGCTCGGCGAGCCGCCGCCGCTCGTCTTCAACGTCAGGGTTGGCTGTCCCTAGTTTTTCTTCCCTGACCTTCACCACATGCTCCAAGAGCTCGATTGCTTCCTCTACCCTGTCATTCATCCACCATAGTTAGCAATGAAAGAGTGTTTCATTTCATCACTGAAACTTATGCAAAAATCACTCATTGTTCATAATTTGATGAATGACATGCCTGCACAAACTTGAAGAAAATATGGGATAGCACATACATTATCCACTAAAACTGAGAGATTATTCTGTGCGGACACCGGACACAGCTTACCGTCCAGAGACAAATCAGGTGCAGCCACATCATCCAGTACCGAGTAGGGGGAGAAGTGGCGCATTTTTATTGGGCTTTGGACAGCGTTCGGCGTCCGCACATAATTCATCCTTAAAAACTGGGGATGTATAGTATACTCATTATCATAATACCACTCACACTTATCAACTAAGCAAAATAAATCTAGAAAGCATGACCTTTCAAGCATTCAAATCCATTAAGTTACCAGGAAACAGAGCTCGACTTAGAAAACCAGTTAGTGATAACATTTCATTAGCCTGGATGATGAGTTGCTAATGCTTTCAAAGTAAAAAGTTCATAAAATATAGCAATTCTGAGATCCAAACATGGTTAAAGCCTCTTCTTACAGAGTTTCCTTCTTTTACTGAATAAATATAAGTTATTTCGAAGAGTCAATTTAGCTATCCACGAAGTAGATCGAGGGAAAGCAAGCTCCTCCCTGCAATCCCCAATTTCCTTCCATGTCTACCAACTTTTAAAAAATCTAACAGAAAAGCATTCTAAAATCCACTTAAACGAACTCTAATCAGATAAAGACGCTGAAGTTACAGAAATGACAGGACATAAAAGAGGAATAATCCTCCATAAATGCCCCAACAAGCTATATGAATCCAGTTGATTTGCTACACGAAAAAATACGAAAAAAAAAACTGCACGCCAAGAATTTAATATATTTCTTCCGAACAAGAGAGAACTAATATTAAGGAGACCTAACTGGTTTTTTTCTGTCCCCAACTATAAACTCAAATGATTTAGTTTCCATCAGCTTTACATTGAAGTTCAATCCAACGGAACTATAAAAATCATAATACATGCTTTAACATGCATAATTTAATAAATGCTTTAACATGTTTATATATTTATTTATTTATACACTATAAAAATTAGTTATTTATTTATTTGTTATTAATAAATGCTTTAGCATGAATAATTTATAGATATACAATAATAATGTGAATTTAATACATAATTTATAGGCATGAATTATAGCTACACATATACCATAAATTATATTAAATTTATAAATTTATATGTGAACTAAATTTATATTAAATATGAATTAAATTTAAAGATTGAAGGTGTTTAAATTTAAAATTATAGAAAATATTATTAATTTATGAATTCAGTTTATTTTTTTGTCAAAATTTTCTATTATTATATGATTATTACATTATTCTTATTATGTCATTTAGGGTTTATCTAAATAATTTTCATATTTATTACATCATTTGGTTCAACCACCGATTCGACTCCGGTCAAATTATTGAATCTTGAACATCTCCTTCTGGTTATACGTCAGGTTCAATTTTCACAATCTTAAGGTT
The DNA here is from genome assembly GCF_001605985.2 of Dendrobium catenatum. Taxonomy (NCBI): domain Eukaryota; kingdom Viridiplantae; phylum Streptophyta; class Magnoliopsida; order Asparagales; family Orchidaceae; genus Dendrobium; species Dendrobium catenatum. The sequence continues at coordinate 2,332,227 of NW_021319579.1, forward strand.
CATCACAGTTCCATTGATTACTATGATAAGTAGAAGAATTTGGTATATATATATATGATGAGGTCATCGACAGACATTTTAGGCAGGTTTGCCGGCGAAGGAATCGTAGATCGACGGCTACGATTGGGAGCTTATATTTCTGATGTTGCCATGTCATCTTATGTTATCTTCTATGTATCTTTTATTTCAAGCCTTAGTTTACTATTTTGCCCTTATGAAGGTTTAGTCTTTGTTGTATTCCGGTGGGCATTTGAGTCATGTTATTTTCATGTAATTTTCTATTAATGAGGCCTATATAAAGAGGTCTCCTCTTATTGTATGAGCTTAATGTTTTGATTAATAAAATTCTGAGATTTTCATTCTTCTTTTCTTGCTTGAGAGCTTAAGAGAAAGTGAGGAGACCTAGGAGAGGCTCCACCCGAAATACCCAATAGCCCCCGTGGTGAGCTCTTGGCTTTACTTTTACTTTTGTTGTTTTCTTTTTCCCCGACCATCTCCCTGTACACCCGCCCCCTCCCAATGCCGCCGATCCAGCCGTTTTTCCCCTGAACCCGTCGATCTTCCCCCTCCTTCCCTCCTTGCCGACGACCAAGCCAGCAGCCGGCCCCCAGATCCCGCCGTCCATCACACGCCCAGCCTCCGTCCACTGGAGAAATCTCGCCGGCCCCCCTTCATCTTTGGAATTTGAATTTTTCAATAACACCCTCATGAATTCTTTCCTAAATTGCTTACCCCCAATTAAGAACGAATTTAATTGAGGTTCAATTTCGTTTGAATTCAAATTTCAAATCCCCCTCTTCTTTTCTCCATTAGGAAACCTTCTCTAATTGATTAAAATCTGAAATTTACAATCAGGTTTTAATTAAATTCGTGGGCCCCATTAATTAACAAAATTTCCCCTCTATTCCCCTTGCTTGGCCGGCCACCCATCTAGCCTCTTCTCTCTCCACTTGCCACTTAAGCATTCACTAATTAACCTCTTAATTTTTCCCCCTAATAGCCGCCCCCTCTCTCTAACACAATTTAGGGAGATTTTAATAGCAAATAACCTCTCCCTCCAATCCAAGAAAATCTGAAATTCAAATTCATATTTTCTCCTTGCCTCTCCCTAGCTCACGGCCAAACTCCCCCTCTCTTTTCGTCTCCCCATCCCCACTTCAATGTTGAATGGCGGATCCTGAATTCGTTATTTTTTATAACAAAGCATTTCGTATCCTATCTCTAAGGGAATTGAATGCTACTATCATCCAAGTGTTGGCACAATAAGAAAAAAATTAGAAGAATAATAATAAATAATAATAATAATAATAATAATAATAATAATAATAATAATAATAATAATAACATTTTAAAACAGCCTAAATGAATGCAGCCCAAACCTGGTCAACTAAATTGAAGACCCCATATTATTTATCATTGATTCAAACGGGTTTCAATGATCACCTCATTACCATTAATATGGGTCTACATACACAGGGAGTGATTTCTTTCTCACCAGCAATTGTGTAAGAATGAAACTTGATGGCAGCTTTTCAACTGACATTGAGAGTAGGCCAAAGCAATTGTTGAGTGAATTTGATGTTGTAAGCATGCTTAGGATGTCATTCCAATTATCAAAGATAGACAACGGATCCATTTGAGGAAGCTTTTTTCAATTTAGCTCTCTAAAAGGATATCAAAGTTCTTTGGGCTACAACTTCATTGGTACAACCACATATGATAGAGTGTAATGGCTATAAGAAAATTTTATATAACATTTTAAAAAAGAAAATAAATTATGATACCCATAGCAACTTTAAAAAATTTGTTTTCCCCACGACAACTCTTCATCTTTTTAAAAACTACAACCACCTCAAATATACTCAAAACTTTGCCGACAATATCAAAGTCCCCTCTGACAAGGAGGAGAAAAAGACGATCCGCAAATACATCTTTGAATGATATAGCAAAACTATACTTGAATCTAAAATTGCAACAAAAAGAAAGTGAAATTTAACTCATGCGACACATGTTGATAAGTTTGTTATATGTAATAAACACTCATTTGATACGCATAGATGTGCAATGATTGATTGTTCAGTATTTGACTTAACATGAATGTTATCCATGGTTGAATAAGTCCCACAATTAAATATAAAATAAATATAAACAACCACAACAATTTATAAAACTTAAATCTTTAAATTTTATATTAAAAATAAATAATCCTCAAACATAAATCAACTCAACCAAATTGTTTCATAAGTGTGTAAGCACATTAAAATTTACTTGAAAGATGTGAGTAAATATATTGAGGCATTCTTGCAAGTATCCCAAATAATTGTAAATCTTATTCATATTAATGCAAATGATACATGCCAAATGCGCTAATATATGCAAAGCACATTAATACCCCTCGGACCTCAATTCAGATGCACCTTTGTCAACATAATTGATTGAGTAGATAAGTCAAAAACCCAAGTTTGACATTATTGATTCTCAATTGATATAAGGGTCCTCATGAGTTCGCAGTAGTCGGATCATCTAGTCTAAAGCACGCGAACGTAAGACCCATCTTTATAGGTCATCATTTTACATTCATAACAACTCATATCAAACCCCATTAAGATGCATTTGGGAGAATTATTGCACTGGTTTACAAATTGCAATTATACTTCTGTTTGGCTACAAGTTTCTTATTGTTTTTCAAAACCTTTTATGGTGAAAATTATAGCTTTTAACAACAAAGGCTCATTTACTCAGAGACATGGCACCTCCGCAATTCATGAGTTTTAACTTTACTCGAAGAAGTGTATATAAGACGCATGTTTAAGTTTTAGTTTGTGAGGTTTTAACCAGGGGATTTGATTTTTACTGGCGAGCTTGTTAGCTTGAAAATTGACTTGAGTTTTGGTTAGGTTGGGGCATAGGACTATCAAAAGGCCTAAGGTTTGATTGAAAGGGTTATTTGTTTTTTTGCACTGTTGGTAATGCCATGTCTCTGAGTTTTTGTTGGTGATGTTCGATAGTACTAAACTACAAGCGACTATGTTGCATAACCCTTAAACTATTTAGTGAAAACTAATAATGCAACCCTCTGATAGCAAGTGAGTTAATGCCAACTTTGAGAGCACATCTTTAATACATCCACATTTCCACCCTAATTTTGCTTGGGATACTAAAGAGGCAATCCATGATTAGTTAGGCACCCTGAATGTTTTGGCTCAAAGCTCTCTGATGTTTAATAGAATAGGTACACATGTACACCCAGGATAATGAAAGTATTGGATTTTGACTGGATATACCTACATTATCATAATCTTTCCACATTCAATTAAAGTCAAGTGTTTCTACCAAATCTAAACATGAAATAGAAAAACAAGCAACCTCCATAATCGAGAGTGCTCTATCGTGTGAAAAAAGGGCTATTAATTATAACAGATTTAACTAATCTACCTCAACTTAAAATTAATTACCCTAAAAATGATCTTAATATATCTCAAGGAAAAAAATTCAGAGTAGTCTCTTACACATCGAGAAGAATTGAATACTTGATAATGAAGAAATATAATAATAATGAATAATATATATTTCTACTATCAATAGTCAAAACATGTGATAATTCAGATACAAAATAGTCAAAAAGCATGGTTAATAAAAAAATTGCTTGTCCCAAGCTAGTCCTTTCTATAACTAAGTTCCAAAGCCAATTCCATAATAATAAATCAAGAACTTAAATAAGTCAGATGCCTAACACGTTAAAAAGAGTAGTCTACTTCTTTCTACATCTACCCCATCTTTGATGATTAAGACAAGATGCCAAACAATGCAACCTTGCCACGTGTAGCTTAAGCCTACAAACAACATGCGGAAATGCCAAATAAACTTTGAGAATGCAATAGCGCTTGCATGTAAGAATCTAGATCCCTCTTTCCAATATCAATTGCCAATAGGACGAGACCTTCAAAATAATTAGGGGTTGTTTTGTTAGATATTTTATAAAATGCATGCATTTTACAAATGCTGAAAAATTGGAATGTGTGTATTTTAGAAATGCATGAATTGTTTGAATGAATGCAAATCAAATTCATTTAAATACTTTTATTTTGTGTTTGTTATGATAAATATCAGTGCATTGAAATATGGCGAGCAACAACATTTGATGGACAAGGGGGCGGGAAGATGCAAACATCAATGGTGACAGGTTGGTGGCACCAGAAAGAGGCAAGCAATGACGACAGGTAGGGAAGGTGAGGTTGCGAGCTATGAGTTTTCCTACATCTAGAATTCAACCAATTTGGGAAATTTTCAAATTGAAAATAAACGTTTTGGGCATTCTAAATCTCCTACACAAATACTTTGCGTTTAGTTTACTTTCAACCAAACACCAAAAAATTCAAAACCCCAATATTTCTTTTATTATGCAATCCTAATACTTGTAACCAAACAATCCCTTACTGGTGCTTGTTCCTCTGAATCGCAATAACACAAGCTAAAGATTCAAGAGGACATTTGCAATAAACAAAAGTTATATTGCTCCACTTTTAGTTGTTCGCATGCTCAAGCTTCATAAGAAATTGCATGACCTTGAAGAATTTGTTTATGTAATTTCCATGTGCTTTTTAATGGTTGTTTGTATTAACACTAATTATATTGAGGTTATAGTCTGGTTTTGCAATGGTGTCAATAGGTAGACGAACTTAGAAGGCAATGCTTATGAGGTCCAAGCAAGAAATGGGAGAATGTCTTAACTATTTTCTCGGTTTCGTCCCTTCCTGTATATAACTTATATGGTGGTAGCACAAAGGAATATAATTGTCAAGCATACTTCATCAAATCAAGTGTCAATGAGCATTTACTCAAAGTCGATCATTACTCCATTCCTGCTTTAAATGAAGTAATGAACACTAAACTTATTCAATTCATTTTTCTATTATTCAAAATACATAATTACCATGTTATAAAAAATGTCTTTAAAACAAACAATGGTATGCAAAACTCATATTTTAATGTTTCCTTCACATTCATAAGGCTCGATACATTTATATGCATTCAAAAAATTTTGGAAGCATAACAAAGGGCATCTCAAGAGGTTGTGTAGGGTAGATTTCTTCTCTTTTTTGAGGTCCTTAATGTGTTGACTGTTTTTTGAATGGATGCTAAATTCTTTTAGGAATGCTAGGGTTGGTAGCTTTCCCTGCCACCCAGTCAATGGCCCGAAGTAGTTTTCCTGATATGCCCACATTAATTAAGCTAGAAATATTGTGATATGAAAAAAAAAGGAAAAATACAAGAAAATCATAGAAACAACAAGAACAATTTATCGTAATGCCCAAGATTACACCCCAGATCATTTGATAAGAATCCCAAGATGACGAGGTAAACAAAGAATATTATAACTTTGAAAATGATAGCTTAAGAGTTGGCATTACAAATCTCGAAGATAAGATCATTTTTTTTAAGGAAATAGATCACTAAGTGATGTAGGGAGAAAAACCTGAAGAAGATAACTCCAAGAGCTAAACAGCTCAAACACCCAAAACAGTGAAAATACTATTTCAATTCCAAAAATATTCATTCATACTTCCTTCTTAAAACTGTTATACTTATAAGCTAGCAAGAGAAACTTAGAAAGTTCTAAAAACTTGTAACAAACTACATAAAATACCCTAAGAAATATTTTAGGCTAAGATGCTCTGCATCAATCTCGACGGAGTCGATAAGAACGGGATTTGGTCGGGGGCCTGGGACGGATCTGAGGCGGCGTGTGCGGGATAGAATACGCGAGCGTGGGCAAGGGCAGATGATTGATGTGCGTAGACGGAGCACGCTCGGGCTAGAGCGATCGGACGCTGATGCGAGTGGTGTTGCCCGAGAGGATACAATCAAGCGCGGGACCTACATTCGAGCAGGCTTGGGTCTATGGGCATGGAAGCGGACGGAAGACAAAAGACGAGTGTGCGTAAGGAAGACGGATGTCCGGAAAGTAGCAGGACTAGGAGATGAAGGATGAGAAGGCGAGGCCGGGAGCAGATCTGAATTGCGGGAAAAGTCCGGTTGTCATCTGTACAGATCGAATTGTGGTTTCCAGTTTGTGGAGGTCGAATTGCTGGTATGATTGCCGACTAATGGAGATTGCCTTGTGACGCACGCTTGCGCTGCCCACAAAAAGCATCAAAATCCCGATCGTCGTCAAGGGTTGTATGTCTTCCTTCATCCATGGTCTTCCCCAAGCATCCAAACCCTGATCGGCGTCAAGGGTTACAATGGCTTTGATACCATTCTGATGTAGGGATAAAAACCTGAAGAAGATAACTCCAAGAGCTAAATAGCTCAAACACCCAAAATAGTGAAAATATTGTTTCAATTCCAAAAAATATTCATTCATACTTCCTTCTTAAAATTTTTATACTTATAAGCTAGCAAGAAAAACCTAGAGAAACCTATAAAGTTCTAAAAACTTGTAACAAACAACATAAGATATCCTAAGGAACATTTTAAGCCAAGATGCTCTGCATCACCAAGTTTACGACACACACTATACACTATTTTGATCTCTAAAGATGAAAAAAAAAAGGATGCTTTTTTTTTTAAAATTGATTTTCACGAATTTCTTTCTAATGTAAAAAGATTTGTATTATTTCATTACCAAAGATTTCTTGCCATATCCATATCTATAATTATGTATTATATGGGATCTTATAAAGGAAATGTCATAAAAAATAAGAAGTTGATTAAAGATCATCGTCCTATCCCCTTATGCAAATTAAATTTCAACATAAAATATCATAATTTCGCTTTTTGAATCAGGGGTTCCTAATGTTGAGACTCATATGAATCTTATTTTTGATCTTATTTATTTTAAGAATATCATTCTAATCTTTTTTTAATCAAAGAAATTATGAATTGAATCGAGATTTCATTTCTATTGAAAACTTACAGCAACTTGCCAAACAAAAGGCTAAAAGAAAAAAAAGCAACAATGATTAGATTGAAAAAGGCATAAGTCTTGTGCAATTTGGCAAAATAAAAACTACTCGGATAAAGTGTAGAATTAAGACATATATAGATTAAATTAAAGATATTAAACATAACAAATTTTGTTGTTCTTAAAGATTAAAATGAAATTGAATTGATAATAAATTATCAGGCTGGATTGAGTTGTTTTTTTTTTAAGGAAATTTTAAAATAAAAAAGTAGATAAAAGAAATAAAATATTTTTCTTTGACTTCTCTCCAATCAAGAATCCTTCCTTACATTCCCCAATCAAATAAGAATACAAAGAATTCTATTTTCATACAATATCTTAATTGAACTCAAAGCAATGATCAATTAATCTTTTTTATTCTATATATATTGTGTTAAATCCCAATGACGACATGTCCTATATTTTTTTTTGGTTGGTTATTGACGAAATAAGTGCTCTGGAGAGTTATAGAAAAGAAAAGGGTTAATAATGATTATATTCAAATCATTAAGGATATGTATGCATGAGTTATTACTTGTGTTAACCAAGTATTTTCCTATTTCTGTCGGATTACATCAAAGGATCAACTTTAAGCCCATATCTTTTTGCTTTAGCCATGGATGTTCTTACTAGACATTTGCAAGAGGATGTACCCTGATGTATGCTTTTTGTTGATGATATTCTTCTTGTTGATAAGGCTAAAGAGGGAGTTGAAGGTGAACTTGAATTATATGGAGGTCAACCTAAGAGTCTAGAGATTTTCATTTGAGTAGATCTAAAACTGAATACATAAAGTATAGCTTTAGTACTAATAGATCTAGTGGGGGGATTGTGACTTTAGGCAATCAAGCCATTAATAAGAGTACATGTTTTAAATATTTCGGGTCTATTGTTGAAAGTGATGGTGAAATAAAATGAGATATTATTAGTAGAATTCAAGGTGGATGATTGAAGTGGAGGAATGCATCGGGCTTGTTGTGTGATAGGAAAGTGCCCCCTCAAACTTAAAAGGAAAATTCTATAAGATGGTGGTGAGACTTTTAATGCTTTATAACGCATAATGTTGGCCATTAAAGAGAAGCATAAAATTAAATGTTATAGAGATGAGGATGCTCAGGTGGATGAGTGGATTCACTTTTATATATAGAATATGAAACGAATATATACATGAAAAGGTTAAAGCAACACCAATGAAAGATAAGATTAGGGAGAGTTGTCTTAGATGGTTTGGTCACATAAAACATCAACCTTCTAATGATTTAGTTAGGAGAGTAAATATATTAGATTTGGCCTATGTTAAGAATGGTAGAGGTAGACCTAAAAAGATTTGGTTTAAAAATATTAGAAATGACTTTTTTTTATTAGATTCAAATGAGAATTTGACTCTTAATAGAACATAATGGAGAAAAAGAATTCATGTAATTGACTCTACATAGTGGGATAAATGTTTGATGCTATTGTTGATGTTGGTTATTGACGAATAATTAAAATTAGCTTAATTTTTCTTAGAAAAAATCAAAATGGGGCATGGCTAAGCGATAAGGCAGCAAATTTTGGTCCAGAGCTTCAAATCCTTATGCCCCATATCATTTGCATAAAAAACAAAGGATTACTTTCTCTTGAAATTAAAAATTGAATTCAACAATTTTATGTTTAATGTTGGATACACTAAATTCTAAGATTTATTCTTAGAATCTTTTTTTTTTAATAAATTATTTTAATCTTAAATATTCGTGATTATTTTTGTTAACAATTCTTTGCTTTATATAACTAGGCAAGTTTAAGCTTGCAAAAAACACCATGTAGATGAGGGAGAAGGATTAAGGCAATTCGAGGATGCTTACAACTACTAAGAAATTAAGGAAGAGTAGTAGCCATTTAGGCTAAGTTCATTCATTATATTTGCATGCCCTAGTATTCCCTATAAGAGTATTTATAGCCTATAAAACACATAATAGCCTATTTAGCCATTTTAATATACAATAACATATAAACTAAATGGAATCACTAATAGCCAATTAAAATGTTGCTTACATTAATGCATACTATTTCTCAACCCTTCACATTGACCTTTCCCTCAAGATCTGAGTCGTTCATGCAAAAGGCCTACGGATCTTGCAAGTCATACACAGCCTGGCTCTGTGGAAGGCATGAGGTGGAGATTGGCCAATAAGAGGTTTTTGCAAGGCATAGAGGCGGATATGAGTTCAGCAATACTTGGGGAATGTGAGATACAACGAAGACTAAGGAGTGGGGATGACGATAACAAATGATGTGTGGGGCAGAGCTTGCAGATTTGAGATTGATGTAGTGTTAAAAGTTCAACGATGCAAGGTTGGGAAAATTGAATGGGTTGGGCAACTGGAGGTGAGTTTGCATGGAACAACTAAGAGTTGAGAAATTTTTGTTGGAGATGAAGGTTCGATTTTGGCTTGGAGTGGTGAATTGGAGATAGAATCTTGCAAAACACAATGATGCATGTTATATCTACAACAACAATAGGATTAGCAATGTTTAAAATTGTGTATTCGGGTATTGAGGCATTTTTCGTTCGTGAGGCGAGGCGTAAGCCTCAAAATCAAAAAATTGCGTAAACAGAAAATGATAAATTTTGTATATAGTAATGAGTAAATAATATATAAAATATAAAAATGCACAAAATATGAAGTGAAATCAAAATATCCCAATAAAAAAACAACATGAAATATAGTTCAACTCAAACTCCATCTTTCCCAAATCACAGTATTCCTTTCACTAACATATAAGAGTTATTTTGAGCGGTACCGGAACAAAATTTTATTGTAAGAGTTATTTTGAGTGGTACCGAGCGGTACTGGCTCGGTACCGAGCATGTACCTAGTGGTACCGAGCATGTACCTAGTGGTACCGAGCATGTACTGCTCAGTACCGAGCATAATTTTTAGAGGCGGACGCTTCTCAACCGTGAGGCGAGGCGCGCCACTCAGTAAACTTGAGACGTACGCCTCAAATCTTGAACTCATTGTGTAGGCTTTGAGGCTTAAATGGACGAAATTGTGCTGAGGCGCGCCTCTTATTGCGTAATTTTAAACCATGAGGATTAGGTAATGTTTTTGAAGCGAATGTGGATTGGGGTATAGGCAAATGTGGATTGGGGTTTGGCCGAATCCACGATTGTGAGGAGAATGGGATGTTGGAGGCAGATTGCAAACTTAAAATCTATTGGATGGGTTGGGCAACTGGAGGTGAGTTTGCATGGAACATCTAAGAGTTAAGAAATTTTTGTTGGAGATGAAGGCTCGATTTTGGCTTGGAGTGGTGAATTGGAGGATAGGATCTTGCAAAACACAATGATGCATGTTAGGTGTAAGGTCTACAACAAAAATAGGATTAGGTAATGTTTTTGAAGCGAACGTGGATTGGGGTTTGGCCGAATCTCACGATTGTGAGGAGAATGGGATGCTAGAGGCAGATTGCAAACTTAAAATGTATTGGATCTAATAATTCTTTGGCAAACTGAGATGAAGAAGCTATGATCAAGATTTGGCGATTGAGACCAGATGATGACGACACCCGAACAATGGCTAGGCTAATGAGAGCATCATTTGGTATTACAAAAAAATAAAAGAAAAAAAACACAGAAAATCACAAAGACATCATATAAGGTAGCAAGAACAATATAACTAGGCAACTTTGAGCTAGCCTAAAGCTCCAGATAATTGAAAGAGAAGGATTTAGGCAATTCAAGGATGCTTACAACTCCAAAAAAATTGAGGAAGCTCCAAGATAGTGAGGGAGAAAGGGAACACCATTAATGCTAAGTTCATTTATTGTCTTTGCATGCCCTAATTTTCCCCAAAAAAGGGTAATTATAGCCTAGAAAATGTTTAATAACCTATTAAACCATTTTAATATGGCAAATAACTTATAAAGTACTTGTGCCCACTGATCACAAACCAAAATACCCCTTACATTTATTTGTATCATATTGCCGTGGAGAAAACTTCCTACATGGGAAGCAACCACAAAACTGACGTGATGTTATTACTCATATGGAGTAAGGACATTGTGTTCCTCAATTCCTTTTTAAAAAGCAGCAGAAAAGAAATAAATTATCAAATTAATAATTAGCAAAGCAACCAAAAATTTGTTCAAGAACCTTCTTTCAGACCACAAATTCATCCATAACCATGTTACAGTGAAAAAAAAAACTAGAACTAAAATTCCATATAACAAAAGTAAGGACAGTTAGAATATCTATTTCTTGATAAGGATTTAAAATGAAAAAGTAAAAATAAAATACCATACAACAAAAGTAGGGATAGTTAGTGTTCCCATTTCCTAGTAAGATCTTTCATAGCCAATTGACAATATCAACTCTGTTTTATCCATTTTGTAGATCTCATATGTCTTGGTGGATCTCAAAGGCTTTCTATATTTCTAGCATATGATCAAATAAGATTCAAGAGCAGATGACTCCCACAAAGACCCCAGGTGGTTTAGTGGGTTCTTGGTACATGACACCTAATGATATTTAGAAAATTTCATTCAAGGGGGGAGTGGTGACCAGTGTGAGGAACTCTCATATAACGGGGAGATTGCTAGTTCCACATGAGAATGAATATTAATCTTACATCAGAACTGAAACAAAAGTTGAATTCTTAATATACTACTAGTGTCCATTGCCCATTAGTTTAAGCATTTGATTTGATAAGTACCTATCTACTAATGCATTAAGCTTAGTTTTAATCCCCAATGATTCACCTTCCAAGCAAATATAATAAGATGTTTAAAAGAAATTATGGAAAAGCAGAGTTTGAGTCACCTTCCCATAGCATCATATGTAGCCGCAAGATTAGTGTATACTCCAAGAGTGTCCTGATGGCTTGTACCATATTCCTGCTCCAATATTCCCTTTGATTCTTCAAAAAGCCCTGCAGCTTCATCAATCTTAAACAACTGAATGCAGGACAATCCCATTTGGTTTAGCACCATCCCAAAGAATGCTGACTTCTTCTCACCAATTGCCCTCAGCTTCGCAACAGCACTTTCAAAGGAGTTTCTGGATTCCCCATACCTCCCAACAATGTAAAACATCACTCCCATTTGTGCTTCAATACCAGCAACCGAGCTCCATTGACCCGGAACATCTTCCAGCAACTTCAAAGATTTCTGCAATAACTTCAATGCCTCTTCAGGTTCCTCAAAAGCTTCATACAAGCTAGCTATTTCCGCTAAACCTCCTGCAATGTCTTCCGGCACTGCCCCTGGAACAGGCTTGGCATAGATACGGAGGGCGTTTTCACAATACGATCTTGACTCGCGGAGCTTACCCGTCCTGTAATAAAGATCGGCAAGGCGGACGAACACCAATGCAACAGCCGGATGGTTATCACCTTTGGTGGATTTGAAAACGGTAAGAGCCTTCTGATAAGAGAAGACGGCCTCATCGTATCGACCAAGGGCAAGGTAGGTGTTTCCGACGCTCACGTCTATGGAGGCAACCTCACCCTCATGGCCGTTGGCAATCATCGCCATGGAGGCCAGCACTAAATGCTCAAGGGCCTCGTCATAGTCACCCTTAGCATCGCAGATAATAGCCATCAGGCGTCGATCTGCAGCCTCCTCAATAGAGGCCGGTGCGCTATGCTCTCGGTGGATCTCAAGGGTTCTCTGACAGAGCTTCTCCGCCTTGTCAAACTGCATTGCTTGTACGTGGGCTTCCGCCAAGTATCTGCAAGTCTCGGCGACTCGGGGATCGGAGTCACCTAGGGCTTGGATCTGAATCTCGAGGCCGCGGGAATAACAATCGATGGATTGATCTATGTGGCCGAGCATTGAGTGTGTGTCCCCAAGCTGCATATGGCCGGAAAAGGCGGCGAGAGCGTGGTCCGACCCGCGAGACACATCTGGTACGGCCACCGCGCGCTCCATAATCGGCACCGCCTCCTCATACCGCCCTAGACTACAATATATCGCCGCAGTCACGTGAAGGCTCATCGCCAATTCCAGGCTCGGCTCACCGCTCTCCACCGCGCACCGCTCGAACGACTTGCACGCACGGATCGCGTACTCGAGCGCCTTGTTCGGACCCTCGCCTGAGGCAATCGTGTCGCGCGCGAGCTTGAGCAAGAACGGCCCGAGATCAGGGTTATCCAGGGAGGATTCATCGATGAACGGTTTGTCCGGCGCGGCAGGCCCTCGCCGCTTTCCCCCGAAAGAGTTCCGATCTGGCGAGGGCTTCGCGCGTGACGACGACGACGACGGGGAAGGCAACAGCGACTTCTTAGACGCTGGTGAACGGCCTTTAGCGCTGCGGAGCTCGGAATCATCCCCATTTTCTCTATTCCGGGAGTCGACGCGGTCCGGCACCGTGATCCGGAGCGCCGCCACCTCAGGCGGGGAGACGAGTCCCGGCATGGCAGCTGAGATCTAGGGTTCCACGATGGGAAGGAGGAGATCGAGAATGATAGTTCCAGAGGATAGAAAATGATCGAAGTGGGGATCGAAAGAGGAATCAGGTCTATGTGCTCCCCATCATTTCCGATTTTTGCTTCGCACGCACTCGATCCCAGCTTTCTAACTTTCTCTTTTCGTCATAAAAGAAACTGATAAACGTACCCCTATTATCTGTAATCACACACCACAGCGAGTTGTTTATCAGCCGAACACGTCAGCAACGCTTAATTAAAGGATAAAGTTTAACAGCCAGTTGGATAAGTAATGAAATGACGGGATTAACCTCAAACTGGTCGTTGCGAGGTTATAAGAAGGAGGAGGGTATTTTAATATTTTGACAGATGGTGGTTGGCTGTCGCTGAACCATCGATAACAGGCGGATGACTCACGCGACAAAGGCCGGACGGTGATCTTACCACCCGGGGGGTGCCCGCCACTTCCAACTGATCGGCTCCATTAGCAGGTCCAAGATGGGTAAGAATTCTGAACTATTAACCATTTAAGACCTATTACAAGACCACTCTGACACGCAGCTTCTAAGGACTCGTTGAATTTCTACGCAACTAAACAAAACATGTTACTCAATTATGGTGATGGGATGGAGAGATTAGTGAGGATGCCCTTAAGGAAAGCACCTTCCAGTTAGTTTACTATGCTTTTACTGTTTACAGAGACAAATAGTATGGTTCTCCCCGTTTGGTGTCCGCACAGAATAATTCATTGATGGGTTGACACGGTTAAAGCTAAAGAAGAATGACCACTACCCTTGAGCTTTATACGGTGAAGTGGATAACACTGGATAGCTATATCTAGGTAGAAACTTTATTCTTGACGGATCAATTATATTTTTTTACCCACATAGGAAGACTATCAGCTCAACCAAATAGATTTTTCAGTGTCATAGAAAGCCACCCTAAGAGTTATGAAGACTAATGCTTTATTTGAGACAGCTTTTTTATTTATTTCTAAAGTAAATTTTTAGTACAAAATTTTTTTACTCAAATGAAGCTTAAGGATAGTCATATATATGCAACCTTATTTTTAAAAAATTATAGACGAAAAAGTGAGATAGTAATTTGAACCAATTGTCCTCTTTTTATATAGGCCTTAGCTTCGATGATTGCTCTTAACTTAAGGAGAACCATCCTCTTTGAAGTTATATATTGCAAGCCTACAAGTTTCTATTTAATTTCTCCCTTGAACCACATATCATAATTGTAGGAGGTGAAGCTTGATTATCAATTGTAATAACCCAAGTCATATCATGCAAAATATTATGCATTTTGGTATAGGCCATAACTTATTACTCTATCCTCGAAATTGTTTTTTTATTATTATTCATATAGCATAAGTAGTCCGCTACAAAAGTAATTAATTGAAATTTTTTATGAAAATTTATAACACCAAAAGTTGTTGTATTTGTTATAACGTAACTTTTTAGTTGTATAACCTCATATATTTTCTTCCACATCTAATATGGAAGTATGATCAATCATATTCTACTTATCTCTTAAAAGTCTATCTTCTCAATAATCTTATAAAGAGTTTTTTTTTTGTTGTACCTCAACCTCGAAAATCACCCCTCTCCCAAGTTGATCACCCTCTTCGATCTTTAATTACAAGCAATGTTCATGTTTTAGACATTATTGTTAATTTACTATATATTTTAATATCAGGAAAAATATAGACATCATGACAAAATATATTTAAGGAGTAAGACGTCATGGTATAGTAGCCTCCCGCTTAAGTACGCATCCGTTTAAGTATGCATATTGGTAAAGTATGCAAAATTTTAACAAAAACTTAGGGTTCAAAATTTATAACTTGAACATTTCATGAATGATGATTTAACGTAATTTTTGCAATTTTTTACATCTGACATCAAGGATTACCACCTGAATATTATCTGAAACAATTCAAATGATTTTGCAACGTTGGGACTCATTCATTCGTTTTCCATTTAGTTTCTTTGGCATCTTCCAAAAGATAGGCGAGAGGTCGTACATGAACGTGCTCTAAATCTATTGTTAGCGTGCATATGTGGTGTGGCTTGCAAATGGGAGCAGAATCCTCAACTAAACCTAAGTACGCACCTACCGGTTAGGTACCCACAAAATATTTGGGTTCAACATGCGTTCTTAATCAGGAGTCTATCATATAGAGAAATGATTATGATAGAGCTAGTGATGAAATTATGATATATAATTAAATTTAGTATTCGCATAAGACATGGCATATTAATTTATTCTTAGACATAATATAAAATCTTAACATCTATAACTATTTTGTATAAGGATGTACCCAAGAAAAAAGAAAGAAAGAAAGAAATAGGATAAGTACATATCCTTATGTTTAATCTTATAAACTTGTCATATCAAAAGTTCATGGACACAATAATCAAATTAAGGAAATAAGATACCATACCCAACTTCTCATAGCTACCCAACATAACGTAGTGTGGGTAAATTAGGGTAACAAGCAAGTGTGACAAAAAGATAAAATATGAATATATACATAATCCATATAAGTGATAAAGAGGGTGTATGGTGCTTTTAAGGGGAGTAGTGATGATTGATAGCCATATGATTACTATAAGAAAAATAAGATATTATATTAAATTTCTTGAGATAGTAGATGTGATAGTGGAGAGAGAAAAATAAATTTGGGTATTATAATGATTAAATAGAGCTTATAGACATATAAGTGTTTAAATTAAGAGTAACTATATAGGATGAAGATTTGTTGGTTATGGAAGCATTAACAATTGATATATTAATGTCAAATGAATAGAAGACTTTCTAGAGGAAGATATGGCTTTAGGAAATTATGTATGAGGGATCTTGGAACATTCATAGCAATGATATTTTAAGTAGAACTTTTAAGTAATTATGACATTTACAAGCAAGACAACCTTAAAGAATATGTGCATAGTTCTTACAATTTCGAGACACATAAGACCAAAAATAAGAGTCATAAATTAAATATGAGACCAAGTAATTCCATGATGTATTATAAGAGGCCATGGTTCTTATGAAGTGTCCAGAAGTAAGTACCCAATGATTAAACGTATTACGATATTAGTGCAACCAATAGTCAAGCTACTTATGTCAGATTTTATGCTAGAGTCTAGTTAAAACTAAATATTGTGGGCAATGATATGGTGTCAATATCTACGAGAGAGAAAGAAAAAAATCTTGTCTTACTAATAAATTATGAATAATAGTAATAAATTATAATGACGGGATGCATTAATGATGGGTTGCATGATGGACAAATAAGAGATCATAGCTTAGCAAGATCAATGCAATGATGTAGTGACGTGAACATGAATGTAACTAAAAAGGTGAGCAATATATTCGACTAAGACATTCTAGTGGCACCATTATCATTATCGTATTACAGTGCATAGTCACATAAGGCATAAAGTAAAAATATTTGTAGATAAAAATGCAACATCAATATTATCAGACAAATCAAAGAGGTGGCCAATATACTGTAAAGGTGAGTATATTTATGAGGAATAAAGTATTACGATCATAAGTGCCTTAGTAGTTAATGTCAAAGATTTTTTATAGGCAGGATGCACTGAGGTAGGCCATGTAATAATGGGAGATCGGTAGATGCATAAAGTAGCAATAGGATAATCATGTAACTTACCACATATATAAATGTAGTATTGTTGGATAGTTTTTTAATAACCCTAGTAGATAGATAGGTTGATGATACAATTAAATTGATATTGAATGCACTAGAAGGAAATAGGAAGACAAATGAGGCAAATAAATGAAGGACAAAGCTATAATACCACATGAGAAAGAGATTCTAAGATAGAATTATATTTCTATTTAATAATATGTGTTGTAATTCTATAAAATTATATTTACAAATTATGAGAGAGACCAAAAAAGATTATATAATGAGAATATATTCACCATAGTGGGAAAGTCTCACTTAATAAAAATAACTAGCCTCTCCCATACAATCCATGAGTGCTATCGCTAAAATTTCTTAATACAAAAATAAACATTCCAACACCCACACTTGTAAGAAAGTACTTCTTTTATCAACTATTTCCTACCATACGACGAAGATAAAGATGAAAATAATTATGAAAAAAAACATTTCTATAAATATATTTTTTAAAAAAATATTCAAAAGTAATCTAATTAAACTCTTAAAATTTAAAAGTATAAACACTTATTAAAACATATTATTGATATGTTTAAAATAATTAATTTATGTCTCCTCTAAACAAAATTTCAACCCTCTCATTATAGAACTTTTATTTGGTCCGATCACAGGACTTAGCTCTACGTTCGGCCGCCAGTAGAATCGCGCCACCCGTTCTCACTATTTACCGCGCGCCCAACAAACCGACCCAGAACAGACCCAGGATGGCTCGGTATATCTAGAAAAACTCGGTACAACTCGGTATTGCTCGGTATTGGTCTTCACAGACCGGTATTTCTCGTTATTGTCAAGCAATACCTAGCAATACCGAGCAATACAAAACAAATACCGAGTAATACATCGCAATACACAAACATAGCATTCCCGGGTTCTGGTCCGGGTCAAGTCGTCGGGCCGCGCGGTAAAGAGTAAGAGCACGTGGCGACACGTTATTGGCGGCCGAACGTAGCTCTATGTCCGGTCAGAGGACATAATAATTATAAGGCTACCTTTGGTTAGCCAACCAGCTTACGCATCTGCTTGCTTCGACCATTTTGCTCAAGCCCCAAACCATTCTGCAAAGAGAAAGACCAAAGCAAACACAGACAATATGGAGAAAAAGCCTTTCAATTAAGTTCTTGCATTTCTTCCAAAGTGGGAAAGTCAAGTGAAAATGAGCCAATGTTACAACGCTTTCCTATAAGATGATAAATGCAGGCTGGTAAATAGATTTGTCTCTAGCCTTTGGTTATTGCTGCTTCTATTACAATGATGATGGAGAAAGTTAAGATTTTGTTTGGGATAATTTTTTGTTATTATTTTCTTGTTGTTCTAAAGAAATTTTTATGCTAAAATTTTGTTTTAAAAAGTAATAAGAAAACTATCCCAGACAAAATATAATTTGTGGTAGAAGGAGCTATGGGCTTTTGCCGCCTGGCCCTGGTTTTCCTTTGGGTGGTGGGTCATGCCTAGGGTTGGCTTTCCCATAGTCGTAGTCATTCATAACCAACAAAAACTTCCTTCCGTGAACCTGAAAAACAAGGCATCACAAGAAACCTTTATTATTATTATTATTAATTTTTGGACATTTATGTCAATTAAGACAAACTCACACACAACAAATACTTAAGAGTCGAACTCAATACCGTTTGGTTGATAGCCAAAGCTTCCAACCAACAGACTAATGTGAGCTACATTTGAAATCTTTCTCATTATTTGTCTATTGCATATGTGTCTCCATGACTGAATAAATTATTCTGTGAAGACGTCAACTGGAGATCAACCAGAATGAGCCACGTCACCTATACTGAGCGCGGTACCGAGCGGTATCGAGCCTTGTACTGACGTAGCTCATTCTGGTTGGTTTTCGTACGGCGTTCAGTGTCCGCACATAATAATATGAATTCGATTTGAAAAAGTTTGAATTTGGGATGAGTTAAACATTTTTTTTGGAACGGGGGTATCTATCCGTTGCCACTCCAAAGGGAGTGTTTGGTAGCTTAACTAATTCCTTGGCATAATCTAGCGAAGCCACCCATCGGCATCGTGCCCACACTTGCTTTGCCCCACTGAAAAGGGGAGGCCATAGTAGAAACAATATTTTTTAATTAGGTCAATGCTCAAAAAAAAAATTTTTTGGCCAAACATGTATGATAAACGGATTGTGTCAACTTTGAATCAATTACAAAGCGGACCTACTAATTTGAATTGACATCGCTCTAGAGCGCCCCCATCAAAAAAATATTTTCAATTAGGTCAATGCTCTAGATATAAAATAATGTCAATAATGTCTAATAAGTAATAAAAAAATAAAAGATGAGTGAATTTTTAAAATTAAATACCAAACCTAATTAAATTATTTAAAAATATTTTAAAAAATCAGGACAGCCCAGCCACCCCATGTGGCAGTCTTCTATGTTTAAAATAAAATTTTAATAAAGCGACCTGTAGCCGACTCATTGAGGAGAGATTATTATGTGCGGAGTCTATATGTAGCTTCTGTCTGGACTTCGATGAAAGATGGCGACGCCGTCAATACGCATTATGTACAACGACGAGGCCCTTTCGTATTAGAGTCTGAACGATGTCCGGACTCTATACGTAATAATTTCTCCTGATTGAAAGTATAAGTTCTCAAGGGTCTTGAATTAGGTTCACACATTTTACAAAACAAAATTTAAAAAATTTTAATTAAATACTTTTATGACATAATTAAAGTAACAATAATTAAATTCTAATACATGTTAAAAAATCTTTGAAAATCACTGAAAAAACGAATGTGTTGATTAAATTTTAAGATCGTTCATAATAAAGGATTAATAAATGTTAAGTGACAAAAAAATTAACGTGGCATTAGAGATGGGTTCTACGAAAAAATTAAATAAATAAAAATGCTCAATAAGATTCATTAATTATATCTTAATTTTATCTGTTCTGTAATTCAAATTTTTTTATATCTCGAGCCAACATAAATTCAAATTAGATCCAACTAATGGTGTAATTGAGTCAAGCCGACCCGTGTCGGCTCGGGCTCGGTTTGATAAAAATAGCTCGTGAGTCTAGCTCGATGAAGTAACAAGTCTTGTTTGAGCTAGCCCTGACTCGACTTGTTTATTTACAAGCTTGCTCATTTAAAAAAATATTAATATAAAATATAATTAAAATATATTAACATTCAAGATTTCAAGTTGAAAGTTATAAAAATATTTAAAATTTACATTTTACTTTCTTACATTAAGTAAACTTTTTCTTATTTTTCCTCTAATTTTTATTATGTTTATCATTTTATTATGAGAATGGCTTGATCAAATCATAATCAATTCTTCTCTTTTATTGTAAATGAGCTGACACAAACTCGTAGAATAAAACTCGAGCTCAATCAATCAAGCTCAAGCCAGAAATGACTCAAGCTCAACTCAACTCCTTAATACCAACTCAAGAACGAATCATCAACAACCCAAATCATTACCTTATTCACTTGATATATATCCTCGACACCGCCTTTGCTCTTCGTGCTTTCAACATGACCTGAAAGAGTGAAGCATATTTCATATAACTTACATAACAAATCTACTAAGTCTTCAAAAAAGCAGTTTTCTAATACAAAAATTTCTTATAAGCTGATTTAAAAAACAGTAAGAAAGTCGTCCCAAAGAAGCCTCAATGACTGGTTAAGATTTTGTTTGGGACAGCTTTTGATCACTTTTTTTTTTTCAAAAATTTTTTATACTAAAAAACTACTGTAGAAAATAGTAAGAAAACTGTCTCAAATGAAATCTAAATTATGGAATATAATTAAAATAAATAAATAAGACGAGAGATGTTCTTATGCCTGATGAGAAAGAAACAAAAACCAGAATGAAGAGGATGATGAGTGAAGCAGCGAGCCTTGACATGTTCGCTGCTCTTTGAAGTTCTGCTGTAACTTTCCCTTGGTATATGAATGGTTGGCTCTAATGAGGACTCCTTATAGATATAAATGTGGAGAATGGTGATAGCTTAAGAGAGCAAGGCAAACTAAATATAGCTCCACCAGAAAAAAAAAAAAAAAAAAAAAAAAAAAAAAAAAAAAAAAAAAAAAAAAAAAAAAAAAAAAAAAAAAAAAAAAAAAAACATCATGGCTGTATTGAAGTATAGTGAAATCCATCATCTCCACTAAAAAAAAAGTCAACTTTGATAATTGAAGTTAGTATTTGCACAGCCTTTCTATTCTGTTACTGATACACTAAATGAAAAGCTTTGATGAGGTTGACAGGTTTATTTGATAAAAAAAAATAAAAAAATTCATATATCTCACCGAAAAATTATATATCTGCATATCTATTATCTAATATCTAACTTTTTATTTATAAAATTAAATGCAATTTTTACTTTTTTAGTATACAAATTTTTTTAAAATAAAAGAATAATGGCCGAAAGCCACCTCAAATAAATCCTAAATAAAATAACTTTTATTTTCAACCTATAGAAAAATCCCATATGAAATAACTCAAATTTCTTAAACTAAAATAAAAAAGATTTTGGTTTCATTTGGGATAGCTTTCTTACTGCTTTGTAAAACTTTTTTTTTTAGTACAATTATGTACACGAAAAAATTTCTCTTATCAAAATTTCTCTACAAAATTATTTACAAAAAAAGTCTGCCCGGAAGAAGCAGAGCCAAACAAAGTGGAAGTTCACGTCAGGAAAAATAGCGATCTCAAAAGAAACCGCACAAAAAGAAAGTCAATGAAACCTTAAGGGCATCTCCAACAGAAACTCTCATTTTTCACTGCAAAATGCAGTAAAATTAAAAAGTGCCGTGATTCATCTCCAGTGGAACGCCATTTTACCCCCAAATCATCGTCGTTTCTTTCGCGCCTTTCTTAGACAGAGTTCGGTAGAGAGAAAGAAATGACGAAAGTGAACAGTGCGACGCCAATATTGGCGTCGCACTGTTCATCAGCGACTGAATGCCGGCAAAAATAGAGTTTGGTTGGGACGTCTGAAGCTCTACATTCGCTTGTTTGTCGAACGGCTGGAGAAGGCCTAAGTTGATCTTATGTGTTATCACTCTTACATGTTAGGGGGATTTAAGTAAATACCACAAATTATTATATATTTATATATCTAATAATTAAATATTTATACTTACTAAAATATTATTTATGTATTGAAATCCATCAAAGAATTTACTTTAAATAAAAGATAATATTAATGATATTATTTATGTGATTTATGTACTATTTAATATGATGAAAAAATGCAGAGTAAATAGAATGTAATATAAAACAAAAATAATGTAATCTAAATATTTTTGAGTTGTTTGATTGAGTACATTATAAATGCATGAGTATTTTTTTTTTTTTTTTAAGTTTGAAGGTAA
>NW_021319579.1:2356008-2386417 GCF_001605985.2 Dendrobium catenatum
TATATATATATATATATATTAATATACTTAAAACTTGCTTAAAAAACATATCCCAAACAAAGCCTAAATTTTAAAATGTTACTTCAATCCTCGAGCATATTAGAATAGAGGTTAGATAACTAATGGCCTACTCTTATTAGATTTTGTTTGTGACAGCTTTCTTATTTCTTTCTAAAATAACCTTTTAGTAACAATTTTTTTTTGTTCTAAAAAATAGCTTTAAGAAGGAATAAGAAAGCAGTCCCAAATGAAATCTTAATTTAAAGCCAATACTTTTTTTTCTCCTGTGTTGGTTAGGGCTCCGCTAGGTTTGCTCCGGCGGCATGTTCGCGATGTCTCCCGCCTCCAATCTCTCCCAGGGGCTTTGGCCACCGTTTGTTTTAGGGAAGCTCCTTCCCTTTCTTATTTATATCGTTGCTTTTTTGTTGTTTCTGTGTCACGACCCAAACGACCGGAATAAATCCCGCTAGCATCGGGTCGCGACGGAACTTGAAACTTGAAATCCATGATCTAGTTTTGGGACTTGCTTCAGAACTTTCTTCCAAATGTAAAGACAAATAAAAACATAGAGCTGCTATAGACTTCCAAATGTACATAACAGTTTTTCTATATTTTTTCATCAAAATAATCATGTACAATACAGTTCATGGCTTACAGACAGAAAGAATAGAACAGAAAAGCCATGACTGTACAAAAATCAAAAGTACAAAATACCTAATCACTGATCAGACACAGAACTTCTAGTCCAAGACTTCCTTCCCCTTCCCAGAACCTGAATGCCACGCACAAAACAAGAATGAGCTAACAGCTCAGCATGACTAGACTCACCAATCCAAATTTCCAGAAATTCACATTAGAAAATACATCAGAAGCAGTTATTCAAATATCCATACATAAATCAGATAATCGTACAAAAATCAGAATATCAGACAAAATTCATATAATCAGACAGAACATATACTTAAATTCAGATTAGAGTGCAGAACAGATCTTATAAAACTTATAAAACTTTCAAATCACAGAACGGATGGAACATACAAATCAGAATTCACATCAGATAAAATCACATTTCACATATCACATATCAGATATCCCTGACCCTGACAGAATCTCGACGGATTCTGACCCCTTATGCCTCCCTTCCCTGACACTAACGAAATCTCAGATTTTGACCCCTTATGTCTCCCTTTGTGCTTATGACTCCCTTTTGATATCACAGTACATCAAAACATTCAATTCAGAAAATCGGATTATGTCAGAAAATCGTCAGCGGCATAACGACAGTATACAGAATTTACACAAAATTCACAGATTCAGAAATTCACCAAATTATCACAGATAATACAAAACATCATTGTTAAGACTTTCATTGTATTGAGATAGTAAATTCAGACATTCTGATAAATTGTTATTCGATCAAAACTCCGTAGAATTCAAAATACCTGGTAAAAATATTTCAAAAAATACTTAAAACGTGCGCAATTATCATCTCAGAAACATACCAAAAGTTACGATGTAAAACCTTTATCGGTACAAAACGGAATCAATTATTCGCTAACGGAAACAAAATCCGAAATAGAAAAGTCGTCAAAATCCTCGTTTCTGAAAATTGAGAAAGGCGGAATGGGCCTTATCTCGAGTCGGTCAACTTTCTCAACTGCAGATACGGACGAAAATGGACAAAAGTCGCCAAAAATCACTTTTTCTTCTTTTTCCTTCAAATTTCTCTCTCATTGGCTTTTCTCTCTCTTTAAAATATCTCATTTACATATATACCCATGTAGATCATCCCGGGACGATTTACCCTCTGGACGGATTTCGTACAGACGAAATTAAATATCGTACCTAGACAAGTTGCTCTCTGGAAAAATTTCGTACGAACCTTCCAGCCAAAATTTTCGTACGAACGAACCCTAGTTCTCTGAAAAAATATCGTACCGATAGTCCCAAGACGATCCAACTTCATTCTGGACGATCCTGGAAGGAAAACATGAAAAAACGAGCTTTCACATTCTGTGTGGCTTCTTGATTCGTCCACCTCCGGCCCTTTGTGGTCGGAAAAGAGGTGAGTCGTGTTTGTGATCCTGAATTTTTGGGTGGAGATGTGAAATCAAGATCTTTCGTTGATGCCCTAGCTGGATCTTCCTCTAATGGTGGCTTGCTTGAGTTAAAAACATCTTCATTTTGTGGAATTCCATCTTTGTGGATTTCGGAAAATGAGATTCGTGTGCTTGCGACTCCTTTCCAATTTGTGTTAGTGGTTTTTTTTTTCCATCATGTCGTCCTAGTTTGGATTTTATTCGCAAGTTCTTCTTCAACCTTAAGCTAAATGCTAAGTTTTCTATGACCTTGCTTGATGCGTCGCATGTTCTGATTAAGTTGTCGAATGATCTTGATTATAGCAGAGTATTTTGTCATAGATCATATTTTGTAAATAACTAAGGCCTCGTTTTTTTCTCCACGGGTCCTTCATGCTTTGGGTTCTATGTTTGGTCGGCCCTTAAAAGTCGACAATGTTACCTTTGTGGGCTCTCAGCCCTCTGTTGTGCGAGTTTTAGTTGAACTTGATATCACCAAAAAATATCCGAACAAAGTCTGGTTTGGTCCTGAAAAGTTTTGTTATATTCAAATGGTTGAGATGGAGGATTTTTACATCATTTTGTGATTCTTGTAAATGCATTGGGCATGTTATGGGTGAATATTCCTCCCATTCCTTTGTTCCGAAGACTTCTAATCCCACTATGTATGATTGGAATGATGCATCTACCGCTTTGGATACGGTTGTATTAGATGAAAATGTTGATGATGCCATTATTCCTCCTAATATTCCCTCTTCTTATGTGGATAATGAGGGTGTTTTGTCATCCACTATGGAGCATATTTATAGGCAGGTCATTAGAAGCGTCGATTTGGCTTTATGGAATGAGGTTGTTGATGTTGGTGAGGGTCATTTATTAATCTCCTGTGATGCTTGCAACGTGGGTCTGTCCGAACCTGTGGCTGTATCTATGGTTCCTCATGCGACTGTTTCGGTTATTGATGTTGTTCTCTCTTATGAGCCTGTGACTTTGACAACTTCAATTGCTTTATTAATGGGTTAAATTTTAAAATAGTTTACAACCCATTCGTATGTAATCATTATAATCATAGAATATAACATTACTTCAATTTAACCCGAATTGATAAAATATAATCTATTTGAGATCAATTTTATAAAATCAAGGCTTTATTGAAATAAATTTTATGGTACAATTACAATATAAACTATTTTAAATCAATTTTGTATAATAGATGAATTAAATTAAGACAACATAATATTTTGAGATTTTTTTTACATAATATTTTGAGATTAATACTTCATTTGGGATGACTTTTTTACTGTTTTTTAAAGCAACTTTTTAATACAAAACTTTTAATTTTTACTTAATTTTTGCACCAAAAAACTTCAGTAAGAAAAGCTTTGTTTAGAATAGTTTTTTTTTTTTTTTCTAAAATAATTTTTAGTAAAGAAATTTTTTAATTCAATAAAATTTTATGTTACAAAATTATTTTAGATAGTAAGAAAACAATTCCAAAAGAAGCCTAAACTAAATAAACAGGAATAGTGTGGAGACTACTCTAAAATTTTTATGAGTTCTTGATATTAAACTTTTATAAGCTCCAAAATCGCACTTAATTATATGTAATAATCTTACCTTACTGAAATTATAAGGCCACTGGAAAATACACACAATATACATAATTATAAGTGTATACTGAAGCAACATATTAAAAAGTTTATATATATTACAATAGATGACATTTATTTATGAATAAAACTATATAATTTATTATTGGGTATAAATTATTTAAGTTCTTATTATTTAGTTGTAATTATAAAATAGTTTTACATTTTATATACCTAAAATGCATATGCATTCGTCTTTTGCCTGCTGCAAAGCCTTATTTGGAGCAATTATTACATCCAGTGTCCGAATGCATTCAGATACCAATAACCACACGTCACGTCACCTAAAACTAGGTATTTTGGACTCAGTATTGCTCGGTATACATTCGCACCGTTCGATTTTTGACCGGATGTAATAATTTCTCCCTTATTTGAGACCAATATGACCTTTACTTTTCCTTCTATCTATATGCCATGTTAAGCTCTAACTTGGATTGCCATCTTCGGGGCAAATTATATATTCCATATTTCATTACAAGACTTGGACTTCTTTTGGGACAGATTTTAAAGTAACTTTCTATTACAAAATTTTGTACTAGAAAGTTGCTTTAGAAAGCTGGTAAAAAGCTGCCCCAAACGAAGCCTTAATGATTTGAATAGGATGTCTGATGTCTTAACGTAAATCACATCAATATGGATTTAGGCTTCATTTGGGATGATTTCTTACCGCTTCTTAAAGTAAATTTTTAGTACAAGAATTTTAATTTTATACTCAAAAACTTGCTTTAAGAAGCAGTAAAAAAGCTGTCCCTAATGAAGCCTTAGATGTCATCCATTTTGTACTGCAATTAGCCCTCTCATTTGATATCATATATTGTACTAATCTCAGCAACAATGGAGAACATCCAAATCCGCTTTCATGCTCTCATAGTCTCATGTGATTTACACCAAGTCATCCTATCACAATTTATTTTCTAACCAAATGGAAAGTTTAGAGCCTCCAAGACCAACATAAGTTCATTAGCAATAAGCATAATACAGGAGAATACATCAGCTATTTCCATAATAGATCCAGTTCACAACTCCAAATAAGTTTGTTATCCACATCATACAACAAATGAGTTAGGATCCATATCGATCAAGTAATTGTTATGGATAAGTACAGCATCTTAGAATTAATTGAAACTAAACTGAAAGAATATATTCAAATTTTGAAGAGGAACTAACCAGAACTGAGTGATCCAAATGCGTTTGTCCAGAGTGAGAAATACAGCAAGCATTGGAACCTACAAGATATAATATTTGAGCTTTACTTCTCCGCAAATACTAATGGAATAGTTTTAAGACTAAAAAGGCTCAAGAAGCAATCAATAAGGAAGCTAATAGTACCACAAAATACATAATAGATCACACTGATTCGTTCTTACAGGTCCGTAGGTTGAAATTCATGCCACCAATGACAAAAGTAGATATCCGGAGCCTGGAGATGTAGCAATGGAGGCGTGCAATCATTGCCAGTCATATATTTAAATTAGGCCTTCCACGTGAGAAACTCCTCTTCCTTTTTTTTTTAATTTAAGTTTCAATTTTTTTTTTTTTTAATTTAAGTTTCAATTGGGACGGCTTTTTTACAGCTTCTTAAAGCAGCTTTTTAGTATAAAAATTAAAAAACTGCTTTAAGAAGCTGTAAGAAAGCCGATCCAAATGAAGCCTTAATTGCAAACTCATACATATCACACATATAAGACCGCAACTTCAAAATCTCTTTATTGATAGCATAAGCTCTTAACCAACAAAAGAAGATGGATTACATAAAACCTCTTTACAGCACTAAATATGTCCAAACAAACCTGGAGCTCCTGATGCAAAAAGATATTCAATGCAGGAAAAAGGAAAGCTTTTGGATAAGTTCTTCAATAATAAATATATGATATTATGAATCCACGCCTAGGAACAAGCGCAAGCTCTATCATTCATACATATATATATGGGCAAGTCAAAATTGATTCAATTGAAGACTACAAGCTAGGGATTTTCTCCCATGCCAAATCTACATAAAAGGATGGTCTAACGGATGCCAGAAAATAGTATAAAATGGTGAAAATCTCGAACAGAAAACAAAAGGGAAATTAAATGACAGCCCCCAGAGAGAATTTGAAGGATTAAAAAACCATTGTATAGGTGACAAAAAACCAACCCTGACGCAAATATCTTCACAAGCTATCTCAAACAGGAACAAATGCCTTTAGTTTTTTAAGTCATATCCACTATTACCTTCCTGTATGTATAACAAAAGCAACGTGGCTATGTGTAACAAAAACAAAGAGAAAACAATGAATGCAGACCAAACCGTACTGACTAAGGCTTCGTTTAGGACATCTTTTTTATTGCTTTTTAAAATAACTTTTTAGTACAAAAAATTCTTGAACTAAAACTTTTTGTACTAGGAAGCTGATTTAGAAAGTAGTAAGAAAGCCACCCATCCCAAACGAAGCCTAAATGATGCAAAATAATACAAAATTCTCTAGAAAGGAATAAAAACCTAATAAAAATTGGGCAAGACAAAAAGGATGCCCACTGCCACACTTAGATAATGGTGAATGACCATGGAACTGATGCTACAAATGATCGGACAACCCCACTCCAAGTTCACCTTTTTACAAACAATCCCCATGGTTTTGGACTCATACTCATACTCTTGAGGGATAGCCGACACTTGCATGTATCACCAGCATCTGCGTGAGTTCTTTAAGAAGCTGAATGCAGAAAGCAATGGCAATACCAAGGGACAAACTCAATAGCAAACATGTCCCCCCTCGCGGATCGGAGAGGGAGTTTAAAAGCGAGTTGGGCGGGGGGCGAGCGACCACGATGCGAAGTTCTTCATTATAGCATGAGTTAGCAATAGAATCCAGACTCAAGCCAGCATGCAAAAGCTTTGTGCAATGATTTATGGTGAGGAAGGTATGATGACTGACACATGTATGCAATCCACAACCAGAATTTGACAAGACCAAAATGCATATGCAGAAAGATGGTATAAGGTTACTGAAGGCACAATCAACCAGATATAGCTCGACTGACAGCAAATTTAGCCCACTGGGCAGACTCTTTAATCAAATGCTCATCTGATGCTAAGCATTCTTCCAAAAAGTCTTTGCTTGAAACAGATTGGCTTATCAAAGGACCAGCATTTGCACCCAGTGTATCAGCCAGATCTCCAAGAACGCCAACTGCAGCCTTCATCACGATGTCATCCCTGAATAAAGCAGAAAAAAACACACGAAAAAGGCACATAAATATTGCTGCAATTGTTATCAAGCAAAAATAAAACAGCTTAAAAAACTTACATATCTTTTTCATTGTACAAGCTATCCAGGAACTGGAGAATATTGGACGCATAAGGCATCAACAACTGGGTCTTTGGAGAATTCTTGAAACCTTGTAATATACCAGAGTGAGCTTCCAGAATGCCATTCCTGAGTTGATTAGTGTACTCAATCATCTCATCATCAGCCTCTGCTACAAGTGTGGATAATTCTGCTGCGCTCTGAAGCATTGGCATGGCATAGATCAAATACTTCTCAAAGTTCTCCCCTATTGCCAATGCAATATCACCAAAACAAGAGAATATTGGCGGTTTCACGGACCGATGTAACTGATTGCTAGAGAGATCCTTCAGAAGATGTGTCATGATCCCATCACAGAAAGGCAGGATCTTGTCATCCAATGCTCTGCAAAGATCTCCAACAACTCCAACAGTGATTGCACAAACCTGATACTCCTCAAAGTTTTGAAGACCCATTTCCAGATATGGATAGAACCCTTGCATGTATTTCAAAAAATTATGCCCAGCTGCATACGCCAAAGCACCAATGGCTAGCATTGCCTCCTCATGTACTGTGGCATTTCGGCAAGCAAAAACTCTTAAAAACAGATCCATCATCTGATCGGTGTATTGCAGAAATGTATACTTTGTTGGTTCAGCAGATCCTAACTTCTGAATGATGACCTGAAGGCACCCACAAAGAAGACCTTGCAGTTCATTTTGCTTCTCTCTCTCATCTGATGTCAACTTTTGGGCCTCGAGGGTACGATGGAGTTCCACCATGATTACTGGGACAAGCTGCATCACTATTGGTGTTGTCTCGTCTGTTGCGCATCTAACTACTTCATTCAGAGTTTCATAAGCTGCAGTCCTTAAACGAGACTCTCCGGCATCTTCTCGGTGGGTCACACTTAGGAGAGCTTGAATAATGTCTGCAAAGAGAGGTGAAAGAGGTGATGCAGAACCTACAACTTCACAACCTCGTGCAAGGAAATATAGAGCACCACATGCCTTCTCAGCAACATTAGGAACATCTTTCATACACTGAAGTAGAACACTAAGGATAGTTCTAACAGGAATCTCCACAGTAGGCCCATGCATAAACTCAAATATTCTTCCAACAGTCCAAGCAGTTGTGTCCTTAACGTGATTGTTTGGGTCATTTATTAATGCAGTAAGCATAAAGTTCAGAGCAACATTTATTGTTGGGGTCAGCTTTTCCGGCGATGGTCCTTCCAAAATAGAACCAAAAGCGTAAGTTGCTGCTTCTCTTTGCCTCCAATCTGGTTTGCTTATGTTCTCTTCAATGAAAGGCATCACCAGAGGGACTATGTCATCTCCCACTGTCCTTGCAACCAAACCCAAGCATGTTCCTCCAGCCATTGCAATATTCCACGCTCCTTCATCTAGATCTTGATCCTCCTCCTGTTTAAGAAGTGTATCCAAAAGCATAGGAACTAAAGCTGGCAGGGCCTGCCTTATAAAATAAAAGCAAGGAGTATCAGAATCAGCACTGAAATCACTGCCATACTCATCCAAAATATCAATCTCTTCATCACAAATTGAGCTCCAGAACTCTATGGCCTGTAGAGCAACAGGTTCCTCATCCTCCTTCACTGCTTTTGCAGTGATGATAAAAATATCTTGCATGTATGAACCAAGCTTATCATAGTATGAAGATGAGATGGCAACCAAACACTCAAAAGCAGCTTGTCGAATCTTAAGCTCTGGGGTTAAAGTAGCTTCACAAACCACCCTCATAAGATAATCCCGTTCCATGTCATTCGAAAAATTTGCCTGCGCAAATCCCAAAGCATTATACAATGCCCGGGTCGCTGACAATCTGACATCATTATTAACCTCAGATGCATTCATACCTTGGACGACTGCGGTAAGTATCTTGTTCACTTGGTCTTGGTCAACAAAATCAGGAGAAACCTCCTCACATAAATAACCAAGAGTTTCAAGGGTTGCCTGTTTGACATGGGATTGCTGTTGTTGAATGTTTGATAATAGGGTGCTAATAAGTTCAGGCCACTGCTTGTGGGGCAACTCAATTCCTGCAACCTTGGCAATGACTTGGGAAGCTGTAGATCTAGCATCAGATACAGGAGAAGAAAGGGTCTGCAGCAAGCATCCTTTCACCTGAGCCTTGACAAACATATCTAGAGAAAGCCACCTCTGGATTAGATCATTTTTCCTGTGCTGCTCCTTAGCATCCAAAGTATTTTTGAGGATAAGTCCAGCTAATTTACGGCTATCCACAGGCTTGTCATTGTTTGCTAATTCACCAGAAAGAGCAAGAAAAAAACTAGGAAGGTTCTGATCCTGAAACTGGTTCAGACTTTCCTCTGCATACTTTCGAGCAGAAGCATCTACAGATTGAGCATTTAGAAGGACCTGGGTAATTTCCACTGCCATGATCTAATCTACCAAAGAAATGAAAAGAAATATCAGCAACCAGGATCTCAAAGTCAAAAAATATACAGTCAGATACATAAATTGTCATCCCAAGTGTAAGAACAGCAACAAAAGTGGACTAAGTTTACTAGTTTAGCAATAGAAATTTTATTTTATTGTATTTCACAGATCAGTAGATTGAAGGTCAAAGAGAGCCTCAATTTTGTTTTTTCAATATATTTGAAGCACAAAACCATATGAGGACAATCACATCTAAATGTTGGTGCCCATCTACTATTTTTTAACAAAAGACCATTTTATGATCAGGAAGAAAAAATATGCAACTCAGATTCAGTTAGCAACAACATCGATCAATGAAAAGTAGTTTTACACTGAAAATTTTAACTGCATATCTTGTACCCTACTCTTGCAGAAAAACTAGAACGAAATGACATCAACGAAAAATTTTAATTGCATAACTACACATCATTATTTCCGGTGTAGTTGTAAATACACATATTATGAGAGTTAAATTATAAAGATAAATCTCTTTAATGAAGGATAAAATAATATAAAACCTAACTACAAATTCAGAGTAATGTACCCTACCCTTGCTCTTTTAAGTCTCAGACGTCCTAGCTACTAATCATGATTTCTTCTACAATAACCGCAGCTCTCCTAAGCCTCTATCTTGACCCCCTCACAGCACAAGTATGAGACCCCTATCAGCTCCACTACCTTTTCCTCATTTTCCACGCCAGAAACAAGCTGTGAAGATGGATGGTCTCCCCCTCCATCACCATCAACAAAAATGTCTCTCCATCCACCAAGACAAGCATCTTCTTCCTCATCACTTCTAGTACTATGTCATTCCAGCAAAACTAGAATGAACGATATGTTATCCTACTATGCTGCCATCGGATTTTAATGTTCACCAAATCTCCTCACTACTCGCAAGCCACACGAGTTTGATCTAGGAGAATCAAGTCAATCTCAATTTGGGGCTAACTCAAGCTTGAAACCTAAGCTCCACACTGCTCTTTTAAAACCCTAGCTACTGATATATATGTATATTTCCATTGCAAATATCTCTTAACTGCACAAATCAAACTCAGCTCATAACTACACAAATCAAACTCAGCTCACTAGTCAACATGCTTGCTAGTAACAATATATCAACATAAAATTTACTGGTATTCTGTTTAGTTTTCTTTCACTCCTTCACCAGATCAACTACAGATCTAAAGGTATAGAACGCAAGCAAACCTATAACAGAGAACAATTTTTTAACTATAAGTAGTGTATTCAAACTTTTTTCCTTTTTGTCATGAAAGAAGTGTGTAAGCATTTGAGTTAGATCCATCAAAAGTTCCTCTTTCACTAAGAATACACGAACAACAGAAAAAATAGATCCACGTATATTGCTAAAATCCTAAAATTAACTTTCATACACGACTTAAGATTATAAAACCTAGCTGAAATAGCTCAAACAAATTGCATCCACAATTTCTTCAAAATAACCTCAATCAACTCAATTATTACTGATATAACGCTAAAGAAGGTAAAAAGCCCTAACCTTGGAAAGCTTATCTGAATCGAAGAAAAACTTGGACGGTTAACACAACAAAAAGAAAACATGCTCTCAAGATCAAAAGTAGGAAAAATGTCCAAATCACTCACATGGATTTCTGCCGAATTCCGTGCTCGTTGGAGCACTGGTCGTCGATCGACGAATTTCGGGCGGCTCGCAAACAGTAGCAGAGCTAACGAACGTAGAAAACCCTAAGATTAAGAAACGGATGGGCGACGCTGAGCATCCAGAGCAAGAGAATAGAAATTCCCAGATGGAATTCTGTATATACAAAAAAATAAATTTTGATTTTCTTATTATAATCTTAACCTATTGTTGCAAATTCCTCTGCAGAGGCTTTTAATTAACCTCAGGCGCATTTTTTCCTAAAGTTATTTTATATGATTTAGAATTTTGAACTAATGATAACCTGACACGTAGGGAGCGTATGTTAATGAGTTGGATGATACCCACGTGATAGTTTATCATATCCGTTAAATCCTGCTATACTATTTGCCCGACTGCACGAACCCAAGAACACCCGAGATTTGATTATAGACGCCCATTTGGTAATGATACGATACCGCGTTAGGGCCCGCAGTTGAAGTGTAGCGTTAGGGCCGTTAAAAATGGATGTCCTTGTTCAATCATTGCAGCTTATTCTCATAGATAAATAAATGGAACGATTATTAGGTCAGGTGATCTGATATAGCTCTACATTCGGACGTCAATAACATGTCGTCACATGGTCTTACTCAATGCCGTGCGGCCCGACGACTTGACCCAGGATTGTTATGTTCGCATATTGCTCGGTATTGCTAGGTATTTCTCGGTATTGCTAGGTATTCTTGGCAATAATGAAAAATATCGCTCTGTGAAGACCAATACCGAGCAATACCGAAAAATACCAAGCAATACCGAGAAAAACTCCGTATTGCTCGGTATTGGTCTTCACATAATGGTATTTCTTGTTATTGCCGAGCAAAATCGACCAATAATGAGCAAATACCGAGAAAAACCTAGCAACACACGAACATAGCAATCCCGTCTCTATTCCGGGTCGGTGTTGTCGGGCCGCGCTGTAAATAGTGAGAACATGTGGCAGTATTTTACTGACATCCGAACGTAGAGCTACGTCAGGTGACCGGACCAAATAAAAGTTCAAATAAATGAGATAGCTAGTCAAATATAAATAAAAAAATTAGATTGAGATTTAAATTTTGTTTGAGATAAATTTCTTACTATTTTTTAAAATAATTTTAATTCAAAATTAAAATTTTAATACTAGAAAGTAACTTTAAGAAGCAGTAAGAGAAAGATTACAAAATTGATTGCACATATGCTTATAAAAAAAAAAGAGAAAGATATAAATATGTAGAAGAATAATCGAATAGATTGATAGTTTCTCATACAAAGTCGTTCATTTGAGTTGTCGTTAGGGTTGATTTGATAGGTCGCACTGTCCTGATTGGGACAAGTTCATAGATGATAGTTTAGGGCTAGTTTATTTGTAGGCAAGTGAGTTATTTTTAAGCTTAGATTGAATAGTTGAGTTGACTTAGGCTTGATTTGGGACGGCTTTATTGCTGCTTCTTAAAACATAAAAGCTGCTTTAAGAAGCAGCAAAAAAAGTCATCACAAATGAAGCATTAATTTAAATCAAGCCATCTTGGCTTGAACTGTGCCAATTTGGGGTGAACCTAATTCTCTATATATTTTGCTACATCACAAGCATGAATCATATATAATAAGTCATCAGTGTTGGATAGAAACGAGCAAAATCGATCAACACTAGTAGTTGAACCAAAGAACATGTGAATCAATCCAATTTTTTACAAATAGGTTGATTATAATAATGATTAATTTATGACTATTAATTTTATTTTATTTTTTTAATAATGGATATTTTATTCCATCAAAACATAAGAGGTTACAATCAAGACCACAAAAACACAAATAAAGATTACAAGACAAAATTTAAAGTTGAAGAGAAAGAAGAAAATAAAGAAGGCAAATAAGTCAGCTAGGCTTAATAATTGGCACAAGCTTCTAACAACCACTTAGCCACCAGGCTTGGAGCATCCAGAGAAGGGAAAACCAACGATCCACATAAAAGACAAGAAGCATCCAGCACCCGACGTTTGCCACCTCTATTGAAAAAGGCCTTCTCAATAATGTGGTTCTCCTTCAAATTAAACAAATCATCAAACTCCTCATCGGCCCCCTCCAGTTGATCCCCCTCACCCTCGCCATGTGACGACAAATGCTCATCAAGCCAATCAGATTGGTTCGCACAAAATTCATGCAAAGACGAATCCAAATGGGCTTTCAACTCCTTAAAAATAATAGAAATAGGTATATTGTCCATTCCTTCATAAATTACCAAGGAAGAAGAGGACATATCATAACCAACAACAACATCAGGCAAACTACAACCATAGTCATTTAACACCACAATATCCACACCACACGAACCTAGGAGTTAGACACAATTAATCCTTCAAAACAACAGCTAGAGAATTATTCTCCACATCCTCAGGTACTAGACAAGCAGAGATCGTGACAGCATGATCCACTGCCTCTAAATCATCACTACTAGCATTAACAACACACAAGTTCTCCTCAATATGGCCAATCGCATCCAGATCTTCCGAAACCAAAACCACGAGTTTAGAAGAATGCACACCATCACTCCCAAATAATGGAAGCACAACATCACCACCATTTATGATGCCCTCATTAGAAAGAGAGGACTTGACATTCTTAATAATTGGATGGGGATTAGTTGTATGAGAAGTGCTGAGATGGGGGTTTAAGCTACGACATTCCACTTTGGAATGACCTAATGATTTGCAATGGACACAATAAGGAGGAAACTCTTCCATAACCACCGACTGAATATACCCCAAGTTTTCAGGGCCAACCCAAATTTTGTCAGGAAACTTTTTGGTAAAATCTAACTCCACCAGGACACACGAGCGATAGAAGGACGAGAGCCAATTGAAATAGCATTATCAGTTTTCAATGGCTAGCTAAAAATGGAGATAAGACCATGAAGGATTCTCGAGGAGAATAGGTGTGGCTGCAAGTGTGGAAAAGAGATCCAAATAGGAATGATAGGTGATTCAACTTCAACATCAAACATCGAAGACCATTTCACAAATTTCATAAAGCAATTGTTAACAAAGTAAGATCGATGGGAGAAAACTCAACAGTAGTATAAATCATCAACAAGCTTTATCAAAACATGCATAGGGTTAAGAACAGTAACCGAGCATTT
Source organism: Dendrobium catenatum (assembly GCF_001605985.2). Taxonomy (NCBI): domain Eukaryota; kingdom Viridiplantae; phylum Streptophyta; class Magnoliopsida; order Asparagales; family Orchidaceae; genus Dendrobium; species Dendrobium catenatum. The sequence goes on from NW_021319579.1 coordinate 2,370,254, forward strand.
ACCATTAAGTTTTAGATTGAAAAAAAAACTTCCTAATAACATCAACAGAAGGTCTACTGTTGGGGAATTTGCCGACCAGAGAGAACTCAAATGGAATAGCAAGCGAATTTATTTCCTCTTCAGAAATCCAAAGAGCCGGCGGCCCCCTATGCGAAGAAATTTTGAGGTTAGGGAAAGAAGGCAATCCTTGGGAAGCAACAGCTAAAGCATCCTTGAATATCCGAGAAGAGCATTTCCCAAACAAAAAACCAAGATCTCTTAAGCGAGTTGCCTCCATAACCATAAAAATGATGAGGAAACACCACAAATGGAACTAGAAGAGGAAAAATAAAACTTCCCTGAGGAAGACGTCGGGGGCGACGACAAACGCGCGAGCAGAAAGATAAATGTCGCAAACTAGGTCACGAGAAAGCCCTAGCAGAGCAAACATCGTAGATGTGTGGGATGTCTTTGTGCTAAACTCTGGAAGCTAATGTTTCCTTGTAATTTATGTCTTTTAATTTTAATGAGATGGAGTGAAATAAAGGTTTAGATTAAAAATTTATTTAAATTTATACAACTTAAGTTTAAGTAAAATGCATTATAAATATAAAAAGTGACGTGCATATATTCTAATTTTATTTGTTATTAATATTTTAATCTAGCTGTGGTGCTACATATATGTTTGAAAGCATTTATATAAATATATTTATACTGAGAGAAAATAATCAAAATATTATGCTTCAAATTTTTTTTATTTAGAATCGCATTCAAAATATTTAATGGTAAGTATTATAATTCATAATAATATATATTTGATTGATAAAAAATAATATTATTATTATATAATTTAAGTCATATTAAAATAATTTTAATATTTATTTTATAATTGGTTTTACCCCTAGTTCAACATCAATTGAGCCTTTGAACCTTGAATCTCTCTTACTTTCAATTCAATATTTGATTTGATTTTCAAACTTTGGAATTCATTAAAATTCATGAAAGGATGGCATGCACTCATCAATTATACACTTACATTTATAAGCCATAATATTCTTGAACCGAATACGATACATTTAACAAAAATATGACCTGTTTAATCAGAACCCGACTAATTTATTCCGAATCCGAATGATAATCGAGTTTATTTTAGGTCAATTTTAATTTTTTGGTCAACCTAAATCCAACTTAAAAATTAATTGTGTCAAGATTTTTGACCTGAGCCCGACTAGAGATTTTTTAGTCCAAAACCAATTAAAAAAAAATCAATCCAGAACTTATGAGCTTGTCATAACAAGTTTTATATAAAAAAAATTTGTTCATGATAATTTAAACAAAATTTAATATACATATTATATTAATTTTAAAATAAGTTTAGCAATAATAAAATTCATGAGTCAAATTTCCTCTTGTATTAGATACACAACTTGTTATGAAATGAGATGAAAATTTTATTTGCAAGTGGATGGAAAATTTGACTTTATGTGCTTGAACATACATTGTGTGGCTCTCTTCATAGGAGCTTGTGACAGTGGCGTTGGTCTCATTGATGCTAGTCTCAACATGCTCTCAAAACAAGTTTCTCTTTTTTCTTCACAAGCTGTTGGGCCTAGCCATGCCTACTTGAAAGGAGCTTCGTTGTGAACTTAACTTCTCCCTCATACAACGCTGGTCTTGTCGATGCCTTCCACAATGAGCTCAATGCAAATTCTCTTTCTACTTTACGTAGTGCTAGTCCCACCGTAGCCTTCTCCCAACTCGTGCTCTCAACAAACTCTTATTCTCTTTTACACGCAACGCGTTAATTCAAAGCAATGATATAAGTCTTTAATTAGTCCAAAGCCCTCTAAAATATATTATTTGAAGTAAAATCTATGAGCCTTAGATTCAGTCTAGATACATAATCAAGCAAAAAAAAAAGACAATAAATCGCAAGCTATGGCCAAATGGAGAGCCACCCATGAGCAGTCAACAGGAAGCAACTAGAGGCAACACCAATAGAGAACCCACAAGACATCAACCTGCAAGAAAGAAAAAAAAAAAAAAAAAAAAAGAGGGGACAAACAAAACACCCAAGCAACAAACAGAGATGAAACCAACCAACACTACAAGAAAATAAAACCCCAACTGACTCCCAACCCAACTTTAATTTCAAGGATTTTTTTTAAACATTTATTCAAAAAAGGCACAAAAGATACAACAAATTCAAAGACAGACAAGCCACATACACTGGACAGTCAAAACATGAAAACAAAAGCGAAAGAAAATGGGACACATAAACAAGGAGAAGAAGGCACAACGGCCATCAAGCTAAGTAAAGACACAGACTTCGAACCACTCCAAATCCGAACACGGACCATCCAGAGAAGTGAAAGAGCAAGGACCACCAACAGCTAATCAACCGCCATCTCCGCTAAGAAGAATCACCACCTAAGGTTGCCAATTAGCTAGCCACGGATTGGAACGACGAACCCGAGCCACATCATTGCCCGGAAACCACTACCGAAAGTCGCAAGGTCAACAAGAGACTTAACCCGAAAAGCCATCAAGGATGACATTCAAATTGGTTCCAATTAGGCTTGTAACATCGCAAATCAATTCTAATTTGTTCAAAATGGCTTCACGAATACAAGTAGTTCTCCTTCATTGAAAGTAAGTTAGTTTAAAATAAAATTTTGAACATATTTCTGTAAGCGACGAAGTCAAATTTTGCAATGAAGTTTTAGAAGTCAGAACGCCATTACTCGGCGTCAATTTTATCAACAAAAATATCAACATTATCATCATTATCTTCACGGAGCGCACAGCACATGAGCAATATATTATCATTCTGTAGTTGTCCACGTGCCGGGTCATAAAAAGTCAAATATGTTAAATTATCTATATATCTAATTTCTAAAATTTTAATATTTCGTATATAAATCTAATATCAAATATATCAAATATGTTACTTTTATAAATAATGAGAGTCTATTTATAATTTTTTGAAAGTGATATGACTAATAAATAGTAAGAGGATCAAAGGTAGGTTAGAAGTATTTCAGATGGATGATCAGTATTGATTCCCTTGATCATAGATTATTTGTCAAGCATTTGAATATCTTAATGATGTCAGAATTCAACGATCTTAGGCTCGTTGGATTCGTCTCATCAAGACACTTAATTCGACTATAAGTATGTCACATTGGAAGTCATTTGGTTATCCAACTTATGCTTTGAAACTTTTAAATGCGTTTCAGATCCTAGATTTGGACCCATTTGGGCTCAAATTGGATTGAATTTGATGTAGTTGAGTTCATCTATTTGAGATGTTCATTTTTAATATAAGTTTGCTGAAATTGGAGTTAGATGGTCTGGAATTAATTTCAGAAGTTTAGGGTTTAAGTTTGTCTCGAGATTCATGCCTGATCAAGATTATTTTTTATGATATATCAACCCTATAAATTTTAATATTTTATTCCTTACACCCATATTTGATTTATGACTTATAGAGATGAAATATTGAATTTTAGATATTATATATGTAAATAATATAAGTATGTATATAAATCACTCTTTAATAAAAGAAGTTTACACATTTCTATAGCAACATTAAATAATTAAATATTGTTGTTAATAGATCCTAAATTTTGGATTAAAAAATAATGTTACACGAAATAATTGATAGTTAGTATAAAAATTATTGAATAATCATTAAAAAAATATTTATTATGACATAACTTAAATACATTATTATAAAGATATGATTTTTATTTATATAAATAATTTGCAGTCCTTGAAAATAAATATAATTTTTGTGAAAAATGACGGATACATCATTCAAAATAATTTTATTTATATATCTAATATTTCAATGCAATAGTTAATTGATTAAATATTAGTGAATATTAGTTTATATAATTAAATAAAATTTTAGGTGTCAAATAGTAAATTACCACAATTTTTTTTTTTTCAATAAAAAGTTAAAAACTAAGCAGATCAGGTGGTCATCTCCACCTACCGATCTGCTACCCGAAATTACAAAATTCCAGAGCCGGCGAAAACGCGTGAGGTATCGTGTTTCCCCGCTCAATCACCTCTATCTCCGTAGAGATCGAGAAGAGAAGAAAGGCGAAGGATCAAATTGCTTCGGTGAATCGGTGGAGAGATGTGCTGTGACGATTGCGAGTGCCGGCCCCTTGGATGGCTCTTAGGCCTTCCCTTCGCCCTCCTCGCCCTAATCGTTTCCCTTGTCGGCGTTCTCATATGGATTGTCGGGTGCGCCTTCTATTTCTTCGTTTACCCCTCGATTCGCATAAATTTCCACTTCTTTGTTTAACTCTTACTATTATGTGATTTTTGTTGCTTTTGATTTTGATCGGGCGACTTCTTTTTCAAAATAATATCAGGCTATTACTATCGTGCATATGCCCTTGCTGCCTCTGCGTTACGATTGTGGTTGAGATAGCGATCGAGCTGATCAAGGCTCCTATACATGTTATGCAGTGGTTCACTGCCCAGATCCCCTGTTAGAGTTTATTATGCTGAATCCAACTTCTTTTTACTTGTTCTGTTTATGGATAATGACTTGTTATTCTTTATAAAACGTCTTCGATCTATCTGTAAGCTTTTTTTTCTTCTAAACAGTTGATGTTTTGTGGTGTAATATCTTTGGTAGTTAAGATGTTTGATGATTTTCCTGTGAGAGAAAAAAAATTATATACAGCAGTTAGTTTCTTCTTTCAAGGATGAAAATCATGGCCTTATCCACCTTCGAGAAAAATTCATAATAGTTGATTTTATTTTGATATTTTTTTTCTTGGGATGATACAATAATCTAAAAGATTATTAAGGTGGAATGCTGCAGATTCAGCCGAGAATTGTTTGAACAGGATTTCGACAGGAAGAAATGAGTGATAATCACGCCTGTTTTGTAGAAAAAAACAGCGGTTTCTAATTTCTAGGATTCCTCTAAAATCAGATGCAAACTGATTTTTTTTTTTAATTTTGTCATAGAAATTACTATAATATTCTTCTATTTTTTTATTTATCTGTTGTCATTAAAAAAATATTTACATTTGTCAACACTGAAGACAAAGAATGATTCAAGGGAGAGAGAGAGAGAGGAGAGATTATTATTAGGGGTGTCAATATTTGACACGATCCGAAAATCCGACTCGAACTCGACCCAAAAATTTCGGGTTATGGTCAACCCAAATCCGAAATGGGTCGGGTTTAGGTTCAACATTTCGACCCGTTTCAAAAATCGGGTCCGGTTTGGGTTAACCCTTTGACCCGAAAGTGGCCCTTTTTTTACCTGAAAATTCGATTTTGACCTGGCAATCCAAGACTGACCCATTTTTTACCCAAAAAGAGGAGATTGACCCGCTATTGACCCAAAAATTAGCAATTTTTTTGTTGGAAATGGGTCATTCGGTTCATGTCGGTTTTGACCCGGACTCGAAGCGGGTCGGGTTCGGGTTCGGAAAACTGACCTGTTTTTAAAAACAGTTCGGTTTCGGGTTGACCCGAATAGTGTCGGGTCAGTTTCAGATTCGACCCAAACCCAACCCGTGCCCCGAAATTGACACCCCTAATTATTACTCACATACAGGGCCAAAAGACCGGAGGTGGACGAATCACAAGAAAAAATGAAACTACAGAGGAGGAGAAAGAGGAAAAAACTTTTCTAAGTTTGAGGCCGGCGAAACAGGGAGCAGCTAGCGCCACCGAAGGTGCTAGGGCAAACCCTAACAGAGCAGGAGCGGGAGTGTGAAAAAAGAGTTGAGCTATCAATGAGGTGACCAATATATTAGAGCTAGAAAACTAAGTATGTGATCTTTTCTTGTGAAATTGACTAGCTGTTTCTAGGTTTTCTATCAAGTGTTTGATGCTCTTATGATCGTGTTGAACAACTGGTGCTGTGTTTGATTGTTGTCAAAGTAAGGAGAAAAAAATAGAAAAAATGGTCTTAGGTTTCATTTGGGACGATTTTCTTATTGCTTATTAAAGTAATTTTTTAGTATAAAAATTAAAATTTTTTGTACTAAAAAGCTGGTTTAAGAAACAGTAAGAAAGCCGACCTAAACGAAGTCTAAATGATTAAACCTAGCTTTGTGTCTTTAAGCTGCTTTAATGAATGAGGCTGTTTCTAGTTCACTTTTTTTTTTACTAAGCCATTTGCTCAGTCACTCATAAGGTTTATTGAAGGGAAGTTTTTATAATAACAATTCAAAATCAAATTGGTTTGATCGATGAGCTCAGCCCAATATTGAATTCAAAATTGAATCGCTCTCATCTCTAACCATAAGTTGCTCAATCACTCATAAAGTTCATAAAAAAGATGAAATTTTTGAAGAAAAATACCGCAATCACCAAAATCCACCTCTAATTATCATGGTAATTAAAGTGCAGAGTTGCGAAATCTCAGCCATTCAATTCAATTTCTTTAAAAAACAAGTAGATTCAAGCTTCGTATGGGGCGGCTTTCTTATTGTTTCTTAAAACAGTTTTTTAGTAAAAAAAAATAAAAATTTTTGCACTAAAAAGTTATTTTAAAAAGCAGCAAGAAACACATCCCAAACGAAGCCTCAATCCCAACCATCAACAGCGAATTGGATGGTTAGAATTTCGTAACTTTATCTTCCCACTATCATGTTGACTATGGAGAATCAGAATCAAAGCCAGAAACTTCTGCAGACAAGATTGCACCACGATATTCAACTGGCTTTGCTTCAGCAGCCAATTTGATTTATTCAGCAAAGTAAGAAGAAAAAATAAAATAAAAAAGGATCCATGAATCTTCCCCTCAGCTACTCTTCATTTGTCTGACAAGAATATTTCTCCTTTTACAATTTTATTTTATATTTTTATTTTGGATTCATCAGATGAGAGATGCATATAAGATCTGGTTCCATGTATCTGGAAGCCCAGCAAGACACCAATGGCTGCAATCCAAACCAGGGTGGCCTCCACTGAATGAAGAAGGGTGAGCATCTTTCCTTAGCTGGGAAAGAAAGGTGATATCGAGCAGATAAACTGGCTTCGTTATGGTATTCAGCACATTACCCACTACTCCTTGCTGTGGCAGTGGCAGAGATCCGCTTGGATTCGTTGATCCACTTGCAGGCTGTGTTTGTTTGCCACAATTTTTCACTCCAGGTTCTCCCCAATCCTGTCCTCTGATGCCCAATAAAAGAAGAAGCTTAAGTGCTATTATTTTCTTCATTGGTATTTATTATGTAATATGTATTAGATGTTTGATTGGGAGATATTTAAATATCAAAAAATTGATAAAAATAAATAAATATTTATATTTCATCATTTAGTTGGAGTATCTCCTACCCTGCAATATGCATGTCCAAAACACTTAGGGGATGGGGTAGCAGGATTTAGGTCAGATTTGAGCTGGATTTGAACAAAATCAAGCCAAACGGCCTAAAATGCAAAACCAAATCCCACGGAAAATGAAAGCCGCCGTAGATGGAAAATTTCGCATTTTCGTGCTAAATCCCGGATTTCTGAAATCCTGTTTTTTGACGGATTTACGAAATCCGATGGCTCGAGAGGAAGAGTCTGCTCGTTAAAATCATTTCTATAGCCAAACAGTCACACATGATTTAATAGGATTTATCATGAATGTTACCAAACAATTTTTAGGATTTAGGCCCCTCGAATTTCTGAAATCCAGATTTACGAAATTCTACTTAAATCAAATCCTGTGTGCTTCCAAACAACCCTTTAGTATATTTTACTTCACTAATCTACTTTCATTAGAAGCTACTCCTACAATACATCTTATATAGCTATATTTTTAACTCGATCCTTTCTTATTTTATCATAAATTAACCTTAACATTCTAAGTGTTGAAAATGCTAGCAGATCATATATTGCTTACTGGTAATGAACTGGAGAGATCCCCTGGAAAAAGACCTTTGTAGCAGTGGTGTTCACACTAGATTCTACCCATTTGGCCCAAGTGGTTAGCCCTTTGGAAAAAGCTTCCAGGCGGTCCATGTCCTTCAAGACTTTATCTCCATCCTGAATATAGTCCCATCTGCAGAACAAATATAAATCCAATCGTTAACTAATCATTGAAATAGTTGTTAAGTGAGCCTCACCCTTGGCTTGCTGCTCCTTTGTGTATCCACCAATGCCAAGTGTTGAAGATTAGAAGGTCAGAGTTGATCCATATGGTGCTGCTTGATATCGAGCCCAGATCGAGCACTCGACCGATTGACTCGGTCGAGATGTCCACAAGATATGGTGATCGATAGAACATTATTGAGACCACAAAGTCCTGTTGACACATTGAGCTTGGTATGTTCGTTAGAAGCAATGAAAGTTTTAGCTATGTTACATAATATTTTCTCATCTTGGGTTGCCTCAAAGGTGGGGGGTGGGCAAATTTATAAGTAAAAATATATAGTTTTTTTTTTCAAAAATATCTATACAATCAAAATATGTTCCGAAGGTGCTGCCTCTTGATCTCTATTTGATCATCGTCGTACATTTCGCAGATATGTCGGGGGTCCCAAGGGACAGCGCCCCCTACGGGGTTCAACCTGACAAATTAGGATATTTTTGGATTCTCTTTAATATTTGTCTTTGTATTTGATTCATCGTTCCCTAATAATAATATATCTACACAATATGTTTAATTATGTTCCCTGAATTCATAGAATGTAATCGCTTAATTAAGATTAATTAAGAGTTTATTCCTTAAAAAAGTTTTGCTAATCAACTATGCATAATTTTTACAATTGTTAATAAATTACAGTAATGTGCCGACATTATTAATATGACTAAGAAATTTGAAGAACCATACCACAAACGTGACTGAAGAGAGTGGATCCTTCCTATCAATAGAGATCTTAGAATCTGGAACAGCAGAATGAAGCATGCAGAGCAGAGACTGCCACTGATTATAACTAATGGAGTCACCAACAAACATCATCTTCTTCCCCCTCCATCTTGTCAGAAAATCCTTCCCATCAAATCTTCACTCACCATTCAGAAATCTTTCAGAAACTAAAACTTACAGGAAAAAAACTTATCAGAAATTATTTTTTCCTAAGTAGTAACCTTGGGAGCTCACAGGCAGTAGGCTGCCACTTATACTTGAGGTAGAGCTTATCAGGGCGGCCATATTTCTGGCAGTCGAACTCCGGATCGATGAAGGGACAGCTCGACGAGTCGTAGAGAGGATATGAATCATCATAGATCCAATTGCCATGGAAAAAGTCACAGCTGATGCTGCTGGCTTTCGCCGGCGGGGTAGTCTTCCTCCGGTGATCTCCGTGGGTTCTTCTTCTTAGAAGAGTGGATTCACATAAAGCTTCATGGAATGAAGCAAGAAGAACAGATAGGAGAATTATATGGGCTATGGCTCTCCTCATTGGAGAGTTAGAAGAAGAGTCATAAGAGTGGGATGGGATACAGAGCTTAAGATTTTTTCTGCAAAATCTGAATTAACAGATGAGAAGAGAGGAATTTATATATAAATTTATATTGTTATTCATGACAATATGCAAAGTATTTCTGTTAAATATTTTTTTAATAATTATATAAAAACTAATGAATTCATGGAGACATAGAAGCTCTCCACTTGCAATGAACTGCATAAGCCAACGGCCCAATTTAAAGCAGTGCTGCAGCGTGTCTTTTTGGTTCACAAAGGTGCCAAGAAGCATGTGAATATTAGGTCTACTGATTTATAAATAATTAAAATATAAGATTATATCCCACCGGGTTTAGCTGGGTTGGTGGGCGAATGTGGTTGGGAATCCCCAACCCACGTTTGACTCCTCTCTCAAGCGGAGAGACTCCTTAAGTGGGGACAGAATAAGTGCATGGTCCAACACCTGTGACACTGGTTGCCGCTAGGCCCGCCGAGTGATTAGTTACTCCGCCAAGTGCCCCCTCTATGAGGTTGAGAGTTCCATAAAAAATTAAGATTATCTCTTTTTCTATAAAGAGTTTTTGGGTTATTTTATGGTATATAATTTTAATCAATTTTCTTATATTTTAAATTCTAAAACATATCACAAGCTTTAATACAAGTTTTTTTTGGAGGTTATGTACTTATATTGAAGTAAATAATCTCAGAAAGTATTAAAAGATTTGGAATATGGCATAAGATTTTTTAGATTCACAATTTTCATTTTATTAATTGTAAGAAGGTACATAGTTAGGTATTTTGTATTAACTAGGGTTTTCATCTATCTGATTTCAAGCTGTTCTAACTCTTAACTTATAATCAACTCAAAATTATTCAGTCTTTTCTTTAAGCCAAATTTAGGCTAATAATAGGTTAGCTAAATTTGAGCTAAGCTCAGAATATTCAAACATCATTAAAATTATTAAAATTGAATACAATCTTGTTTGGATTAAATTTTCTAAGATTATTTCAACATTTGAACATACATACATTGATAATACATATCAATATAAAAATGTTAATTTGTTTTTTTTTTTTTTGGAGAATTAAGGGACAATGCTCTATTGCCTCCGAAAAGTTCACACCCTCGCCTCTCCTCGCCGGTTCTTTCTCTTTCGATTTATTTATATGAGCGGAGAGTTTTAACGAGCTTGGATTCCAGTGAATTTTTAGAAGGCATGTTGGGTTTTAGATAAGACACTACTAAGAGATTTCGCCCTCATCTTTGTGAGGACTTTATGATATGAGTTCTGGTTTCCTATAGGTGCAAACCCCTATAATTAATTACCCATCTCGATAATGAGATAGAACTTTCGATTAAGGCTAGTCATGGGATAGGTACTAAATACTAAGCATATAGTAACAACAACTTTATTATTTGAATTTTGTTTTATGATTTGGAACCTACCATCATAAACTTAAAATAGGTGATGGTGAGAATGAAGACGGGCCTGATCAAGATCTCATGGTTCTGTCGTCTAGGGCTGTCAAGGTCCTTTGTCTACTTAGTCAAAGGAGGTAGTCAATCCAACCTTACAGAAGGCAACTTATCTGCAGTCATGGGTTGCTTCATCCAAGAATGCCTTGAAGACCTGGGATGGTGTTTGTCTAAGGAGATAGATCTAAATCCATATTAGCTGGCATAGGGCTTTATGCCTATCGACCTGTGATTAATTACTCAAGGGTTTGACGCCATTAGGAAATATACGGGGTTTGGCCGTGATCGTAATATAATGATGTCATTTTGCGGCAAAATCATCTAATCAGAGGGCATGTGCCACGTCTCTAAGGATATTACCAGCCTATTGAGAACGGAGAACGGGAGAGAACGAGAAGGGCTAGGGGTTTCGCTGCTTCGGTTGGCTTCAATCGTGTCTCTGAGGTAAGTTTGAATGCTTGGTTTTATGTCATATAAGGTAGTTACATGAGTGGTTGCATCGTCTGAACAAACATGGTTAGTGGGAATCATCATTTGGGAAGATCGTACATGTAGGTGGAACAGATCGACAATTAGAGATAAACACACTCAGACTCACACGCACAACAAATATGCATGACTTAAACTCAAAACCTCTTAGTTGATAGCAAAAACATCCAACCAATAAATCAAAGAGTGTTGCATAATCCTCAAAGATTTAAAAATTTGAGATTCTATGAACATTTATGATCGACAATTCAAAAAATGAGCATATTTATTTAATGGTTAGATTTTTTAGTTCCAATGATAAGGTCTTGAGCTTAAAATTTGATATATTGTGATTAAATAAGCTTAAAAAAAATAATAATAAAAGGCCTATATGCATATTTCTAATATAGTTATAGTTTTTTTTTTTTTTGCTGAACATTGTCGCACTATCTATTATTATTGCAAGTGGAGTGCGGTATGGACTGAGGAAGCCTTCCTGTACACTTTTATATTCTTTCATTAACATAGAAAAAGTTAATTCTATACAGTGATGCTGTGCGTCATCCACCATCAGATGCAACCCAGCTGGAATCAGTACCTTGAAAGGCAATATTGGAAGATTTTTAAAATTCAAAATCAAAATTAATTTCTATTTTTTTCCAATAGAATTTGAAATTTAAGAAATTTCCGTCTTTAAAGATGTTTTTTTTTTTTTTAAAGATGCCTCAATGTTTGAGAGTTTAATTTTTTTTACTTAAGTATTTTTATATTAAGTCAGCATCTTCTAATCAACAATCAATATTAGTTTCTTCATTCAAAGTGAGTCAGACCCTATGGTATTTTCCCATTTTTAGGGGCTTTTACGTAAAAATTTTGATGTCTCTTATGAATGTTACATCTCTATTTTTTATATGTTTGTGAGATGGATCTTCGTACAAAATTAAGACGTTAAACTTATAACTCTTTATCACTGTGAATATTCCATGATGCAGCAATACTAATAAACAATTGAAAAAAAAAAAAGTAAATATATTTGGGTCACTTGAAGATATGCAGAGTGAGCATAGATTCAGACTAAAACACCTCTCTCGTAAAGCTGTATGAACTGTTACGAATATGAAGTGCTGAAAGAACTGCAATTACCTAATAATATAGTCCACATAGAAGCAAAATATAAGCGTTGGCTAATTAAGTGCTCAACATTTGGCCCAAACTAGTAGTGGCGGATTTAGAATATATTTTTTAGCATAGGTATAAATTGATTATTATTATTAAAATATCATTAATATTTTTAATATTAGCTCTAAATTTAAAACATTAGAGAGGACATAATTAAATATTTATTATGAATTTATGTAAATAAAAATATACGATATAAAAGATTCTTTTTTTTTTGGAAAATTAGAGGTAGCTTTCAAACTTACACGTAATACATATGCGAGACTCGAACTCAAGACCTCTTAGTATGGAGTCAAATTCTCAATCAAAAAATCAAGGAGAGATACAATACTTTAAAATTTTGAAAGAAGCATACGTCCCCTTTTAAATTCACATTTAGCTCAAAGCTTATTATTTATGAACTCTTATATACATATTTGGCCATTTTGAGCTTCATAAGATGATATGAGTTTTATATAAGAGGTATGATAAATTGTGCTATATTGTTGAAGTTTAAATAAGCCTAGGGGTGTCAATATTTGACACGACCCGAAAACCTGACTCGAATCCGATCCGAAAATTTTAGATTAGGGTCAACCTAGACCCAAAATGGGTCGGGTCTGGATTCAGCAGATCGACTAGTTTCAAAAATTGAGTCAAGTTTGGGTTGACCCAATAACCCAAAATTGACCCAATGTTGACCTATTTTTGACCCAAAAACCCCTTTTTGACCCGGAAACTTGAGATTGACTCGATTTTGACTCAAAAATCGGAGATTGACTCATTTTTAGACTCGAAAGCCAACAATTTTTGGTCCGTCGTAGGTTATTCGGGTCATGTCGGGTTGACTCAGACTCGAAGCGGGTCAGGTTCGGGTCCGAAAATGGGTTAGTTTTTGGTTGACACGGATAGTGCCATGTCAGTTCCTAGTTCAACCCGAACCCGACCCGTGACCTGAAATTGACACCCCTAAATAAACCCTTCAACTAGGGCTCACTTCTACTAAATGTAGGCTTGTTTGAAAAAAAAAATTACTGCTTTCTTAAATAACTTTGTAATTCAAAAAAAAAAAATTAATCTGTCCAATAATAATAATAAAAATAACCCTTAACTTTCACTAGGAGTTATTGCACTATTAATCATAGGCCAAAATAAAGTTTGATTAGATTGCATACTTTTATGATAAAACGAGATCAACTACAATCACATGAGGCCTCTGACTTATCTGACATTTTCTCCCTATCTCTCTTTTAATACCAACTAATCAAACCCTTTTTAGAATATAACTTCAACACCATAATATTTCCCTTTCACTTAAGACTTGAGAGCCTAGTTGAGCTAGCCATGAGCTAGCCAAACTAGCCAACTCACTTTGAAGACTAAGGCTTCGTTTGAGACAGTTTTTTTGCTACTTTATAAAACTGCTTTAGAAATTTTAATACCATAAAGCCGTTTTAGAAACAGCAAAGAAACTGTCCTAAACGAAGCCTAAAGCTTCATTTGGGATGAGTTTATTCCTGTTTCTTAAAATAGTTCTAAAAAGTTACTAAAAATTTGTTTTAAGTGTTAGTAAAAAAGTCATACTAACACTTCGTTTGAGATGACTTTCTTACTGCTCTATAAAGCTACTTTTTAGTACGTACAAACATCTCTTGAAAGCAAGAAAAAAAAATAGTGGTCTAAACACCGAAGTAGCTTGCACAACTAATTTTATAGAACACTACCGCCATCCCAAACAAAACCTAATTATATGACTAAATTCATTTAAATTAAGACAGCAGATCATAAGTTTTTTTTTTTTTTTTTTTTTACCGCAGATCATAAGTTCTATTATAATAAAACATGATAATTATTTTAAGAAAATAACAATATCTCTCACATGTTAAATTATTTTTTGGGGAATAATAAAGGTAAAGATACAAATTTGACGAAAATAAACTTAAATCTAAAATCTTAATAATAATTTTTTAAAAATAATTATCAATTAAGCAGCTTAAGCTGCTAGCCTGTCATTTGTCAGAAAACAATATGAAAATTACATCATAAAACTACAATTTTTTTTAGCTGTATTATGATATTATCGATTAAAAAATATAGAATTTCTTTTTTCTATAAAAGCTCTAACAAAATAAAAGTTAGTCTGATAAAAATTAAATTATAAAAAAGGAGCAAAAATGATAAAAAAAACATAATAATAAGAGATATTTATATTTTTATGTGATAATTATATAATTTTTAGAGTAATATATCTTTTTTATTTCATCTTTTATTGAATAATTCAAATATATATGAATAAAAAATATTGAAGTGATTGGCTCCCTTTAATAAATTAAACTTTTTTAGTAGTATGAGCTGCAGCCAATTGATAATTTATCATACTTAAAAATTAAAGTATAATATTAAGGCATGTGAGTGTATTAACTCAAAATTCACATGTGAATTTAGAGTTAAGACATGTGAATTTATTAATTGTATATTTAATTATGATATTAAAAACATCTATTTAATTACTTCAATAATTAAATATATTTTAATCTAAAAATTTTAGTTTATTGAAGAGATTCAATCACTTGATATTGTTTTTCATATACATTTGAATCATGTAATATAAGATAAAAACTATTGAGAAGTAAACTATGCAAAGAAAAAAAACAAGAAAAGAAAATTATAAAAATAAACATCGGGATTTAATGTGAAAAATTACAAAAAAAAAAAAAATTACAGAATCACACCACACCAATAAATCCACTATAAAATATCGAGAGAAATTGTACAAATATATATTCTCACACCCTCTCTTTGTCTATCTTCGGTTCTTTCTTCACATAGAATAGACAAAGATATGCTTTCAATACAACAAAGGAAGCAACCCTTCAAATGAAACCAAAAAAAAAAAAAAGAAATGAAAAGTAAAATGGCTCAACCCTACTAGCAACATCGTGGCACCAGGGTTTAGATTCCAACATACAACTCTGTGTTGTTTCAAAGGAAAAAAAATATATATTTTTTTTTGGGAGGCAAGGCACCAAACTCCCAAGCAGGGAAAACACTGCCCCCTACAACCCGCCTGACAAGCTTGATCGACGGTGTTTAGGTCTGAGACAACAACATAATCCAAATTGATCAACACAGTCAGATTCCACACAAAACACAAAATCTAATATACATTCCAATGTCTTAACAATCTTTATATCACGAAAAAAAATATTTTTATATATCAATTATCTCCTCTAAAACATAGTTCAAACAAATTGAACATTATTTATCACCCACACTAAATATGATCACCCAATCATGATAGGAGAAATGATAATAGAAAATAGTAACCAACTCTCTTATTATTTAACTGCAAATATTAATAAGTTAAATGTTGGTTTGTCTTTCATATATATATATATATATATATATATATAACAAAAACATTTTATTGATAATAAAGGGTTACAACACAGATAGACAAACATCTAATAAAATGTAGAAATATAATGAAAGAAGGAAACTGATAGTAGCTAAATGGTAGTTGGGCTCAGTAGTTGACCGAGACATCCAGTGCCCCACCAGCATGCACGGACCATCCAGTAAGGTGATAAAGGGTCCAGTCAACGATACGCATCGAAAAGCACCAAAGGTTGCCGCCAGCAAAAGAAAAGGCACTCGTCCCGGCCACATCATAGCCCCCAAAAAAAAAAAAAACTGCGGGCCC
>NW_021319579.1:2390275-2417065 GCF_001605985.2 Dendrobium catenatum
TTTCTAGGAAAAACTCAATATTTTTTGTATAACTCGATATAGCTCAGTATAACTCGGTATTGGGTCTTCACATGATGTTATTCCTCGTTATTGTTTGATATTGCTCAGTATTTGTTAGGTATTTCTCATTTTTTGGCGTGATTTTAGCTCCGACCGGACGTAACTCTACGTCCGGTCGGAGGACCTAATAATTGTTCTTATCTTACATACATTTCATATTAATGAAATATATTATATTAAATAAATATACTAACCACATCTCATACAAGTTAAACACATCTATTTATCCAATTAAAAAATAAAATCATAATCATACATTTCCATCTTCTACATATAATATGAATAATAATTTTTAACTTAAAAACATATTACAAAAATAACTTTAATTGTTCTTATCTTACATACATTTCATATTAATGAAATATATTATATTAAATAAATATACTAACCACATCTCATACAAGTTAAACACATCTATTTATCCAATTAAAAAATAAAATCATAATCATACATTTCCATCTTCTACATATAATCTGAATAATAATTTTTAACTTAAAAACATATTACATAAATAACTTTAAATCATACAGTATCTTTTATTTATCTTTTAATTATCCTATCGTCCTAAATTTTTTGCAATATTCATTTTTTATTTTACTAAATAATTATTTTCTCAACTTCAAACTAATAATCTATAATATAGTGATTATTTTTTCAATTGAATTTGAATGATTTAATATTACTTTTTATCTTATAAGTAATTCAAATAAATTTATTATTATTTTAATTTAAAATTATTATGATATGATACAATATCAAATGAATGCTCATATGCGAGTCTATTATAATGTATTTTTATAATAAATATCTCTCATTCATATTATACCCATACTATGCACATAGCTTCCAAGATGAAAATGATAAGGTAAAATATTTAGAATTATAAAAGAAAATACTCAAAATTAGATGATATTTAAAACCATAAGAACAAAAAACAATTCCTTAATTGTCTTAATAAATAATTTGTATGCCTTCTAATTTTGAAGATTTATTTCCTAACTTTGAATATTTATTACATCTTATTATGCTCTGATATATTTTTTATGAAAAAACATTATGAAATCTGAAATCAAATAAGATCAAAATATTTTTTAATAAAAAACTGCTCTTAAAAATCAGTAAGAACACCACAACAGAACATTATGGAGGAGTAATATTTACCCAAAAAAAAAAAAAAAAAAATAATGAAAAAAAAAAAAAAAAAAAAAGATTAATGAAAAACATACAATTTCACCATAAAATTGGAGTTAGCTTTCTTTCTCAGAACTGTTGAAATTCGTCATAGCTTCCTCAACGGAATGAAAAATCAAATTGATCAGAGCATTGATTAATGAATTTGGATCGAAAACTGTTCCAACCTTCGGATCATTAATGGAGTCAACCATGATCTGCAATAAGGACAAAGTTCCAACATTAGTTTTTTAAATAAAAACAGGCTTCAAATTTAATATATTATAAGCTGAAAGCAATATGTTAAGAAATGGATTCAGAATTTCACTAATCTACTTTTCTTGAAATTTCTTCTATAATTTTAAATCCAGAGCTTCTCCCCAGTAAAATGAAGCAATTAAAGACCAGATCATCGATTTTGAATTCCAGGTCTCTACAGTACTGTTTGCTCGCCTGCAATTCCATTCCTTGTTGAGAGCATTGCAGCTGTTCTTGAAGGCTCTTCACCAGAGCCCTGTGTTGGGTACCCATACTCATACCCATACCCACCCACGTAGGGTATGGGTATGCCTATGCCTTATAGGTGGGTATGAGTGGATACTCAACATCGAGGGATAAACCGATTTGCATTGCTAATCATCATATGCCGTATAATACTGCAATCCATACTACGCATTGCGCATCATTAAACCGCATTGCGACCACGGTAAATTTTGATATGCGGCTTGAAAGTTTGCAGTCAAAGCAAAGGACAAGAAACCTCAATGCCATCAGCCCGAGGCAGACTGCGTTCAAAAAGTGTAGAAAGTGGGTGGGTATGGCATCCCGAAAGCCACCATGGGTGAGCGTGGGTGGGAAACAACCCGCCCGCACAGAGCATGGACACCCAATGGGTACCCAACCAATACCCCATGTAGGGCTTTGATGTACAATGCAAAATCTCAAATTGTTAGCATGTTGCCGACTTATTTCGTGGAAGAATCACAAGCTGCATAGGAGTGTAATGGTGGGGGTAGCCAACCATTGCTAGGCTTGGAAGAGGGTGTTTTATACTCGTACATATCCATGTAGATATTTCACAGCTATCTAATAGATTTTAGCACAATAACTCATCTAAAGCAATAGCATCACCTACTAGCCAGCAGGAGATGCAACTTGTCCAAATCGACCAAATCAAATTGCCCCAAGCATGCATATCAGGGAATTTTCAAACACTAGGAGGACACTCGTCTTGACAGAGATTAGCCTTCCGAGTTCATTTGCCCGTTGAAAGAACAATCAAGCTGCTATTTAAAAAAAAAAAACTAGCGCTGACAACCACCAATACAACTTGGGGAAGTCACACTTCAAGGGTCAATGATTAAGATCCCATGGACTCAAAGAGTCCTTAGCTTGCGATTATCATCACTCCAAGGGACTCCCCCTTCCCATCCAAAAGTCAAAATAGTATCCAAGTACTCGCCCACACAAACTTCTCCTACAAGATCTTTTGAGAAGGAATTGCTCGGCACACCCGCTAGCGAAGATTTGCCTAAAGAATTCAACTTGGGAACAAGAACTATACAACAACATCAAGCCTTTGTCCCATTAAGTGGGGTCGGCTACATGAATCCTTTTTCTCCATCGGGAACAAGAACTATATTGAAGAAAATAATATAAAGAAT
The DNA here is from genome assembly GCF_001605985.2 of Dendrobium catenatum. NCBI lineage: Eukaryota > Viridiplantae > Streptophyta > Magnoliopsida > Asparagales > Orchidaceae > Dendrobium > Dendrobium catenatum. The sequence continues at coordinate 2,393,170 of NW_021319579.1, forward strand.
CACATTGAAAGGAATTGAAATCTCATTATTTAGAAGCTTAAACAAACTTTCAATTTAATTTAAATAGTCAAATTTTAATTATTGATCTAATTTCAAATTATTTTGAGATATAATACTAGATATTTTAATTGATAATAGAGGCCTAAGAGGTTACTATTCAAATTCTTTAATCCAGCATATTGTTAAATCATATAATAATTTATCATTTCTATCTTTCTAAACGAGAGTATGTACAATCATCATTTGTTTTGTTTATGAAAGTAGCGCCATTCAATGAATGAGAGAATAGTAATCATATTTTATTGAAAATTGAAATTGTTATATATCATCTTATTTATATAATTCTAACAATGATAGTATTTTTTGCTCTCCTACGAACTGCATGGGACTCCTACATGGCGTTGAAAAATTTGCTTGGCTTACAACTACAAAATACAAGACTCGTCAAATAGAATGAACTTATGACCTGACTACGTGATTTAAAACATGCCAAAGCATTAAGCCTCACAAATGAGCTCAAAACTCTAAAAAAAAGGTTATAAAAAAAACAAACCACCATTATAAATTAGAATGATAAGCGAAACACATCTAACTGTTGGCATGTGCAACATGATATCCATTTGCTAATCACCCTCAATAAAATGCTTGTACAAAAGAAAGTCATAAACATACCACTCTGAATATTCCATGAGCAGCCAGACATCCAACATCAACTGGAATTTGGCCGTCTTTTGGGACCAGCAATGCATTGATGTAATCACTTGGCTGTACAAAGTACCAAAACAGTGAAACAGTGAAAAAAAGAAAATGTTCTGTTTCAAAAAATACATGTTGTAAAAGAAGTTCCAGCTTTTTGCGAGTTTGTATTAAAAACATCACCACTATTATCCAATTGTTAAGTGTAAATTATGTACGGTTGATTGTATTTAAATTAAGTAAAAACGTGTTATTTTAGATGTGTTTGAGCAAGAAAAGTATAGGAAAAGTAAAAAACTCTAAGTGTTGAACAACGCCCAATGCCACAGTGCCATCAGACAAAGTGCCGCGGCATTTTGATCATCAACGCCAAGGTGCCTAATTCAAACATTGCAGCGCCAGTTTATTTGCTTTCCAGCGCCGCAGTGACACCAAGGTCAGCATCTCAGCATAACACAGCGTCGTTGCGCCCAAATTCGGCATGCAGCACTGGAGCCTTAGAAAAATGATCATCGAATTTTGGAACGCCGAATTATGGAAAATGATCCTTGCAACGCTCAACACCGAAAATCACATTCAAGCGCCACAACACTCAAATTTTGGAGCACCGTAGCAGAGCAGTTGCCAAAACAAGTAGCTGCATCGACTCAAGAAAAAGATGCATATAGTGGCTATGTGTGTAGTTAATATCTAATGTGACGTAGAGCCTCGACGGAGGAATAATAGAACAATTAGAAATATTAAAATGAAATGTTGCCATAACTAGACATAGGATGTTTGAATATTTTAGGTTCTTGCCTTTGTTTATAATTAATTTGTGCGATTATTATGCATTATTTTTAGCTTTTAAGATATTAAAATTAAAATGCAATGTTGAAACATGTCAGTGCACCATATTTTCAATAATAAATGTATTTATGTCTATGTCGTGACATCTTCATGTCCCCCTATCCAACTTAGTGCATTCATCCTGAATGGAGAGTAATAACCTTGGACAAACTCATCTAATTGTAATGATCATCATTGCATAAACTTATTGTATTCCCGTTATTTTTCAAAATTTTGATGGTGGAGCTTCTAAAACCATGACAGACTTCCAAAGTGACTTTATGAATAGGGTTTAAATTTTAAAATACTCTCCAGACTATTCATATATGGCTATGTATTAGAGTACAACGTTGCTGGAATTTAGCCCCTCAACTATATAAAATTGATCCAAAATGGTCCCTTTGGGATTAAATGGGGATTAATTTGTAAAGTTGAGCAACTAAATTTGGATCAATTTTATAACACAATTATTAGGGATCATTTTGAATCAATTTTATATGGTTGAGGAACTAAATTGGAGAAACCTAATACTCTAGGACTAAACTAACCATACATGAATAGTCTGGAGACTATTTCAATATTTTTCTATTATGAACAGTGCAGCTGTGAAATCAAAATCATTTTTAACATGACCAAAAAAGCTGGAATGTTGTTTGATATCCATAAACTTGGATCAAGCATCATCATTTATGGAATAAGTGCAAACTAAGCAAGTCCACAAGAGAAAACCAGTTTTAGAGACCTGAGAGACTATGAATTGTAAAATGGTAAATAGCTAGTTTTCGTATGATATACTAGCTGGCTCAGCACAACCAAAGAAAATTATAAGTATCTATGATATGGGTTCTCAAATATCCATCAGGAAGTTTATCATAGCATGGATTCAAAGAAATGTTATGAATCAAACTCAATTGAATCAAGATTGAGAATGTAACGTTAATGGATACAAATTGTTATGGCCCTGAATATGATTCTACTTTTAAACTCTTGTGGGCCCCACTTGGGGTTAAATTCATTTTGAGAGAAAAATTTTTGAATGAGGGGCTGTTTTAGGAAATTTGTATTTTTCCTTTGTCTTTAATTAGAAGTTATGGAGAGATATTGGCTCTCATCTTGAATTTGAATGACAATTTGAGATCTAGGGTTTTCTTGGTTTTGGGCTCTTGGCATCGCCGGAGATTGGAGAGTTGTTCTTCCTCTCGGATTGAAGAACGAATGTATCTTTGCTGTTTTCTATTCTTCTACTAGTGGAATACAAGTGTTTGCTTGATTTTCTCTCCGCTTTCTATCCGTTTTCCTCTGGTTTGGTGCTGATTTCTGCTGTAGACAGCAGAAAACCTACTGTTGGCTCTTCCGTTTGGCGTAGGATTGCTTGCGAACTCAAGTATTACCTTAGGGTTACTTGCGGACTCAAGTATTTCCTATCAGAAAGTTGTTTGCTGGACAAAGACGCATGGGACACGAAAGCAGTACCCTCTGTAAGGTAACACCAATGATAAAATAACATAACAGTGCTAATTTAATTTGAGACACTAGCTCCAAAATTTTGCGCCTAGCACATCACATAGCAGACAGCCAAAATTCTCTCTTTTTGATCGGAGTTGGACAAGTTTTATGGTGTGTTAGAGAATTGTCCACGTCTGGCATGAACAGATGAGGCATTTTGAAATGTTCTTATTTATTAGCATGATATTATATCTGAGTTTAAACTTCACCTAAATTTTATCTAATTCCAAATATGAATTTGAACAAATCATTTCTAATAGTTGAATTAATTAAGTGATTTGATAGTACAAACTAACAAACCTAGATGAAAAATTAATGAAAGTCATTCAAATGATAAATGATCACATTGAAATCAATCTTATTTTTTTATTCTTGATTTCTTGATATACCAATTTATAAAATTAAAAAAAATTATGGAGAGAATTAAATTGACTCGAAATTTCAAAGAATTTATCATAAATGAATGCCTTAAAATAAACTTGAAATTTAAAACTTCATTATGTCTGATCAAATCCAAAAGTGCATTATTCATCATGATTAATATTTAAGTTGTTTAGGTCAATTTCCTCTAAATTTATTGTCCGTTTAAATAGGAATCATAGTTTATCCATTTTTAAAGTTTTCATCATATCTTCCTCCAAGAATTTGTTATAATGTATTTATCAGTATTCATTCTCAAGCATATTCGTATTTTAGCATGTTCATCCTCCAATTATATTACAAGACTTCAATTATCATTTGTTTGAAGATATTCATAGAAAACTAATTGTTAGTTATAACTATAATTTCAGATGTAATGTGAACAAGAAATATGTGAAATTTAATTTAGGTGATAAGGAAATGTTCATCTAAATCTTGAAAAAATTTCTATAAGATCCATTGATAAACTAACTGCAAGCAAACCAAGACCATATAAAATCATATGATGCATTGAGATGAATGCTAGTAAATTAGAAGTTCTAAGAAATTCTACTATGAGTTCAATCTTCAATACATTTGATTTGAATTTCATAAATCTGTTATCAAAGAGTTGGATTCTTCTCCACTTTCATCTCTTCCTTGCAAATTCGCATTCAATATTTTTCTACACAATTTTATACATCTTGTTCCATAAGTGATATTAAATGATGGAATTGAGTCAAATAATGGTGGATGCCAAAATATCTTGTGTACGTGCATTATGATTCATGGTTTACTATACAACAAGTATAATGATTATGATGTGATGCATTCATGAGATGACATGATAATTGCACTTGAAATTAAATAATATATTGAACCAAGCTTGTTACTAAAACTTTATGCGTAATCAATTGAATTTCAAGAGTTAAAATGTAAATGCTTACGTACCAACAAGAAATCACAATATGAGATTTGAAAGCTTTTCAAAAATAAAATCCAAACATCAAGTAGTGCAAATAGCTAAAACACCAAAACCCCAAATTTAAAATTTAGACCCTTCACCTTAGGATCCGTCACTCAATTTGAGGTGGAGGTTAGCGGAAGAGAACCGTGAGCAGACTTAGCGACGCCACTAGTAAACAGGTGACCTTGAGAGGACTTGTCGCCGGGTTGGAAGTCGGGTGCGCTCTTTAAATTCTTGAGTTAGTCTGGTTGGGTTCACTGTTGCTTTCAATAATTGGTTTTAAATTGACTCAGGCTTGGATCATTGCAATTAGGCCTGCTGTTTTGACATTTATGTTGGTTGCTAATATAAGTATTCATTGTTGGCTTGTTAATAAGGTTTGTTATGGTCGTTTGGTAACTATTGATGGACCCCTTTTTATTGTTGGTTAAGGTGATAGTGGGTCTTTATATGTGAATGGTCAATGTGTTAATAGGCCTTCACAATTGGTTAATACCACGGCTTAACCTGGAACTTATCTTGATTTCCAAATACTCCTATAGCAACCGAAATCTGCAGCTTAGCAATTGATGTGATTCGATTTTAAGCTCAAGCTCTGAGCTCAAATCAAGTTTGAGCTCAAGTTCAATCCAACTATACCTTAGGTGAGCAGAGCTCAAGCTCATTGTAGCTTGAGCTCAAGTCAACTCATTCACACCCCTGGATAGGAAACATAGCACTTAGGATGATCCAACAATATCCAAGACTAGACCATACTCGGTTGCAACAACTTGAACCAGGTGGTAAGGACCAAAAGCATAGGAATGCATATGTTTATACCTTATAGTCGGTTTTGTTTTTATGTAGATTTATGAGTAGATTACACTTACATAGAACTCAATTTCTAATATATATATATATATATATCATTTATATGCAGACTATCCAGTTATTCTATCCTTTTTATTTTCTTTTAAGTTATTATTTAGCTCTCTGTACATTACTCTTTTACTGTTGATTTGTAGGTTGCCTACTTTTCTGCTTTTACTAGTGTGTGATATGTATACAAATCATATAAATGTTTTTTCTATCGATTTTAATACACTAACAATTAACTTTAAAATTAATTTAAGAAAAAAGTTTCTTAAAATTAATTATATAGCTTCATGACAAACTGTTTAATTAAAAATTATTCACTTCGCACATTTCGGATGAACGACAGACTATAGCTTGCCGGTCATCAAAACTGCCAAGCACTAGCTCATATTAATAACATAACCAATCCTCAACATATAAAAGTCCACACTTTAAAAACAGATAGCTTGCATGCATATCATGTCCCTTAGTATAGAATATTTATTTGTAAGCATGTTTTAATTAATAAGTCTAAGTGGCTATATTAAAAACACTATGTAGTGGTTGTCCTTATCCAGACCGGAGTGATGTTCAATTGAGCAGCTTTGTATACATTGCCAAAAATTATAAGTCACATCTTTCCGGTCCATCTTAAAATTGTCTTTCTAGGTATTCTGAGTATTTTATTCTCGATTGGAGATCATGGGATCAACTCTGGACGATGTGATTTATGATTGCTGACAAAATATCTCATTGATGGGTTGGATCGACTACCTTCACAACTATGTAGTTTAAAGATTGATATGTTGGAAATACTGACTTGATTATTTTTACCTCTTAATGAACTCCTAACCTCTACCTATCACCAATTTAACTCTTCTGCTCTCTTTTGACTTTTTTGCGATTAAAAAATCAACATCGTATAGGTTTTTTATGTGGAGAGACAGTTGTCTCATTTGATTATGGTGATTCACCCTTTGCATTGTGGACTGACCCATCTCAAAGCATGAACTATCCTATTTAGATAATAATCTTTGAATCATAATCAATCCTTGATATTAAACTGGGTAACAAGACAAGTATGTTTCATTTATCGAGTGTATCACTTGGATGTATTTTCAAGAGTAATTTGTACACCCATGCATATACCGCAAGTGTCTTGCAGGTCATGTTCGAGTCAAGCGGAAGGAGGATCTACTCCTCTCTCGGAGTCGTTCATTCGAGGCATTCACTTAGAAACTGGAAATGAGCTTAACACTAGAGCATGGCGGACCAGCAATGGCCACCTCTTCCAGGCAGTCGCCCTTAGGCGAAGGCAATATCAGAATTTCCTTTCTCAGACAGACAAATCTTTATTCATCTCAGCCAGAGCCAAGCTTCCCATACGGGATACATCAAACAGCGGGTAATATGCGTAGCTCTTGCAAACATCTCTTACAACCAGATCAATCTAAAAGCCTTGCCAAGACATCACTTTGCCCTTCTCACCTCACAACAAGGCGACCATAGAACAACCTAATATTCCACGTCAGCCCATCCTCCCAACTACACTTCGATGATACTAGCTCTCTTCTCACCTCCATAAGGAGTCCCGGGCCAGTTCTTGGCGAATGAAGACAAGTCTTCACAAGCCTATCCGACTTGCCCCTCCCAATCCTCATTCCACTCGGCACCGACAACCGACCATAGACTGACAAGACAACCATTATGTCAAAGACGTACCTCATGCTACTTTCCATACTCTATAAAAGAGGGAGAAGGAGAGAGACTTAAGGATTCTCGAATAGAGCATCCTCACAAGAGAAGACTGCAAGAAAGAACCACTGGAGGGAAAAAGGAGAGATGTTATTTCTTTTTTTTTTTTTGTAATCTAAAACTCTAGCTTTTCACCTTCATGTATCTCTGGCCTGGATGATAAAGATTTCACCTAGATTCATATAATCTCTTATCCTCTCTTCTTTTTCTTTGCATTCATACTTCACTACATTCCCCTCTCGTGCTTTCCGCCTACAACTGACATATAATACTGTTTGATATCATCCAAAAAATAAAATGGGATTCAACATAATAACCTAAGGGAGCCTAGTCCCTTTGAGAGACTAATCAACGCAAATTCTCCATTTGGCTTGACGTAAATGATATAATTTCTCATAAGTATTTTACAATGGTTGAAATAAGATTTATTAGTCCTTTACTAAACATCTTCCCTTATTTCTTCTAGTAAAATCTCCTATTAGAGAAGACCACCCTCATATCATCATCTTTTCTTCCAACACATCAACCTAAGCATAAAATTGCTCAAAGTTCAAACAATTTTACCAAGAATTCTATAACCAAGATCACTTATAAAAAATGTTGGATTATGTTTTTAGAGGGTATACGCTCAGACATTCTATAGATGCATTATAGATTGTGTTGTTTATCCCTTTCGTATATGTATGAGAAAGTGCCCCATTCGTCTTTTTCTTTCAACATGTGCCCCCTTCACCTTTTCTTTAGGAAGGATTATTCCACTTTAGCACTAAAACAAAATGCTTTATTGTTGTTCCTCCAACAACATTCGAACTCTCCAAAGTAGAGTTCTTTGAACCCACTTAGGATTGATGTAGGACAAAAATGAATTGTCTTATTCTTTATATTTTAGTTAAATTATGTATTTCTATTATTGTTCTCACAAGACATTTGCAAGAGGTTGTACTATGTTGCATGCTTTTTGTTGATGATATTCTTCTTGATTGATAAGACTATAGAGGGAGTTGAAGGTAAACTTGAATTATGGAGGTCAACCTTAGAGTCTAAAGGCTTGCATTTAAGTAGATCTAAAACTGAATACATTGAGTGTAATTTTAATAATAATAGATCTAGTGGGGGGATTGTGATTTTGGACGATCAAGTCATGAATAAGAGTACACGTTTTAAATAGCTTGGGTCTATTGTTCAGAGTGGGAAGGAAGGATTCAGCGACAGTCGAAACTAGGCATTGAAAAGCAATCCACCCAGGAAAGCAGTCGTCAAGAGCTGCTGAGCTTCACGAGTCACTGAAAAAAATTATCCAGCAAATTCAAGTCCTGATACCCTTTACATTCAAAATGGATAAGTAAAAGAGAGCAAGACAAGATAGTAATGTAGCTGCTGGCATCATTATAAAATAAACTATTAACTCATAATGAAAACTTCACCTAGAATGTAAGTCTTGCATAAGTCTACGCCATAGAATGCATAAAAAGGGTGAAAAATCCAAGAATAATGCAGAGTAGTCGTTGATTTAAATTTAGGCTGAATTATAAGAACATAGCTGATCTAACGCTAAAACATTTAACCCCAAGTCACAAACGCTATTATTATAGTGGGATTTTAAGCACAATACAAGGTGAGACTTGAGCAATGGTTAAGTTTCTTTCATGGCGATCTAGTGGTCATGAATACGAGTCAGAAATAACACCTTTGCAATATCCCATGTGAGAATGCCTACATCAACCTCTCCACACCCTGCGCTGATGGAGGGTTCATGGCTTCATGCCCAGGCTATGATCTATGTTGTGTCAAGCTCTATGAGAACCATGCAAGTTAAATGCTTCTCCAGTACAATAACTTGGTATCCCAGGTGGAAAATAATAAAGTTAAGACTTTGGACCTGCTTCAGTTGGCATAGACATTATTATTTGTAATTTTAGTTTCAGCAATTGACAAATGCCCCTCATATTTGTTGAACTTCATAACCATGCCCTTTCTTCTTATAAAGTGCGTTGGTCTCATAAGTTAGAAAAAAATTAAACAGGTTTCCTTTATTAATTAGGCCCCCTTAAAAAAATGGAAAGACCAAATTGCTTCCTGCTTACACAGGTTCTTTTATCTCCAAAAAATGTTTCAATTAAGTCTCCAATCTTCCAAGTAAGGTACTTCCAAACGATGCCATGAAAATGATGAACATCACAAGGCCAAAACCGCCTCCCCACTCCTTATTTAAGGAAATCTTCAATAGTTATATAACAAAGCCAACAACAGAAATGGACTAATAAATGGTTAAAAAAGGAGTTATAAATATTAGAGAACTTGAGATTCCTATGTACATTTGACAGTAGAGGGCCAGGTTGAGACTTCACCAAGATAGTGGAACCACTAGTAGTTTATCACTTAAAAAACACAGAGACTAGCAAATTGCATATGTTACAACATATAAAACTAAAATTCAATATTGAACTTCAATATTTCAGTACCTTAGGAACTGATCTTGATGCTATAGTCTCACCAATGCCGGGCAAAATCTAGAAATTACCAATACAGTCAGAAGAATAAAAAAAACTTACAAAGAATCCTCTTTTAAAGTAAAATGACCTATATGCGGTCATTATTCCTGAAGAATAAAACTAGTAACAAAACAGGAAAAGAAATATCAGCTACAGAGAGCATAAATTTCACAATCAATGCCCAACAAACAACAATGACAAAATTACGGCACCTGCAAGAAGAATTAGAACCTATGAATAGTCAAAGCAAATCTATAGTTAACATGAGCACTAGCAAGATGGTGACAAATGGAAAACAAATAAATTTAGCTGTGGTTAGCTCCAAGTACTTAAAATTGGATCACCTCTCTCTTCAGATGTGGCATGTGCCCTATAACTAGGTGGTTTTACTATCAAATGACACCACTAAATAATATTTATGATTGGGGCCCTTTAAATGAGTGATTTCATCATAAAATTACACCTTTGTAATACGGCCACAACCAAAACCAGAATATTCTTAATGTATCTAGCCCACTTGAGTTGTGAATCATAATGTGCAGTTGATATAAATCTCTATTAGCTAAAATCAACTTAAAAGTTATGCCCTTTGGCAAACATCAACCCCATAACTACATGGTTCCCTTGGACAACGCAACCCATGGGTGGAGACTGGGATCATTCGATCGGGTTCGATTGACTACCTCCAGTGACTAAGTAGGCTAAGATTCATGACAACCCAAGAACACAGAACCATGAGATATTGATCGAGTTCATCATCATTTCTTCCACCAACAATTTTAAGCTAAATGTGATAAATTTTCTTTATCTTAAAACCAAGGATCATTGCTACCATATAATAAAAATTTTGCAACCATAAATTAGCCTTAATTGAAAGTTCACTCTCGCCATCGGGAGAGTTAATAAACCATAAAGACTTGTGCCCATATTGAACTAAGAACTAGATCATAAAGTATCCGCAAAATAATGACCAAATATCTGAACAGTGTCTTATCTGCAATATATTTTGTATTCTGAAAATTTGACCAAAAATAAAACACTCTTATAAGAACTGAGCACAAATATTCAGAGACCACAATAAACCAATTATACAAAATATTAACATAAACATGCTAATATGTATACCAAGAAGAATATGACTATTCTTTTTCTTAAAACATGAATAATTGTATGGCTTATGACATGGTAAAAAAGATGAAAAAAAAGGGCTATGAAATATAATAGGAACATTTGTAGACAAGTAAATAAAGATGCTCCTTGAGCAAGAGAATAAGTTGATGATCTATCCAAACCAATGAAGGTGTCACGATCCGACCCGGTAAGCTTGTATAAACGAGATGGGAACGAATGTCAGACGGTAGACTAAAATGTCCAATCTCTAAAACTATCACCATAACATTTGAAAGAGCCGCTAAAAAAAATTGAAGACACATAAATATAAAATCATTAAAATTCATATAATTACCTTTCTTCCGGCGCGCCTTTCCTACGGTACACGTTTCCACCCCTTCTACTCATTTTGATTTAAAATAATTATACTTGAAAATTTTTAACAACTAATAGTAAGCCAATGCTTAGTAAGTAAAACACGACTCTAAACTACAATAATTCAAGGCAAAAAGAGTAATATGTTAGATGTCACCTAAACATATTATAAATTTGCTTTCTATGAACATAACATTAAACATACATATAAATCACAAATCCATATCCTTTCATATTCATTTTTCATTCATCGTATTATTAATCGTAACTTTCTCATTTAATATATAATACAATCATCGCATGAGTCACCGTCTAGTACCATAAAAGTACTCTTTTACCATTTCCTTTTCCATAACCTTTATCATTTTAATGTGCACGAGTACAACGTCCTCAACTAGTACCATAAGGGGGTGAGCTCCATTAATTCAATATGCACATGTAATCACTCAAATATAACAATCATATCATAATCATATCATCTTATTTCTATTACATATGAACTTTGTATGATAATGTCATAAAATGTAACATATAAATTGCATGATCAATCAATAAATAAAAGTAACAGAATCATGATCTAAATTGACCATAAAGATTTTATAAACATGCTTGGTCTTTCAAATCATCTAACTTGAGAGAAATAAAATTATCACTATAATAAAGAACCATGAGTACTTACCTTAGCATAAGCACAACACTTCCTTGGTGTCGCTTTGACACGCTTCGCTCCCCCTTAATGATCACAACCTAATAATCATAAAAAAAAAGTGTCAACTAAAAATTCTTCCTTAAATTTTTAATCAAATTCCAAATTGTCTAAACCCTTTGCTTCTCATTATTCGTTCCTTACAACACTTAATGAAATTTAAATAATTTAATTTAGATTTTCGGATTTATTAAAATCCTTAATTTTTGGAAACCCTAAATCCATTTATTTCATCAAATAAATCAAACCAAACGTTCTCCTAAACCTAATTAATAATTAGGTTAAAACATCTCCCTCAATCTTCCCTATTGATTTCGTAAAGAAATTTAGGAAGAAACAAATGTTTTTGGAAAAACCCTACAATTTTTCTTTCCAAAAATCTTGAGAAAGAGAGGGGAAATCATAATTCTATGACATACCTTTTCCTTCCCTTGACTTCCTCTTTGATTTCTCCAACTTTCCTTGTCAGAGACGTTCCCATCACCCGTCCGTTTGCTCTTCCGTCCGCCCTCTCTTCTTTCCGCCGCACAAAAAGTTGCATGATGAAGAGGGGTTCGACCTCTCAATGCTTTAGGGAGTTAGGTATTAACCAAAATACCATATTGTCCTTACTTAAAACATATCGGCCTTAGTAATGACTAAGGGTAAATTAGGTATTTCTAAACTTATTAAATTTTTAACTCCAAAAGTAAGCAAAATTAATGATAAATTCTATATACCAAATTGTTCAGAATTTTGCGTAGAATTTTATAAAAAATTTTCCATCGAAAATCCATTTACTTTGAAAAATTCACTTAAATCTCACCGCGACACATTAAAAAGCGTGCGATGTCTAAAATGATATTTTTCGGGTTTTACAGAAGGGAACAAAGCTAATTGGCCAACTTATGAATGATTTCCAAAGGAATTTTGGTACCCATTAAAGAGTTTAAGTTGATGGAACCATTATGAAAGGTCAACGAACTAGCATAAGGGTAGAAGAAGACGATCAAAATTAAAGATGAAGCCAATTGGTACGCCTATAACTAATGCCACATGTATAGTTGAAATATAAAAAAAATTTATATTTAATGAATGTTATGTGATGCTAGCAATGACTATGAACATTTGTTGTGATTTAAGCAATGGAACTTATTTCCATTGATTTTTAGTGTTGATGAATCATTTGTAAATGATAGGAAATTATAAGTGTTGTATGATGTGATGATTGTATCAAATCTTGGGTACTTCTAATTAAAGTTGTTTTGATAAATTTTATTTGAAAATGTCAGTTGAATTGTTAGTGGATTTGCGGCTATGTTGAATGGTATAAATGACGATGCTAATGTTATGTTATTAATGATGGATTGAATGTCCACTAGGATTTCTTTCCTCTATCTGGCCTGATTTCATATGATCTACTACATGTTAGGAGATTATGTTTGTTGAATTGTGACACTTAATGCGTTGATAATATTAGCATCATGTCAATCGTGACATATTGTACCACGTTAAGTGTCATGTCTGTTGTGTAACATAGATAAGGATAAGTGACACTATGGTTTATTGCCGGCCAAAGTAACAAGCTTTAGCTAAGTAGCTTGCCACATGGCTCATCCCTGAGATAAAAAAATGGCTAGGGTGCAACTTATGATAGGCCAAGCATCCTAGAGGCCTCTGTAGCGATTCCTGATGAGCCTGAGCAGCACCAGACTCAATAAACGACTCAGTTGCAATTATCGGAGATCAGTAATCACCATAAGATACCCAGTGAGCAACAATAAGCTACAGTTAGTGCCAAATAATCTCTTACAGTGAGGTGACAGAAAAAGATAAATTTGACTAGAAAAGCCTTACCGATGTTCTTCTAAGACTGCATAAGGGAATTTGATGTTGCTTGTGATGTTGATCAGGGAGTTTGGAGTCTTGGATGAAGCAATATAGCAATAGGAGCTCCATGGATCAATTGAAAGGCATATCGTAAAGCCTGGGGTTCTTGAGTTGGATACGCTAAAGGTGTTTGTTAAAAGGGAGGCAATCTTTTGAGGCAGAGTAGCATTGTAGGTATTTATAGGTCCTTATGAGGTGGTAATGACTATTAGGCTTTCAAACTAAGGGGGATGGATGGCCCATTCGCAAGACTGGAAGTCATAGACAAGTTTAAAGGCAGCTGGGGCAATGTTGAAACTGACTTCAGGTGCGAGAGTTGTGGGAATACTCATCGAGGAGAGTGAAATTGATGACAGTGGCAATAAAAAGTGCTCGGCTTCTTCCTTGGTAAAAATGTAAGGGGAGGAGCAGTTGGGTCAAGTCTAGCCCAAGCATTAATTACCCTACCCCATTTTCATTTGTATAAAAAACATTAAAATAATGTAAATTTTTCATTAAATCCTCACAAATGATGGGAAATTTTTATAAAACTAGGTGATTAATTCAATGGATAATTAATAAGCCTATTAACCTCTTTATTTAAGGTAAATAACCAGAATGGGTTTTATTCATGAGTTGAACAGGTTTGCTTCACCAAGTCATCTTAATCATCATCGTTAGTCTTATCCTAATCATATGGAGTAGTTTTAAAAAAAAATTAAGATATTAGAAGAGTAAGTAATCACAATTTTCCAAATGTAATAAACAGATTTATAACTCAAAAAACTGCAACGTAAATTTGAATTAGGGGTATCTTGGGAATACATGTTTTAACATCTGCTATACCTAACATATAGAATATGAACATCACACTCAAATGTACAAACAGGTTCTACAATTCTTTAACAAGAAAGATGAAAACGTAAAATGAAGGGAACCCAAAGAGCTATTACCAAAGATGGGCAGATAGAAGTAAAAAGGGAGCCCATGGAATAAACAACACAATCCACAGTACTCAACTGCTCCAGAACACTTGCGTTAGCTTCAGGAAATATCTGCAATTCAGATACAATGGGATAACTATCATGGAAAAGATTTTCCTCGAGGAAATTAAACTCAAAATGGCAAATGGAGAAAGCAAATGCTGGAAAAATTGCTCGTATTAAGTAAAAATAATCGACATTGCATAAAGCCTAAAATTTATTGAGAAACTCTGTAGAGGCATTAAAAAATGATAACTCTTGTTTAGCTTGTGAAAACTTGAGAAATCAGAAGCATAAAACTGAATCATGGTAAACTGGAATGTTATTGTTATCTCTGTACCTAGCAGCATCAAAAGCTTTCACACATTCCTTCCTTTACCAGCACTATCCCCATTCTCGTTTTACTCATAAAGATGATCCTTTCTTAAGGAACAGTTCTCATATTAATAAAATTGAATTTTATTGCATAGAAAAACCACTTTACCCCAGTAACAAGCATTGAAAAGCTGATTAAAAATACATTATGGTGCTTTTGATAGGTACTCAGATAAAAATAATTGCTTCTAACCAAACAATATGCATCCAGACACAGACTGAAGTTATCAGGTAATATATTGGAAAGGATATTTGCATTTTCCATATATTTAATTTCCCCATTTTTCAAAATATTCTGAAGCTTCATAAAGCTAACTTAATAGAATGATCACACAGTAATAGGGTAGAAATCATTGACTTGAACCTTAAAAAAGCTTAAAAATGGTTGCACTAACCTCTAATCGTTCATTGGAAATATCATTGAAGTAAAAAAAGTCAACAACATCATAAAGAAGTAAGGGCATTTCTTCCTTGGGTAAAAAAAAACTTATACTAGTATCTAAGAAGTAGAACACTCACCCACCTCATGCAACAAGTTACTACCCTCACTTGACATGTAAAATACTCTCTTGATTCGTGAAGATAGTGCTATAGTTGAAGAGCAATCCTGTCAAACAAGAACCATAAAAAACTTTCAATCATAAGAAATGGATCTAGATGATCACAATGGAGAAAAGCTATAAAAGATTTAAACAAAAAAAAAAGAAGAATATTAGAAACATGAAAAGGTAACTTTTATCAGCCAAAAAATTATAATGCTACATATTTTTACCAGCATAAAAAAAATAAAAAATTGCTCTAACCTCCTAAGCTAGTTTCTGTAAGCATTTGATGGAAAATGATCTCACAAAAATAATTATTGACTTACAAAAGGCACAATGTATGCAAAAAGACTGCAAGTTATGAACTTTATTAGGTAATTTGTTTCATCTATGTTGCTTTCCAAAAAGCTAGCACATGACAATTTTGCTTATTGTAGGGAACACGCAAAGGAAATCTCTGCTCCATGCAGCACTCCTACACAACTTCACCCGGAATAACTTGCAGAACAATTTTGCTTCATGTAGTAAACAGGCAAAAGAAATCCCAGCTTCATGCTTGCACTACATAACTTCACCACCAGGAATAACATACTTGCATAACAGTTTGTATGTCTCCATGAGAGTGGTAAGGACTTTATTTTGTACAACACACCACAAATTTTGATTGTCATCTCTTTTTGAAGCAGTGATGTTGTAGATTTGTTTCACAAATTGTCAGTTTTGTGTTATATGCTGTGTCATTTGTTATGTAAACATTTTAAGGCTCAAATTATTGCCTTATACAAAGTTAACCCTATCTGACATTTTTTTTTAAATTAATTCTACCATCATTATCTCCTAATTCGTAATATTCTTCGTCACCCTTATCATCTTCATGTTGCTTTATAAGAGTGTTAATCCTATATGAAGCTCTTTTTTTCTTTAGATTATTCTCGAATATTCATAGTTTCTTTCATCAACACCACTAGCTTTTGCAACAGAGGTCAATGCCAAATCTTCCTAAAAAATAACTAATTCATTATCTTCATCTGACTCATTATGATGTAGAACGGGAAGGGGGAGGGGGGGTCATATGAATTTCGAATTCCAGGGGGGAAGGAAAACCGGTGGCATGCATCGGTTTGGGGAGTGGATTGGAGTTAATGCTCTCCTAAATTGAATTTCAGTTTTAGAAAGAAAGATAATTACTCCAATTTAAATTGAAATTGATTGTGATTGATTTAAGGGGTTTCCTAATTTAACCCAAGATATTTTGGAAAGAATTTAAAATTTGAATTCAAATTAGATTGATTCTCATTCCAAAATTATCTAAAATATTTTAGGAAAGTAGGCTATCAAAATGAGATTGACTCCAATCAAGAGAAAGAGGGGTTAATGGCCTGAATTGGTGGGATGGGGAATTAATTGATGAGAGAATATGAAAAGGGGAGGGGCCGGCCATGGGTGGAGGGAAAGATAATGTTCACATTCAATGTATGTGGATCAAGCATTAAATATGTATGTGGATCAAGCATTAAATGGGATCGGGGGAATTAAATCTGAAATTAATTTCAAATTGGGAGTAATTGGAGGAGGCTCCCTAATGTAGAATTTATTAAATTGGAAATGTTTTGAAATTTAAATTTATTTGAATTCAAAATTGAATGACTATCCAAGTTAACAAAATCTAATTTAGGAAGGTAATCAAGAGGGAGTTTGGATGGATTTGAAATTCAAATTAGATTAATTTGAATTTAAAATCTTTCCAAATTAATGACAACCTAAATAAGGAAAGAGGGATTTTTTAGGGGAAGGGGGGCTATTGAAGGAGTTGATCGGCGGGTGGGTTGAACCATGGTAGATCTCGGCCAAGGGGAAGAAAGAACAGAAAGGTGGCGGTTAGGGTTGAAGTTGGGTGGGGTTAGTGAAAGGGGTGGCCACAAGGTGACCGGCGGCTTGGAGGTGGGAAATGGGGGAGGTGGCGGTTAGGAAAAATAAGGATAAACAAAACAAAGAAACAAAATGATAGAACCATGAGCCTGGACACATCCTACGACTGACGGGTGATACGATGTCCTTCACCAAGGGACTTCAAGCCACGAGCCCGGACACATCTTGCGGCTAGTGGAGACTCTGATTTTCTCCCATAGGAATCTCACTAACGTCCTCCCAAAAGAACACAAGTGCTTACACAAATTTTATTATAATTCCATCATACCAATACAATAGCAAGGGCCTCTATATATAGGCCTCAAAAATTAAAAAAGACTAAATAAGACGAACATGCCCCTATGGTTTACATAAGACTAGACCCTTAAGGGTAAAAATGTAAAATGCATAATTAAATAAAAATTACAAATAAAATTTAAAATAACTTGGGATGATCACGACCGTCGATCTTCAACTCCTCGGATAGGCATGGACGGTTGGATGTCTGCATCATTTTCCCGGGGTGGAAAAAGCTCAACTTCATCGAGTCCGCATCTCGGACAACCATGCTCTAATACCAAACTGATGTAGAACGGGAAGGGGAGGTCATATGAATTTCGAATTCCAGAGGGGAAGGAAAACCAATGGCATGTATGGGTTTGGGGAGTGGATTGGTGGAGTTAATGCACTCCTAAATTGAATTTCAGTTTTAGAAAGAGAGATAATTACTCCAATTTAAATTGAAATTGATTTAAGGGGTTTCCTAATTTAACCCTAGATATTTTGGAAAGAATTTGAAATTTGAATTTGAATTCAAATCAGATTGATTCTCTTTCTAAAATTATCTAGGATATTTTAGAAAAATAGGCTATCAAAGCGAGATTGGCTCCAATCAAGAGAAAGAGGGGTTAATGGCCTGAATTGGTGGGATGGATAATTAATGAAGGAGAGAATATGGAAAGGGGAGGGGCCGACCATTTGTGGAGGGAAAGATAATGTCCACATTCGATGTATGTGGATCAAGTATTAAATGGGATAGGGGGAATTAAATTTGAAATTAATTTCAAATTGGGAGTAATTGGAGGAGACACCCTAATGTAGAATTTATTAAATTAAAAATGTTTTGAAATTTAATTTTATTTGAATTCAAAATTAAATGACTTTCAAAATTAACAAAATCTAATTTAGGAAGGTTATCAAGAGGAAGTTTGGATGGATTTGAAATTCAAATTAGATTAATTTGAATTTAAAATCTTTCCAAATTAATGGCAACCTAAATAAGGAAAGAGGGATTTTTGGAGGGAAGTGGGGTTAGGGAAGGAGTTGATCAGCGGGTGAGTTGAACCATGGTTGATCTTGGCCAAGGGGAAGAGGGAACGGAAAGGTGGCGGTTAGGGTTGAATTAGGGTTGGGTTAGTGAAAGGGGTGGCCTTAAGGTGACCGGCGGCTTGGAGGGGGGAAAGGGGGGAGGTGGCGGTTAGGAAAAATAAAGATAAACAATACAAAGAAACAAAAGGATAGAACCGTGAGCCCGGACACATCCTACGGCTGACGGGTGATACAATGTCCTTCACCAAGGGACTTCAAGTCACGAGCCCGGACACATCCTGAGGCTGGTAGAGACTCTGATTCCCTCCCATAGGGATCTCACTGACGTCATCCCAAAAGAACACAAGTGCATAACATAAATTTTATTATAATTCAATCATACCAATACAATAGCAAGAGCCTCTATATATAGGCCTCAAAAATTAAAAAAGACTAAATAAGATGAACATGCCCCCTAGGGCTTACATAAGACTAGATCCTTTAGGGTAAAAATGTAAAATGCATGATTAAATAAAAATTACAAATACAATTTTAAATAACATGGGATGATCACGGCCGTCGATCTTCAACTCTTCGGATAGACATGGACGGTTGGATGTCCGCATCACATTACCATTTTCCTATTAACCACTCACTATCATCATCTACATCATTTAAAGAAATATGGCCAATAATATCTATACCTTAGAAACAAAACCATTTTATATTTAACATAAACTAAATCTTTGAGACGACCATAATTCATTTTTCTTCTTCTCTTGATATGAAGTAGTAACAAACAATTTAAGATTACTAAACTATAAAGCTTCATGATAACAATTAATATTCAATTTTATTTTATACTTACATATTTAAATACACTCCAATGACATTTACATCGAATGATTTATATGTAAAGCTAGACAAACTGATTGCAAAACTTTGAAAATGTAGAACTTCTTAGCTATATGTATATAAACCATCAGCTACTTATCTTTTGCAATATCAGATGAAGTGCTCAATTTTTGTTTGTGGTATATTTTAATGGCCCAAGATAGAAGATATCATCATCCATCATCATGTCAAAATCATCTCCTTTATCCATCATATCAATATGTGGCATTTCATTACTCTAGTCTTTAAATTCTCAGTTCATACACTCATAAATTTCATCTTTCATAAATATCAATATGATGTCAACTGGTCCTGGATGTGAATACATCATTTGATGTTAGAGGAGCAGCTGGGAGAGACAATTATCTTGTACAAATTACAAATTGCTCAGTTATGAATTACTCATCAAGTCGTTTTTTTTTTATCTTGAATGTGAATGCTCTTTTATCATTATTTCTATCATTTCCATCTTATTCTCTTTTCTAGTTCGTTCATTGTAGTCCTACAACTCAAATAATTATGATAATAATGTTGATGTTCACTTGCATCCTCAGCAGACCCTAAAAGATTGTTTGTTACCATTTAAATCTGCCAAAGAAAAGAACTCAATATAAGATCAATAAAATCATTCATTAAGACACCAAAATGGACATTACCAATGAAAAGTTTACCATTTTTCATTTTGGCTAATACGAAAGTGAAAGCAGAAACAAATAGTTCGACCAACCTATTGACCTGAAAGCATGGCTCCAAGTCAAATCAACGAGCCGTGAAACAAACTTAACATCTGAAGTGAACTAAACTCGTACGCTTTCCTCCCAAAATACGCAGTACCAAGAATTTCCCGCCACTAATATAATGAGGTCAGTTAAGATGAATTAATCTTTCAATGGGATTCCACCGGAAATTCAGTTTGGTGGTGCCACACAAATCCAACAAATAAAATGATCCAAATTTAAAGTTAGAAGGGGTTTTGAAACAGAATCTCATGATTCCATCTGAAATTCAAGTAGGTGGCCCCTCTAAGCCAAACAAAAATAGATGACCGCATCTGAACTTCAGATAGGATTTGAACCAACAAGCACGAAAGACCTTAATCTCCAATAACAGAGAAGTTCTAGAAGATGAAGTGTTAAGAAATTCTAGTGCATTCAACTGTCAAAAACTTGTAATGCCTATATGCATGGTTATTTTTTTAAGCAAAAACAAAAAAGAAAAAAAAAAACTGGCAGCCGGATATTTATAAAGCAGAAATGAACTTAATGCAACATCCTCAATCAACATTAGGACAAGATAAAGAGGACAACTAAATGACTTCACCTTGATTATTGAATTAAGTTTGCAAGAGCTGAATTACTGAAATTATTCTTCCCAAATATCCAGATAAAATGAAGCAAAAATAAATGAATGCTCAAGTCAAGCTCTAACCTGCAAGTATACCTTATTTACAGTTTGCACAAAACCTGCGGTTGGATGTGATATTTCATTTTGACCACGTATTATTGCTCCATCCTGACAAAAGTTCTCAAAATTAGAGAACAAGCAAGGTCTATCATTAAATTCTATTATAGACAATTTTATCCGTAGTTCTAAGGTAATGTTGTATTTCAAATATAATCTAAATTAGGGGTGGAAACATTTAGAGACGTTCCCAGCTAATAACCTCAAAAAAAAAAAAAGTATCAAGAAAGCTGTAATATTATAAGCAGCATTCTAAATGAATGCTACTCGAGCTTCTTGGATTGCATTGCAATCCACAAATGAATATAAACTGTGATAGCGACACATAAAAACAGTGAATTGCAAAATTGTATTATGATAACCATCCTTATCCTTTAGAATTACCACAGGAAAAGCACCAAAACTTGCCTCAAGACTTCAAAACCAAGAAACCGATTATTTACAGTTAATAATAATACCCAGACTTCGGGTAAGTAACATAGCTGCTTCAATGGAATTGAACAGGTCTCAGTGTCTCACGGTAAACGCTAACTAGAGGAGGTTAAGTTAACATCAACAAAAAAAGAAATTTTTTATAGCATGGTCTTGTTTTCTTCCTGCATGTAGAGAGTGACGCTATTCTCATGAATCTACTAAGACCACTATTGAGAGCAACTAGGAAGATATGTAATTTGGACGAGGGGTACACCTTTGTCGGGAGCACTAGAACCTGTGGGCAACAGATGAAGACCTTCCAAGGGCGGGGATGCAAATGGGGAAGTTGCTGAAATCACTGGACAGCAATGACGAACTTCTGGCTAGCAGGTATTGCCTCTGGAGAACTCTGGACAGCATGTAGAATCTGTCCAGAAATCTTTGGACAGCAGTGGAGACTTGCTGGAACCTCTGGGCAGTAGTTAGGAGGTTTTCCTGGACAGCTTCTTTACGGATTTGAGCCCTCCTATATAGAGGAAAACAAGCTGGAATTGCAAGAAAACTCTGTAATAGCCTTAGAATTCTCTGGACAGCAAAATAACTCCAGCACGGACTCTACTTCAGCAGTCACGGGAAGGGATTGAACGAGTAACCAGTGGAGGAAGCGGATTATTTGCTAAAGCAATGGCCGAGGTGTTGTCGCAATAAATGTCCGTGGGTTGCTGTGGTGGAATACCGAGTTCGCTAAGTAAACGTCTTAACCAGATGACGTCCGCAGTGAGTGCCGCCAGCGCCCTGTACTCAGCTTCGGTAGATGACCGAGCCACCGTATGTTGTTTCTTGACGTGCCATGAGATGATCGAGTTGCCAAGGAAGGAACAGTAACCGGATGTGGATTTCCTAGTAACTGGATCGCCAGCCCAGTCCGCATCTGAAAATGAAGTGAGACGTAAATTAGATTTTGTAATTGGTATATCAAATTCAATAGTACCTTGAATGTAGCGAAGAAGTCGTTTGAGAAGGTAGATATGTTGTTCGTCCGGGTTGTGCATATGTTGTGATAGTTGGTTGATACTGTGAGCTATATCAGGGCGAGTAATGGTAAGATATTGTAGAGAGCCCGTAATTTGCCTGTATACATGCGGATCGGAAAGGAATTGGTCTGTACTGATTTGAAGCGGCATTTTAGTGCAGGACGGATTCGCCAGTTTGTTGCAGTTTGTGATTTTTGCAGCTTGGAGAATAGATCGCGCGTACTGCGGTTGAGAGAGAAAGAATTTCTCTTTGTAACGGTCTATTTGAATGCCCAAAAACATGTGTGCTTCTCCGAGATTCTTCATGGCATACGAACCGCTGAGTTTCTTTAGGACTGCTGCAATTGCTTTGACGTCATTCCCAGTTACAAGTATGTCATCCACGTATATGAGAAGAAAGATGCGAGTGTCTCCGTTTTGAAGCGTGAGCAGAGACGGGTCTGCCGAGCTATGCTTGAACCCCATTGTAACTAGAGTAGATGTGAAGGTATTGTACCATTGCCTCGGGGCTTGTTTGAGTCCATAAATTGCCTTATGTAGACGGCAAACATAATCTGGGTTGGTGGAGTCTTCAAATCCACACGGTTTCCGCATATAGACTTGCTCGTTGAGGGTGCCGTGAAGAAAGGCGTTAGCCACATCGAGTTGCTGTACCGGCCAATCGTTGTATATGGCGAGAGCAAGGAGAACTCTGATGGTGGGAAGCTTGGCGACGGGGCTGAAGGTCTCTGTGTAGTCAAGCCCATATTCTTGATGATTTCCTTGCGCTACCAACCGGGCTTTGTATTTTGCTATGTCTCCATTTGCGTGTGTCTTAGTTTGGTATGTCCATTTGCACCCTAGTATAGAGCCATTTTTGGGTGGTGGAACTAAGCTCCATGTCCCCTGCTTTTGTAATGCAAAAAATTCAGATGCCATAGCCTTCCGCCATTCTTCCTTTTTGCTGGCCTCCGTATATGATGTGGGATCATTTGGTAATTCAGCCGTCGAGTGAGTGTGAAGCAGATTTAGGCGGGATGGAGGTCGGAGAGAACCTGTCCTCAGACGAGTCACCATTGGATGTTTAGAGGTCTGAGGTTGCTCGTTTGGTTGGAATGTGGGAATGTGGGAGGTTGGGTGAGACCTTGAGACAGGTTCAGTGAGCGACGGAGATGTTTGAATCATGTTTTGTATATCTGGATTATGTACTGCTGGAGAGTTGATGGTATCCTAAGTTTGAATTGATGTAGGAGTTAAAAACAGTGGAGAAATATTGTTGTCCTGCACAGGAATACATTTGTTATTAGAACTAAATGGAAAAAATGATTCGTCAAATGTAACATGTCTCGACATTATGATTTTGTTCGTTTGAATGTTGAGACACTTGTAGCCTTTGTAAGTGTCTGAATATCCTAGAAATGCACATGGCACTGCTGTAGGTTGTAGCTTGTTGCGTTGGTTTGCTGGGGTGAGCGGGAAGCA
>NW_021319579.1:2417165-2459893 GCF_001605985.2 Dendrobium catenatum
AGAGGAGATCAAGTCGCGTTTCGTCTTTTTGCGGTCCAGCCATTTCTCCTTGCTTTTTTCGCGTAATGATAGCTTTTTATTCTTCTCAATTGAATCTGTCAATTATTTTTTTTCTGATTTTAAATTATGAGTGGTACTGTTCTGCAAAGTTTGTCATTATATACCTTTAGGTTGTTTCCCGTTATGTCGACTTGATGATTGTTTAATATGAGTTATCGTATTATGACTCCCTTTTCTTTTGTGACGTTTTCATATCATATTAGTCTTCTTCAATGTATATAATTAATCTTTTCTTATTCGGGCCGTAGGAGTTTTAACGAACTAAGAGTTCCGAGGTAATTTTGGAAGGCAGATGGGTTTGTAGATAAGACACTACCCAAGTTTTACCAGTTTCGCCCATCATTTGTGAGGACTTTATGATCCGAGTTCTGGTTTCCTATGGCGGCAAGCCCCTATAGTTAATTAACCCCTCTCGATCACGAGAGAGAACTTTCGATTAAGGCTAGTCGTACGATCAGATATGTATAGAAATACGTGTTATTCTAGCATATAGTATCAGCAATGTGATTTGGGATGGTTTAGAAATTGAATAATTGAGTTTTTTGAAGATTTGGAAATATTTGGGAAATTGATATTTAAAAAGCGAAATTGCACCCATCTTGCACTTAAAGCGGATGGTGGGGGAATGGAATGATGGAGCCCGATCAAGATCCCATGTGTTCGTCGTCCCAGGCCATCGTGGCCCTGGTCTACTTAGTCAGAGGAGGTAGTCCGACCCAACCTGACAGAAGGATCCCTTGATCGGGCTTGTCGCAGCCATTGGGAGTTGCTTCGTCCAAGGGGAACCTTGTAGACCGGGGTTGAATATTTGTCCTAAGGGGACAATATTTGAATCCACCTTAGCTAAATAGAGGCTTTGTGCCATATCGTACTATCCTATCTTGATTCATTAGTCTCAAGGATTTAAGGCCATTAAGGAGCGTATCTGCTCTGGCCATAACCGCTATTTGTGGTGCATTTGGCGGCAGAAACCACTCGGTTCAGAGGGCCCGGGTCATAACCGTTTACCTGCAGTTGCCATTTGGCGGCGAGACTGGCCGGTTTAGAGAACACGTACCACGTCCTTACTGGCAAGAGATTGTTTGAGAAATGGATCCTAAGTGATATTTTCGACTAGGCATTTTGGCTCTTTGTGAGCTAGAGTTTATTTAAATTTGTCCACCTCGCAGAAACTGTTGCGGAGGGTGGATGAATTTTGCTTTAAGTACGGATTGGAATGATTTCATTTTTTAAATATTTTTGGGGTTTTTGGTAGAGTTTTGATTTTTTTGGATTTTTGGATTTTGGGTGGAGCTTGAAAGTGTTGGAAATGCACTTTTGGGAGACAATTGAAAATATTTAAGGAACCCCTCCGGTTGAGATCTGCATTAACACGGCCATATCCATGGGTGTACTTGGGTTCATTTCTATTTGTAGCTTGAACACATTGTTCAACTCAAGCGCGACTATTGACTGAGGATCGGTTTCATAGCTTCGTGCCTTTAATTAGTGAATTTCATATTGTTGTAGGCTTACGTAAGACCTAAATATGAATGTATTAAGACAACAATATTCGGTCGTGAGCAAGTCGATATACTTTGTTTTGAGACGTTCGAACCTTGTCGACTCCGTATTGACGCCGTATAGTAGGATCGGTCGACTAGATCCTAGCGCCTAGCAATTCCTTAGTACGGGCGGAGATTAGACGTTCGTGTTACCAATACACGCTCGTGCCTAGGGGCTCAATAAACGGGTTTTTATAATTGTTTTTAACCCCTTTAGTGTACCTATGTGATATACATTTATAGTGGACTGTGCACTGCTTTAAGGGCCTTGTTCCTCCCATTCCAACCTTGTGAATGTGCACTCCTTTGGGACAATTGAAAATATTTGGGAAGCCTGCCTGGTTGAGATCTGCATTCAACACGGCCATCATCGGGGTGTAAGCTTTGGGTCATTCTTTTGTAGCTTGAACCTTTGTAACTCAGCCGAGCTAAATTGATGAGGAATCGGTGTTCATAGGTTCGTGCCTTTATTAAGTGACATCATATTGTATGCGCGGTACCCTCGCCCTTGAAGACCTCAATATGATATGTATGTAGACAAATATATCGGTCGTAGCAATCGTATATTTGTTTTGAGCAGAGTTCGAACACTTGTCCGACTCCTTTTGATCTCCGTATAGGAGGAGCGGGTGCTTGAACTAGAATTCCTTTGTAAACCGCGAGCATCCCTAGACATTACGTTGTACCAATAACACCTTGCGCGCGTTAGCGGGCTCATTCGGGTCTTTAATAATTGGTTTTTCCCCTTTATAGTGAACTATGATGTGTTACATTTTAGTGCAGTGCAGGGGTACTCTTACCGGAATATAGACGCCTTCTGTCTGTTTGTACGAATGTGCAATGATCCGGTTGGCTAGTGGCGTGGCCCAATACTCTGGATTAGAATTGTTCGCATATGCTTCATACATAGACACTGTCGTTTGCACTATTTTGTTGATTTTTGTTGGCGGGTCATAGTGCACTAACTAATTTTTGCTTTAGGGTCGTTAAGTCGCACTTGTTGTTATTCTTCTTGCATTATGATTTTTTATCCTTTCATGTACAACTACCCGCTACTACTCGCATTCCATCGCAGATAGGATTGGTGTAATTTTCTTCATAGAACCTGAAAATTGACTCAGGATACGTGCATTTACTGAAAAGTCTTCTGCATTAAGCCCCTGGTTAGGGGTGCAATTCGGGTCAACCCGAATACCGCCCGTTGCAAAAACGGGTCGGCATTTTCAACCCCGCGAACCCGACCCGGCCCGGGTTGCCGAGTTGACCTCGACTGCCCGCGACCGGGCTGAAGTGGGTGCAGCAGCCGGGTTCGGATTTGGGAATCGTGCACCGCGGCGAACCGGCTTGTGCTCGGCGCGGGCGGTTGGCAATGGTCTAGCGGCGACGGCGACCGGCGTTGGAGGCAGCGGTAGGGGACGGCGGGTAGCACGGCACGCGGCAGAGGGCAGCGCGGGCGGCACGGCACGCAGTGCAGGGCAGCGGCGGGGCAGCGGGCGTCACGCGACACAGCGGCGCGGCAGCGAGCCCACGTTGGGCGTCAGCGGCACGCGGGGCGGCGAGCCGGGTAGGCTCGCGAGGCGGCACGCGGCGAACAGAGCGGAGGTGCAGGCGCAAGCGGTGCGGGCAGAGCGGCAACCGGGGCAGGCCGATCAAATTTATTATTTTTTTTAAAATAAATGGGTTCGCGGGTTGACCAAGGCATCCCGCCGGTAACCCGAACCGACCGGTTTGATAAACGGGTCGATATCTTGTGAACCCGAATCCACGAGGCGCCGTTTATCAAAGGGTGTCGGGTTCAATCCCCGGTTTTTTCGGGTCGGGTCCGGGGTCGGGTTTTCGGGTCGTGTAAAATATTGACACCCTACCTCGGGTGGCATGATTATCACCACATACATCTGTAATTTGTTGAGGGATTGTATGTATAATGCAGATCTTTTTGAGAATCGTAGTTGATAGTAACATTCACCCTCTTTTTTATATGATAATTGTAGGTGTTGTAGGGTATTTTGTTCATATAGCAGGATAATAGTCTTGTTTATACAGAATATCAAGTCGCATAAATATTCTACACTTCTTTCAGGGCGCTTTGACATTATATCCATGTTAAATCCTTCTGGACTCACAAGGGGTTGATGTATTTGCTTATGCCTATCGTATGCTTGCGGTGCTTGGATCTCATCAATGTCACTTGTCAACTCTCTTGATTGTAGGCAAATTTCGTGTATTCATTGGATACTTGATTGGCTTGACTATGAGAGTATCCCATAATCATTTCGTATGTTGTGAGTAAATTGTTAACTTAACAAAACAGTTAATATATTAGTCTGTGAGCATTGATGTTGATTGTGTATTCAACTGCTCAAATGGGACCTATCACAGCTTGTAGGAACATATTTTATTGTTTGCAGATCGATTTGATTGAATGCTCCGAGTTTGGCTTCAATATGAAATCTTCTACTTCTCATTTGAGTTTGAGTCCAAAATGGTTCAAGCTCCCTTGTATCACTTTCAAGTTCAGGCTTCTTGTTGTTTAAGCTTGGAGTCAAGTTCAATCATGGTTTGTACTGTCCCAATTTATGTTCAACAGTTTCAAATCAAAAGTTCGAGTGTAGTCCTGTTGTCTTGTAGAGTCAAGTCCGAATTCAACATAATACAGCTCAAAGTTTCATATCTATACAGTTTGAGTTCACTTTGACTTAGTCATATTGAGTTCAGATCGTGTTTCAAAACACAGTTCAAGCATTACAAGTTTCACCATTTGATTCGAATTTAAAGCCTATTTTGATTAAGTCTCTTGCTAGTATCAGTCCACATTTGAGTTTGAATCATTGATGTCTCAAAGTCGCATCTGGTAATCTTATTTGGTTCAGTTCTTGTCCTTTCTGTAACCAAATTCATTTTTCGTTTGTTCATTAACGACAAGTCTAAGTCTCATTTGGTTTCAAACACAAGTTTATAAGTTTACAGTGAGGCTTGTTAACTCAAGTTCAAAAAAATGTATGTCCACCAAGATTTTGGCTCAACCTTGCGAGTCCAAGCTTCAATATTCATTCCTAGAATTGAATTTAATCTGGGTTCAAGTTTGACTTAAGTAGATTAGTAAGTCAAAAATTCATTCTGCTCCAAGTCCTGTCTGTATTTCAGACAAAATTTCGAAGGCCTCCCGCGTCTCCCCCGTTTTAGGGGAAAAATCCAAGAGACCCCTACCCCCGCGTCAAATAAAGGACCCCAGTGCACGGGTTGGTGTGCCTGGTGCTCACCGCGGCAGTTGTCATTTTTCGTTTTTCCTCCAGGGCCCCACCGCGACTGGCAAAGGCCGTGCTTGGGGTATTTAAAAACGTATTTATTGATGAAACAGATTATGATTTCCTCCCCGCCCGGCGGTATTATAATAGTGACCCGCTTCGTCAGTACGTGCTCGTCACAGGGGTTCATCCACCACGGCCATAAAAGGCGGTGCTTAGGACAGTTCTCCAGTTTGCACGATATGAAGTAATGCTTTTAGTCTAGAGAAACGTTCATACTTCGCTGGGGTTGTAGTGAGTTGACACGTGATCGAGGGGATTCCACTTCGTACCCTCTGGTCGTCGTAGGTGATCCGGCACCAGGTCCTCCTACCACGGCCACTAAGACGTGCTTAGGTGGTTTGCCGGTCCGACACGACCATCGAGAAAGGAGAGTGGGCAGGAAAGGCAAGCACCTTTTTTTAAAATTAATTAATATTAAATTAATTAGTCACATTTAATTATGATTAACATATCTACATTATAAATTAATTATAATAGATTTGATTAACTATTAAATTAATGTTTGATTTTATAACCAAATTAATTATAATTGAAAATTAATCATAAATTAACATTTAATTATTATGAATTAATAAATTAAATATTATATTAAATATAATGATCATCATTAAATCTAATTCAACTAAATCTAATTTATAATTAATGATAATTAACATATTAAAAATAATACATTTATAATCAAAAATTAAGTTTAATTAAATTATATTCAATAAATTTATATAGGAATTGAACAGGATTTAAGCTATATCTCATTTGAATGAGATTTAATTAACTCTCAATAGCTTGAAATCATTGCTTTTCCACTCTCAGCCCGCCTCTAGTTTAATGGGATCCAAGCGAAGAGTGCTTGAAAGGGGAACAAGTTTACCTTCACAGCAATCACATCTCCAGCTGGTTGCTTCCGATCAAAAATGTCGTAAAACTCCAATCGGACACCGAAAGGGGGATCGTGAGAGTAGCTGCGCAGCCCTGCACCACGCCCGGGGATTACAGAAACCGCTCATACGTTATAGCGACTCTTATATGGAAGCTGAAGTGGGCTCCGAAAGCGAGAAAGTTATCCTTCATACGTGTCAAGCGAAAGCTCCTCTTCTTTACTTTCGATACGTGAGAGGGGGAGGAGATCACGTCGATGTGGGGAGAAAGAGTTGTGGAACTTGCGAATGGGAGAGAGCCGAGAGCCTCGCGTTTAGGTGCGGTATTTAACAAGACGGCGAGCATCGTTCGATGAGGCAACGTCGGAGGATATTTTCGGCAGATTTCACGGAAGAAACGACGCAGACGGCGCCAGATCAACAGGATTACGGAGGATTATCAGGCAGATTTTGGGGATCAGGGGGGGAGGAGGGGCGGGCTTTATAGGTATGCAGTTGGATTTTTTTTTTTGTTTTCTCTTTTTGCTCTTTTGGATTTGATCCAGAGTCAACATACTGTGCTCTGCGGAATTTCCTGAACAAAAGATGAGCTCATTTTTAGGTTGAACCCCATTTTCTTCACAACTAGTATGTTTTTAATTATTAGAAATTTGGTAAATTTTAGTTAAATAGATCTTTGACTTGATTGGTATTACTGGTAGCTCTTGCTGCACCTTAATGTAGTGAACTGAAACATACCTTCACTACCAAAACCACTGACATCATATATGCTTATAAGCAGAATGGGTAGCTATTCAAATGATGGAAATAGCTATGGTGAATACACTTACACAAATTTGGAGCGAGAACCATACTGGCCTACTGAGAAGTTACGAATTTCTGTCACTGGAGCTGGAGGTTTCATAGGCTCTCACATTGCTAGGCGTTTAAAGATTGAAGGTCACTATATAATTGCCTCTGACTGGAAGAAGAATGAACATATGACAGAGGATACGTTCTGTCATGAGTTCCATCTCGTTATTTGAGGGTCATGGAGAACTGCTTGGGGGTTACTAGTGGTGCGAACCATGTGTTTAATCTTGCTGCTGATATTGGGAGGAATGGCCTTTTATGTTTATTCAGTTAGTCCCTAATGAATGGTTTGTATGCTTGAAGCTGCCAGGATAAATGGAGTAAAAAGGTTTGTATGCTTTCATATATTTCTTGTAATTTTAGCAAATATATTTTATGTTATTGTAACCTTTTGATTAAAAAGTGATGTTTTGTATGTGTGTGTGTGCACGCATAAAGAACAAAACATCAATTAGTCCCTAATGAACTACTAAGATGCTTTCAAATTATTTTTAATTTAATCAAAGTAGATGGAAGGAATAGTCAGCATATAAATGAGGGACAAGATGCTTAGATATATCAGATCAGTGCACATTTAAAAGCTGCAATCGGTTGAATATATATTTACATTCATACACCCATGTTGGAGTTTCATATAATTTGTCATTTTTATTTCCCTCAATAGATCCATAGCATAGTTTCATTGAGAGATAAGAATTTCTTTTTCTAAATTAGCAACCTCTATACCTAGGAAATATTTGAGTTTGACTAATTCTTTGATTTAAAGTTCTTTAGCGAGTTTTTTCTTTTCTGAGTGGTTCTTCTTCCTTTTTGTCACAACTGTAACAATTCTATCATGAACATATATAATAAGAATTGAAACATTTTCATCAGTGGAGTGTTTTGTGAAAATTGTATGATTTCCTTAGCTTTGTTTATATCCTACTCCATTTATGACTTTTGTAAATTTTCCAAATCATGCTCTTGGGAATTGCTTAAGAATATATAATACCTTTTCAAATTTGCACATCTTATTTTAAGTAGAGGATCTATATAGACTTCTTTGACATCTCTATTTAAGAAAGCATTCTTCCTGACTTATTGTTTTGTGGACCATCCGAGCTTAACAGCTACATAAATCAGGATGTGAATTGTATTTATTTTTGTAATAAGAGCAAAAGTTTCTTTATTTTCAAGTCCATAGGATTGAGTATATCCTTTGGCTACCAAACTTGTTTTGTGCTGTTCCAGGCTTCTATCCGCCTTATTTTCGAATGAAGAAATCCATTTATATTACATGGCTAATTTCTTTTTTCTATCTCAATGATCTCTCAAGTGTGATTTTTTTAGGGCATTCATCTCTTTTTTTATCGCATCCTTTCCATTCTTATTTTCTGGTACCCTTAAATAGAATTTGAAGAATTTTAATTGAGTTGGAGTTAATATTTGTATGGAAGGTTTTATGTGTGGAAGAAATTTTTTGTAAGAATTTGCATTAGGTTATAGGGTAAAGAGGATGATGTGTTGATGACAATTCGGGGTTTTAAGTTTGTTGGAGATTTTAACTGGGCTTTATCCTCCTATATACCTAAAGAGATTTAGTGATGTGAATATGTGTGACTGGAAAGTTATGAGGGAAATTATACTTTTATCAAATTTATCTTCCAGATGTTTATTTTTTCTTGAATATAATTTTAAGGGAAGAATTTTTTTCATCGAAGGTGACATCTTTTGAGGTGAATAGTCTTTTGGTGGTCGGATGATAATATTTATAGCAATTTTGAAATTTTTTTGAATGGAGAAATACCCTAAAAATTACACTTGTGTGCTTTAGAATCAAGCTTACCTCGTCCTTGTTAGTGCATGTGAATATAAGCAACATAGTTAAAAGTTTTTGGAGGAAGCTTTGTGAGAAAATTATTCGTGGATAATTCATTAAGATTGTTCATGGGACTTCTGAAGCCAATCACTGTTGAGGGTATTCTATTGATTAGATATTTATAGGTTAGGACAACCTCTCTAATATTCTTTTGGAACTTAATATTGGAAGAGAAGAGTATTGATGAATTAGTAATGGTGTTAATTTTTTCTCCCTCCCACCCCATTTTATTGAGAGTTTGATAGGAGAATTGATGAATAATACGTTATTGGGAAAATAAGGTATAATTTTGATTAAACTAATCACATATATTATTAGTAAAAAACTTCTTGATGTTAGCGAATTGTTTTTTTATCATTAGCAATAGAAATAAGAAAGATAAAATTGACATGAGATTTTTGCTTGATAAGATATAATCATATTATTATAGTGTAATCATCAATAGAAACGGCAAATCCTGTAGCACCAGAATGTTAGAGATTTTTGAGAGCCCTTAGCTATTTGTTGAGTGAATTAACAGAGATGTAGGGGTGTAAATGAGCCGAGCAACTCAAACGCAACTCAGTAATGAACTCACGAGCCGAGCTTATCGAGCCGCGTGCTTGAGCTTAAACTTGAGCTCGTTTGTTAAACGAGCTCAAGTTCAAGCTTGACGAGGCTCAACTCGTCGGGAGTTGGCTCGTTATAATTGTTAGGAGTTTTTTTTTGGCAAAATTTAATTAGACTTTTCACTGTTTACCCAATATATATATATAGCTTTCATTAAATACAAGCCATCTTCTTCTTCGGAGAAAAAGTTGCAGCAAAAAAATTGTTATTATTCTTCTTATCGGCTGATCGCCACTTGTACGTTCGACAATGATCACCACTTGTTTGTCCTACGTTTTTGTGGCAATCTAATGAGTTGGCTTGTAGGCCCACCTTTATTGCCATGAGCAGAGCTCGAGCACGCTCTTTGAGCTTGACTCAAGCTCGAGCTCGAATTTGAGCTCATAATTTGGTTAGTGAGCTGAGCTCGAGTTAGGCATGACTTTTGCACAATTCAACTCTTTTTACACCCCTGCATAGATGGATTAGATGATTTAGATTTGCTTAAAAAACGAAACTCTATGATGTTTTACAATTTCACAAGTTTTATGGTAGAAGTTTTTAATGTTTACATTCACAAAAATAGGATAAAACAAATAGTTAAGGTTTTGAAAGAGGGATGCCCAAGCTCGTTGTTTGGGGTGGAAGTAAACCACATAACTAAACAAAAAAAAGTAGTGGAAAGTAAAGAACACTAGGCTTTAATGTGGAAAAACTCGAAACCAGAAAACAACCACGGAGCCACATCATACCAAGAAAACTATGAAAATTGGAAGAAATTTGTTCAAATCTCTATTATCTCTCTCTCTCTCTTACACTATTCTTACACAAGAACAAACAAAGAGATACAACCACGAAGGGACACCAAGCTTAAGAAAAATTTTAGCCGGCCTCACAGTGATGCAGTGCCAGTTTGGAACGCCGTGGTGCTCAATGCTCTGACTATAGTATGCCTGATAGCGTCACAATGTCAGATCTTAGGTTGGGTTGATTACCTCCTTTGACTAAGTAGACCTAGGGACCACGATTGCTCGGGATAGCGTAACCATGAGATCTTGATCGGGTCCATCATCCATTCCCCTACCATCCACTTTAAGTGCAAGATTGTGAATTTTTCAAATTTTAAATATCAAATTCTCAAATACCAAACCCATGTTGCTACTATATGCCAAATAACACATATTTATATGCATATGTTTGACGACTAGCCTTAATCGAAAGTTCTCTCTCGCTATCGGGAGGGGTAATTAACTATAGGAGCTTGCGCCTATAGGAAACCAGAACTCATATCATAAAGTTCTCGCGAAATGAGGGCGAAATCTCTGGGTAGTTTCTTATTTACAAATCTAATATGCCATCCTAAAATTTACCCCGGAACTTAATTCGTTAAAAATTCCCCGAAAGTAGGGGAGGCCGGGGCGTGAATTTTTGAAGCCCAAATAGATGACTTATAATTAGTAGAATAAAGATAATATATGATATTTAACTTTGTAAGTGCGATATCGATAATTTTTAGTTTACATTATTGCAAATAAAGTGATACATAAGTGTGATAAATTTAAATATCTTGCATATATTATATAGGAATATGAATATAGACAAAGGTATAACTTCGATAGTTAAGTATGACTGATAAAATAAATAGGTTCTTTATGGGTACAAATATGACAAAATAATGGAGACAATTAAATTTATAAAATTGGAATGTATCGGATAATGTGTACGGGTTTGAGTGTTGGCAGTTAAATGGTCATTTATAGCTAAGTCACGATAATGATAATGGAAAGATAGATATATGATACAATTAGGAATGATAAATTAAAGAGTGGTTATATTATATGGATGATTGGACTAGGCATCTCTTAAAGATAAGATAGTTGAAAATAATTTTTTTTTTGTTTCAAAGGCTATTTCTTTTCTTATATAATTTTTTCTTATTAACTATTGCAAAGGCTAGAATTATAGAAAATGCACCAATTAGGTTGTTTAGAAAATTTGTGTCGAAGGGTTAGGAAGAAAAAATTGTAGACTTAAAATGGAACATTGATAGATGCTGTTAGTGAAGCGCAAGAATTGAAAGCAAGATTTATAAAGTTGACCCCAAATAGTTAGAATAAGGCTACTAATGATGATGATGATTCAAGTCTTTCAGATGCATTACTATACATTATGCATTTCTATAAAATAAAAAATTCCATTGCGAGAATTTTTTTTTCCATTATTTAGAAGTATTAATATGCTTGGATTTTAATGGTAATGGATCTTGGTGAACAAATTGTTGACCTCTAACCGTCGGCTAGTTAGCAACCCTCCCCCCATGAAACCACCCACTATCGAACACAACCGCTCAAACCATCTCCCTCTCACGATACCAAAATGAAACCCTCTCTCATTCTGTTCTCTGACACACACAAAAATCGCACAGAGAGAAAGAAAAAAAAGGATTCCTGACTTACCTCAGGGCTCCCGATCTCCTGCACTCGACATCGACTCTGTCGCATGACTCCAACCGCCGTCGCCTCTATATTATATAATATAAATTATATTATTATAATATAATATATATAATGTTAAGTTATATATATTATATATATTATATCTTATATATATAATATTATATCATATATTAAATTATATATATAATATTATATATTATTATAATATAAGATTTTATATGTAATAAAATAAAAGAAAAAAAGAGAGAGATAGAGATGGAGAGAAATGAGAGGATTTTTCAAACAGGGAACTTGCAACAAGTCTCCAACAACCAGCAATCAACAATCGTTGTCAAGTGGAGCTTTTGAAGGCCCAATCTCCTCACCGTCGATTCGCTCCGGCCGAGTCGAGCCACTCCTTACCTCCCGGCGTCAGGGAGGGGAAGTCGGGAGGCTGCCGAAATTTCGGGACTTAGCCAAATTTTGACAAGCAACCGGCACCCAATTATTTGCAATCAATCATCATTAATTGGAGCTTCATAACACAAAATCCAGGACCCGACGGCATCTTGAAGACCCTGGCCGTCGATTCACTCCGGCCAGGCTATCTTGAAAGGGCAAATGCCCTCCTTACCTCCCGGCGCCGGGGAGGGGACGCTGGAAGGTTGTCGGAATTTTCTAAAAAATTTTGGACTTAGAAAATTTTTTGAGAAAATTGAAAAAAATGCTCAAATGACCATTCAATTTGAAAATAATTATAATATTAATTATTTGATGAATTAAAATAAGAAAAAGGGATCTCCAATCGAGCATCGACAATCAACTACGATCTCCATCCAAGCATTGGCAACCATTCAATCTGCAACTGGTGATCATCAAAGCTTCTGAAGATCCAATCTCCTCGCCGTTGATTCGCTCCGGTCGAGTCGAGTCATTCCTTACCTCCCGGCGTCGGGGAGGAGACGCCGGAAGGTTGTCGAAATGTTCATTGAACAACATGGGACTTGGACAAAAAATTTAAATTTGATCTGATCATAATTTAAACATAAAATCAATTTTAAATTAAAATTTTATCGAATAATGTTGGACTTTAACTCAAACTCAAAATCAAACCAGACTTGCACTCAACATGAATGTAAGGAACTTGACTTGAATGATCAATGAAGACTTATAGTTGAACTTGATCTGAATCAAATGGAAAGGACTCAAGCTCGAATGGAACCTAAATTTTAACAAATGAATAATCAATAAGGGATTGACTTAAGTCATGCTACTAAATCTCTAATGAAGGCTAAAAGATGATTATATCAATTGAAATATGAATGAGCAATGATATTAAACCCATCATAAACATTGAACTATCCTTGAAGACAAATGATTTGTAATTATAACTCATTTGCAAGAAACAAAAAAACTTATTTTGGATTTATAGTTTGATTTTAAAGCCGTAATATGAGAGTTCTTTGGACCTTGATAGGTCACTTTCAACGTTGAGCAAGATATGTTCCTAAATAACAATTGGGGAAGCATTTTGAAATGCAAATATCCGATTGACGATAACACTAGTGATGTCTACAAATATGTATAAACCTATTGTAATGAATACTACAAATCCTCCCGATGCCACCGGATCCGCAACATGTATACAAGCGGACAGAAGGCGTTCGTAGGCCCTTAAAAGAAATATTGGGCATTTCTAAACAAAATCACTTGCGCAAATGGATCATATTTAAATATTTTAAAATCCCCCCTTATGTATTAAATATGATCCCTTGAACTAAATAAACACCCTGTATGCGCTCCGATCAATGCATTAAAATTACAAACACCATTGTCCGAGAATGCTGTGCAGAGTCAAATGTTTATTAATGTAACATTCTATTTTCAAAATAAATATAATCTGCATGTGCTCTGATCGTCATATATGAATCTCAAATCCAACGATTCAAGAATGATGCGCGGGTCAAGTATTCAAGTTTCATGCTCCTCCTCGAAATGACTGGAGTCGACACAACTTGAATTACAAAATGCCTCCCAAAATCCTACAAAAATACAAGTGACCTTAATGTCACCCTGATGATGGACGTGTTGACAGAAAATCTCAACCGGAGGGGTCAAATCTCAAATCAAACAAAAGCCCAAATTTTTGAAATAAAATCTATCACCTAAAAACTTAAAACTAAAAATCATCTCCCTCCCGCAACCATTTGTCGGGGGTGATAAATTTGAAATTAACCTCAGCTCACAAAGAGCGAATGCATGTCGGGTGTATTACTACGATTCATACTCAAATAGTCTCTTGCCAGTAGGGACGTGGCACGTGCCCTCTGATCGGGTGGTTTTGCCGCAAAATGGCACAATTATATTACGATCACGATGAAAGTTCGTATGTTCCCTAACGGCGTCAAACCCTTGAGTTATGAATCATAGGGTATATTCGATAGGCATAAAGCCCTCTATCAGCCAAGGTGTATTCAAATGCCAACCCAGGTCTACAAGGTATTCTTGGACGAAGCAACCCATGGCTGCCGATAAGGTACCTTCTATTAGGTTGGGTCGACTACCTCCTCTGACTAAGTAGACCAGGGAACACTACAACCCAGGACGACGAAACCATGGGATCTTGATCGGGCTCGTCTTCATTCCCCCCACCACCAGTTTTAAGTTTATGATGATAAACTTAAAATTCCAAACTTTAAAATTTAAATCCAAGATTCAAACCCTAAAACTATTGCTATTATACGATGAGTTTATAACCTATTTGACCTCCTTAACGACTAGCCTTAATCGAAAGTTCTCTACTGTTATCGGGAGGGGTAATTAACTAAAGGGGTTTGCGCCTATAAGAAACTAGAACTCATATCAAAAAGTTCTCACAAAATGAGGGCGAAATCTCTGGGTAGTGTCTTATCTAAAACCCAATCTGCCTTCTGAAAATTCTCCCGGAACCTAATCTCATTAAAACTCTCTGCCATCATCGTCACACAAACACTTAAAAGAAAAATAGACCGATGGCGCGAAGAGGTCGGGATCACAACATCAATAAAATGGAATTTTTCGGAGCCCACACAAATGTCTTTTAAACACGTGCCAACGCTCAGGTCCATTTGCCAACAGTAAGGCATTCTGTTGCTAGTTATTTGATGCAAGTATTTATAACGTGACACAACCAAGCATTTTAATGAAAATGAAAACTAAATTTTAGGCAATGATGTATAGGGCATGAGCCATTTGAATTTGCTTTTGAAAAGAAATGATGTTAAGGCAACTGAGTTCTGCCATATACAATGGCCTGCACGTGTGCATGCACACCCAAGTAATCCCTGTAGATAACTATGCAATTAAGTGACTCTAATGTTGTAATATGTTGGTATTATTTGAACCAATCGTAATTACTCTTTCACTTTAAGATGGCGAAGTTTTGATGGCGAAGTTTTGAATACTCTCCAAAATAATATGTCTACGTTAGTATTATATGTGATACCTATTGCCATTTGGCCTTCTAATGAAGCGCATGCATATACTCTTTCTTTCCAGATATTATTTTTCAGTTTAGGTGATTTATAGTAACTAAATAATTATGTTTGAGATCGCGAACTGCAGATTTTTTTATGCTTCTAGTGCTTGCATATATCCTGAATTCAAGCAGCTGGACACTAATGTTAGCTTGAAGGAATCTGATGCTTGGCCTGCAGAGGTTTGTTTGTTGCTAACATCTTGAACCCATCAAGTTCTTCAGGGTTATGCAAGATTAGGGTTGCTAATTAAATACACTGGGGAATATGACTTGTTTGTATAGCCTCAAGATGCTTATGGTTTGGAGAAACTGGCAACAGAAGAGTTGTGTAAGCACTACACTAAAGACTTTGACATTGAATGCAGAATTGGTCGGTTCCACAATATTTATGGCCCCTTTGGAACATGAAAAGGTAAATGTGAGTTTATGCACTTCTCCAATATTATATCATTGGTACATTCTTTGAATCTGAAGGTTTTTCTTTTCATGAGCAATAGGTGGGAGGGAGGAAAGCCCCTGCTGCTTTTTGTAGGAAGGCGATTACCTCTAATGATAAATTTGAAATGTGGGGAGATGGACTGCAAACAAGATCTTTCACTTTCATTGATGAATGCGTCGAAGGTGTACTTAAGGTAGTTGTTAGCATCATGCTTCACATCTAGGGGTTTAAATGAGCCGAGCTGGAAGCATGCTTGTCATGTGTTCGAGTCTGGCTCATTTCATTTTTGTTTTGTTTAAATTCTACTCATGGTCAGTTATGTCAAAAACTTTATGTTTGTGCTTCATTTTTTTAGGCTTGTTTGGCTTATTTGGCTGAATGAAATTAGATTTTAAGCTTTAAATACTTTAAAAAGTCAATTATACACATACATAAATATATAAAAACTTATATATCAATATTTTTAAAAATAGAACAATTAACAAAATGAAACTCAAATTTATTATTAGAATGAAAAATTACAACTTGAAATTTACAATTACAAACATATATCTAAATTAATTTATTCACCCAGTTGATTACAATACAAGTTTACATCCTCTCTATAATCCTCTTAATTCATTTACTTCTTAAAATGGAGCTTTTTTGATAGATTTATTCACATGAAGGACAATATCTTACTGTTGTATAAGCTGCCATTCATTAGTTAAATAGCTAATTCATTTTCATGCTTTTAGACTTCTGGTTTGAAGGGATTAAAATAGAGGGAGTGAATATGAAAATGGTGAAAAAATTGAATTGAAAATATTTTTCACCCACTCATTAGTCTGGGGATAAATTGTGTGGAAAAATATCTACTTTTTTTGTTTGGTTTGAAGAAATAACCAATAAATTGAAGGATGAACACAATTTAATGTCAGACACTTTAGCTTTATTTCAGCTTTTCACTGGGTTTAGGAAGAAAATTATAAAGGGAAATTTGCTTGTATTCTAATTCTCGAGTAAAATCAATTTCCCATAAAGTATATCCAACCCAAACAACCAAGAAGCAGTTATGAGGGGAAAAAATATTTCATTTCTGCTTAATTTCTCCAAAACAAGCACAGCCTTTGTGTTTCGTCTGCACAAAATTTCCTCCTTTTTGCCATTTATGTCAAACTTTGGATTCATTCAGGTTAACAAAGTCTGATTTCCGGGAACCAGCGAACATCGGCAGTGATGAAATGGTGAATATGAATGAAATGGCTGGAATTGTGCTAAGCTTTGAGAACAAGAAGCTTCCTATACGGCATATTCCTGGCCCAGAGGGTGTTCGTGGTCGCAATTCTGACAATACTTTGATCAAAGAGAAGCTCGGTTGGGCTCCAACAATGAGATTGAAGGTACTTTGAAGTTTTGCGTCCGTTAATAATATTCTACATTTTTTATTGTATATTCATTCCTGAACAAGTTTTGTTAGCGTTTTAACTTCATCTTCCTCAGGATGGGTTAATGGTCACTTATTTTTGGATCAAAGAACAAATCGAGAAGGAGAAGTTTCATGGTGTTGATCTCTCTATTTATGGATCGTCGAAGGTGGTGGGAACTCAGGCACCTGTTCACCTCGGATCGCTTCATGCTGCTGATGACAAAGAATGAAATGCCAATGATTCAGGTTCGTTTTGGACGACTTTTTTGCTGCTTATTAAATCAGCTTTCTAGTAAAAAAATTAAAAGTTTGGTACTAGAAAAGCTGTTTTAAGAAGTAATAAAAAAAACCATCTCAAACAATATCTTTGTTAGAGTTGCCTGTTCCCTCTATGCTGCTGGTAGTTTTTATTAAAAATTCATACAACGTTGCATGCTTTAAATATTTCAAGGGATACATACTTTCTTTCTCCAATAGATTATGTCGGCTATCTACCATTTCTTTCAGCTTCTGTTTGGCTTTAGAGGACATGAGGTTAGCATTTGCTTGTTTTGTGAGTCTTTATTTATATTTTAAAATTAAAATTTTATAAAATATGATTGAGATCACCTAGTTATTGTAAATATTGGATTAAGATATCCAAAGATATGATTAACGTTTCATTTGGGATGACATTCTTATTACTTCTTAAAATAATTTTTTAATACAAACATTAAAATTTTTGTACTAAAAAACTACTTTAAAAAAATATAAGACAGTCGATAGTCATCTCAAACGAAGCCTAAATCTTTTTATGAGTTATGCGATATTTTCTTCATTTTAAGAGATTTTATGCAAATCTTGTACTTAATTTTAGGTCTCTAAATTCATGCATTAAAATAGTGACATAGAAAGAGTGGTTTGACATTCTATAATGATGAGTAAATAAGCAGGAGGGAAAAAGAAGGGGAGGTGGATTGCCAACTAAGAAATCCAAGGGAGGGTTTTGTTTGCTTTTAGAGCATATTTATAGTATGGATTTTGCTTCTACAAGAAATGGAGATGATAGTTTTTATTCCATCAAAATATGAAGATTTTTACTATAGTAAGGAGAGGTTCTTGCAGTAGGAAATTGAAAATAGTAGTAACAACAATAATGCCTCATTTATGTGGAACTCTCATCTTTCTAGCAGGCATTCCTTTTCAATCAATGATATAAATAAAATAGTAATTTTATCATTATCATCAAATTTGTTTGCAGAGAAATCATTGTACCTTTTTTTGAAGTCTAATCAATATTTGATTTTTATTAGCCATGGGTATAGTTGAATTTGTTTGATCAACACAAACTTCCTTGTATTCATGGCCTCTTGTGTGTTTGTTTTTCATTTTAATTTGATTGTTTTTCTGAAAGTTGCAGGCTATAAAGACTTTAAATTATAGTATGGAGAATGAAAAGATCAAAATCATTTTGTTTGATAGACAAAATTTCTAGTTTTAGGAGTTGGAGATAGATGGTTATTTATAGTGGGTAAAACTCCATTGGTCATTGAAAGGAGTAGAGTTATAGTCGTCACTCTATCGAGAAGAGAGAGTTTATGGATAAATACGCTATATGGATTATTCGTCTAATCCTTATCATGAGGATCGCCTTTGACATCTTTGATGAGAGAAGTATGTCAAACATCATAAAGACTCTCTTTAATATGCATGAAAGTTTTTGTAATCAATAATATACATATAGTGTGCAAATTTTTCAGTCTTAGTTATTAGAAGGGACTTTGCTCATTGAACAAAACGAGTTCAACTAATTCATAAGATACTTGACTTCTATGAATATTAAGTTGGGCAGTGCTACTCATGCTTTTCAAATAAAATATAAAAGAAGAGTATGGATTGAGTGAAAAGCTAAAAGAAGAGTCAATGGAAGACATTTAGGATGTGTGATGTATTGATACTCAATGCAGATAATTCAATAGAAACATAAACATTAGACTCAAGGGCATTTTTTCATTCATTTCAAATAAAAAATTAATGATAAATTATCACGCAGAAGTAGGAAAAATTATATATTGTTGAAGAAGAACACTTAAATATTGCGGTCATAAAAAAAAATGATAATTAAGATAACATATGAAAAGTCTTTGGAAACTAAACAAAGGTAGACACATTCTTGATTTGAGGAGAAATTTGATCTCCGTTGGACAAGCAACTATAGAAGAATGACGTGCCATTCTTAAAGTTAATACTTAAAAAGTGATGAAATATGCCTTTGTGATTTCTTGAGAACTAAGACAACCACTATCCTTGCCACCACTGGCATAGGAATTGGGGTTTCCAAAGATGTAGAGACATTCAAATCTATAGCATAAAAAAGTGGACAATATGAGTGAGAAAGGCCTAAAGGTTTTTACATGCAAAGTGTACACTTTTAAGTTTGAAGATTGTTAAATTTACCTTTGGCAAAGATTGTATTTATGCAAACACATGCATGTTAGTTTCTTCAAGTTTATGAGATGATTAAAGATAAAATAACTAGAGTTGATGGTTATAAGTACATAGGGGTTGCCCTCATCCCTTTCTTGACAATATCATTGCACTATGCCACCTTCATAGGTGACAACATAAAAATGTGTGTTTTTTTTTTAATCAAAAACAAATCTGACTATTCTCAACTTTTATGCAGCGTAAAAGACTAGTGGACAATGAAAGTAGTGTTTGCAGTCAAATCAGATATATATGGAGAGAACTAATCTATAAATTTCATAACAAAATAAAGTAGCTTATATGATGAATAACACTTTTAATGAACATGCAAGGCAATGACATTGCACACATCTTCTTGAAGCCTTTCAGATGGATGCAGTAAATTTAGCAATATATCTAGTCAATCAAGACTATAAAGTGCACTCAACTTTAAGCTTTTTGAAGATGCCTAGCAAATAAGGAGGTATGTTTGCTAAATTTGAATGTTTTTGGTTGCCTATTATATGTGTTTATATTGATAGAGATGAGCTCAACTATGAAATTGAGATTGTGAAGGTAAAATAATTTTTGTAAGCGAAAATATTTTCTTTAATTTTTATAAGTGAGAATATTGTTA
This sequence comes from Dendrobium catenatum, assembly GCF_001605985.2. Lineage (NCBI taxonomy): Eukaryota > Viridiplantae > Streptophyta > Magnoliopsida > Asparagales > Orchidaceae > Dendrobium > Dendrobium catenatum. Next base: position 2,437,132 of record NW_021319579.1, read on the forward strand.
TTTTTTTTTTCCGTGTTACTATGTTGTTTGTTGAACAGAGTAACACTATAACTAGTTTTACTGTATATTTATTATTAGCGGCAATCTTAGCAATCTGCCTTTTTTTAAGCAATTTGCTTTTTTATTAATAATTTCTCTCTCTCTCTCTCTCTCTCTCTCACACACACACGCACACACATCATCATCTTCTTCTTTATCGTAAGTGTTCTATCTCCTTCATGTTATCTCTCTATTCATTTACTCTAATTCTCTCTTTCTATTTTCTCAAATCCTTTTTGTTTTAGGAACCTCTCCTATCACTTTCTTGCTCAACTCTAGTTCTCATCCTCCCATCTTTGATATTCTCTCCCTTCACGATAAGTGCTTTGGAGTCCTATGACATTTGCTTGTGGGGGTTGCAAGCTAGATGCACATGCTTGCATGAAGGGGAAGTGGTTGAAGGAATAAAAGTAGGTCAAGATTATTTAGGAATTTAAATATTTAAACTTAATCAATCAAGGGCACGCGTGTTGGACATGTTAAACATGCAAGTTTGCTATTTTTTTCCCTCATTTTTTAATTGGACACAATGATGGTGTGTTTGATGTGTCGAATGCATGTCTTACGTGTGTCGTGCTATGATATGTCAGACACTATATGCTATTTTATAATGGCTTGTTAGTGGATTATAATTTTTTAGTAAATCATGCTAAGATGCACCCAAAAGTGGTATAAGTAGAAATGTTGACGCTCTATAAAGACTTTTTTACATTTCATGAATAATAATTTGGAGGCGCCACATTAAACATTTAGTCACTAATCACTAATATTATAATTTTATCTCCTAGTGGAAGGTTGTTAAAATTATGGAATAGAAAACATCTCCGTAAATTTTTACTAATTAAATTTTTTCTTATTTGAGAACATTGGATTGATATTTTTTAATATATGATTACATTTTTTTGTGAACTTGGAGATATATTGTAGCTTAAGAAATATTTTAATTTAAAATATTATAATTAATTACATGTATTTGAATTTATGTTTTTACTGCTATAAATAAAGCCTTTTAAGGGATTTGATATCCTACAATCACAAAGAAGTATAGAAATGAAAAATTAGATGGTAGAGGGCCTACAAATCCATGGGAATTTTTTTAGTTTTTTAGGAGAGATCTTTTGCATATATTTCTAGTTTTGATTCCATATTAAAAGAAGCCTTTAGTCATAATATGGTGAAGCTCTCACAATAGGAAAAATAGATAAAAGAAAAGAATAATAGTTACAACTTTTGCATGAGGCTCTCATCTTTGCAAAAAGTAGTTTCTACATTTTCGAAAGGAAAATTGTGATTAATAGATATTTTCATGTCATATTCTTTAGGTTTGATTATAAGAGCAAGATAATATTTTTTACTCTTATGAATCATTAGAGCATTAACAAAAATTAGGTTCTAATCATATTTAAATGAATACTTGCATTTTAATTAACAGTGATTTTCATTTAAATAAAATATTATTAAATTGTCCTTTTAGTCAAATTATTAAAAGTGAAATATTGACTAAATGGAATTTGCTTTTGAAGTTTTATGTCTTTAATAAACTATATATGTAAATGTCTCTTGAATATTTATAGGTTTGGAGAATACCTTAATTCATAATCAAAAAGAGATTTCATACACTTAGGTAGATTTATTACTCTCAACTCATCAATATATCATGCATTCCCCACAAATTTATAAACAAGAAGCTAATCTTAAGTGGCAATATTTGACCCTATAAAGATGATTGCTTGTTTTATATATATATATATATATATATATATATATGACATTCCAATGACATTTCAAGTTGAAATTCTAACTAACTCTTTAGTAAAGCCTAAACAAACTCTCACTCCTACATTAAAGAGAAAATTTTGCCTAAATTATTTTACCAAAAGAAACACTTAAAATATCTACGGTGTTTATACTAATCAAATACTTCTGAGGGGTAATAATTTGACTTAAAAGTATGAGGGAAGTACACAATGACATTTAAGGAGTCTGGCTCCTTAAAATTTACACTAAGTTCTAATTTCATAATGCATATTTTTTTTTATCATATTATATTTTGGGCTTATCATTCTTAAGGTAAAAAAAAATAACAAGAAGTTAGGTATATTGGTATTTTCTATCTTTCTTAGATCCATCCGACACTATTTTAGCCGTTATTTTTGGGTTACATTATCCCCAACCATTTTTTAGAGATTTGAATAATCCACATTTCAATAGAGAGTCCACCCTATATCCCCCATTTATCTTCAATTCATTGAGTCCCTCTTAGAATATGGATGGTCCTACATCGATCATTTTAAGTTGCTTATAAAATCCGCTGCTGACGCCTGATCGCTGCCCGAGCTTGACCGACTGACAGTCGCCCTCGCCCGTTTGATCGGCTACTGCTGCCCCTCCCACCTGATTGGCCGCCTGTTGCCCTCTTCGGGCCTGACCCGTTGCCCAGATCCGACCGGACTGCCCATGCCATATCCATCATGACCGGGATTCGAACCTACACCACTCTTAAACCAACTCCCTTCTCCACTCAGTCGCGGGGACAAAACAAAAAAAAAAGAATTTTTTTTTTTAATTTATATTATAACGCTGCTTGTGGCTGATTTGCGGCTACAATTTTTGCCGCAAGTTGGCTCCACTTAGGGCTGCAAGTGAACCAAACGTTCGACGAGCTATTCGTTGTTCGGTTCGATTAAAGCTCGTTTGTGATCGTTTAATTAACTAAACAAACAAACTTGAACAATATTTTAAATACTCGATTCTTAAATAAACAAGCTTGAACACTAATGCGTTCAGCTCATTTATGTTCGCGAACAACATCATTTGAAGTTCGTGAACAAGCTCGACATTAAGCTCGATAAGAAGCTCAATTCGTGTTCAATTTTGAACTCATGAATAAGCTTGATAAAAATTAGTAATATTTGATTATTGAATTAATAAATATAAATAATATAAATAGAGCTCGACATTAAGTTCGCGAATATGCTCGATGTAATCGTTTGTTAGGAAGCTCGATAAAGCTTATTTGTTAAGTTAATGAACATCTAAAAGTAGAGCTCGTTTATAACTCGTTCATGTTTGTTTGTTTAAAGCTCGATAAGCACTAAATGAACGAACATGAACTGAACAAGAACCGAACATGAACACTCATTAATTTAAATGAACCAAACATGAACACAAACAATAAAGCTCGAACAAACATGAACCAAACTTGAACAAGCTGATATTAAATGAACACAAACATGAACACTAGGCTCGGCTCGGTTCGTTTGCAGCCCTAGCTCCACCGCAAGAAAATTGTCGAAAATTTTCATCGCAAATTCGTCGCCATTTTCGACAAAAAATAATCTATCATAAAATTCGTTGTAAATCCACTGTAAACTATCGACCTTTCTGTATTGTGTAACCACTTTCTACAATTACTGTTGTGATGTAACTACCTAGGGCATTATTGTCTTTATATATACTCCAAGCTAGAAATATAAACATCTTGATACTGCTGTAATGACTATACCTAAAAATAAGTTCATTTAGTATATTTCTCATCCTGCTATTTTCCCATATGACTATCAAGCTCAGTTAATGCACACTTCATTACTCCTTTGCCTAAGTTTCAACAGCTTATTGACTTGGACTCATTCATTCCATTCTCCTTTCAAGAGTAGGTATCTCTCAACTACTTTTAGTCGCCCTCTGACTTTCACTACCCCTACTTTTATGAGAAGGAGTTGGATTACTTTAACCACCCTTAATTAATCACCAACACCAACTTTGAGATGTCCAGCCTTCTTTTCAAAAAGAGGAATTGATATATTTATTTTTTTTTTTTTTTTTGAGGGGAACGGGGTATCTATCCACTGCCACTCCAAATAGAGTGCTTGCCAGCACAACTAATCCCTGTGGAACCTAACCCACACTTACTTTACCCCATTGAAGAGACGAGGCCGTTAAACAACAACAACATCAAACCTATATTCCACTACATGGGGTCGGCTACATGAATCCTTTTCCTCATTGTGTCCTATCAAAAGTCAAATTCTCGTTTAAATCTAATAAAGAAAGGTCATTTCTAATATTTTTAAACCAAGCTTTTTTAGGTCTGCCTCTACCTTTCTTAACATAAGTCATATCTAATACCTCCTCTCCTAATCTGGTCATCGAAAGGCCGCCGTTTTATGTGACCAAACCATTTAAGGCGACTCTCTCTAATCTTTGAAGAGACGAGGCCGTCGTAGAGGAAAAATTATTACTTGCAGGTCCGGATTCGTTCACAGACCAATAAAAATGCGTAATGTCGCCTAAAAAAATATACCGCGCTCAGTACCGCTCAGTATTGAGCGAGGAACAGGATGATTCACCCGTCTAGTGTCCTCACAGAATAATCCCTCGTCGTAGAGGGGATTCGAACCCGATATGATTATCTTTTGTTACAAACTTATTTTAGATCATTTAATTCAAGAAGAGGGATAATCCCTATCACCATTAATAGCTTTTAATTGCCCACTGAATTTTATGTATTGGTCTAGACAAACATGACATCAGCTCATTCAATTCACTGTTTCTTTTTGGGCCTAAATGCCAGCAAATTTCAGGAGGATTCTTTTACTGACATAATTGCAGATGCTTGCAAGTTGGACTAGTTGGCCAGTCTCAATTGCGCTGCCCCTATCTAAAAATTAGCGAAAATTGCAGAGTTTCTCTTTGATGTGATTGCTCACGCACCTATTCCAATTTCCCATGAAAATTTACAGTTTGAAGTCATGTACTTTGAATGGGGTTCAAACTACCCCCACCAGGCTTAGTGGGTTCGTGGGCAAGCGTGGTTGGAAATTTTCTAACTCATGTTAGATTTCCCTCTCTAGCAACGCGATTTCTTAAGTGGAGAATTATTATGTGCGGACGTCGGATGCTGCTCTACGTCATGGTACCGAGCAGTACTGAATTGCGGTACAGTAAAATGGTGATATGACTTATTTTGATTGGTTTCCGGACAGCGTTCGGCGTCCGCGCAGAATAATTTTCTTAAGGGGATAAAATGTGCATGATCCGGCACCTATGGGGCTGGTTGCCGCTAAGCCCGCCGAGGAATTAGTTACTCCACAAAACTCCTCCTTTATGAGAGTGGAGCGGGTAGATACCCTGTTCCAAAAATAAAAAAGTTTCAAGCTGAGTGAGTACGCTTTGTTTAAGGACCAAAAAACAAGCGCAACTCCAACCAAGGTTTGTCTTTGCTGTAAAATGATATTTTATGTCTGACTTTACTATTATTTTCTTTCTCGAACTGCGTTCATTATACCCTTAACAGTTCAGTATTTTATTATGGTTATTATTTTTAATTTCGCCCATTAACAACGAGTAAGAGTGTTGAGTTTTAGCCAAGGATTGACTGGCTTTTCCATGCAGAACCAATAAACCATTCATATATTCTGCAAACAATAGATTAAGCTTAGGAACTGCGAGATTTTACAACTTTGGCACTCATAATTTTTCACAACAGCAGTATTTTGAGCATAAAATTTCTCTATATATTAATGTTTTTTTTTAATGTATGTGAAGCTTCGGTCGGGGTGTAACCAAATCAAGCTGACTCGCAAGCCGGCTCGGACTCGACTCGTTAACAGGCTCGACGAGTCGACCTCGAACAAGATTTCAAGCTATAGTTTGAACAACACATCGCTTGACTCGTGAGCTCATCGAGCGGCTCGAAAACGGAGCCGGAGTTCCGTGGGTAGGAACTTGCGGGCGGGAATTTTCGTGGGTAGCAAATCACGGGCAGATGTTTCACAAGCGATAAGTTTTGCGGACGACCGCAGAGGCTTGTGAGTCAGCTCGAGCTTGTTACAGTGAGAGTGTGGGATGAGCTCTAGCTCGTCTTTTGAGCTCGAGCTTGAGTTAGAGCTCGCTTTCTGACTGTCAAGATAAACTCGATAGTGCCAAAACCAGACTTGACTACACTCATTTACACCCCTAAGCTTCACTAATGCTCACTAAAGCGACTGTAGCAGCTATTTATCTCATCTGATGGGGTCGGGCTATCAAGTGTCCCCTCACATGAACGCCCCACATCTAATTAATAGAGATGGGCCAGGTGATTTAAAACTATTGAATTTCACTGCTCAAATTATATCTTGATCCTTGCCAAATTTGGTACTAACTTTTATTTTTTTTCTTCATAATAATAGATTTTAGGACATGAGTTTTCTTACTACGGTTATTTTTCAAATTTTGCTTCACCTATATTTACTTGTTTCTGAGTGTGGCAATTGCTCATTGGAGCTAACGCACCTACTTGATGGAGCCCACTTATTGAGTGCACTTAATAAATATCTCTTCTATTGATCCTACACCTCCTCATTATAAGAGAAATTATTACGTGCGGAGTCTAGACGGTTCTTTCCGTCCGGATATGTGAGTGTACACAATGTGTATAATATATCAAAATTTTACACATAGTATATTTGTACACTCGTAGTCGGATGATTTTTTCCGTCCAAATTCCATACAGAATAATTTCTCCGCTGTAAGCCACACATGATATGTGCTTATCATCTTTTAGATGAGTGATTAACATCATAAAATATGGGAGAGGAAAATTTATGTTCTTCTATTTTTATTTATTCTCAAATTTAATCATAATTTTGTCTGAAAATTATTAATGTGTGCATGAACTCCATCTCCACTGAAAACTAAACTCCCCCAACGAAGTGATCACAAGTTCTTGTACACTCTTACTTTCATTCATCTTAGACATTTATAGAAGCTAGACATGCAAAATAATTAAACACCTAAAAATGATGGCAACAAGAGAAAAAATTTCCAAGAAATATTCCTAATTTAATTAAACTCCATCTTATTACTACAAGCAAAATGATTCATTTAGAGAAGGTCGCCTTCAACTGATCTAGATATTACAGTTCAAGGCTTCGCTTGTGACAGCTTTTTTTACTGTTTCTTGAAACAGTTTTCTTCAAGAAGCACTAAAAAAGCAGTCTCAAACGAAACCTAAATAATGAAAAGGTCTCCCTTTACCCTAAGAATATATGCATATACAGAGAGAGAGAGAGAGAAGAGATGGATCAATAATGTTAGAACCTATGCAGGCACGTGAGTCCCTGTTATATATGAAGCCATCAACTACTCCATTGTTCCCTCCACAGGCCGCCACCAAAAGAAGGTTTGTTCTCTCTCGCAACCGCTTTATCCAAAAGTGAATCAAAGTCCAAGGAATGGCCATGTGAGCTGTGTGAATTCTTCACTTTCTATTGACTACACTTTTTCCTGAACAATTAATCTATGCAGCGATGATGCAAGCAAACATGGGACCTCTCTTATTTGGCCCACCACCAGTATTATAATCTGCTCGCTAGATCTCTTAACCATATGCTCTTTGTCCTTATTGCCCAGCTTCCATGAAACAGAGAGGCAGAGCCTTAAAGCTCCTGCAGACCATTGTGGTCTTCACAGTATAGAATGCTTTGGTTTCTGCTTTAGCATATCTTTTTTCTCAAAGATTCTCCTCATCTCATCCACTAATACTGTTATCTATTGCATTTTTCTTTTCAATCTTGTGCCACATGGTGTCACTCATTCTTGCTTTATGTACATATGGTTGTAGCAGTAGGGTTTTGCTTTTGATCATTGTATGTGTAGATGAATCTAGGTAGCTTGCTAGGCTGTACTTGTTATTTTATTGAATAAATGATTAAAGCATGACTTGCTAGCTAGCCAATTCAAACATCTTTCAGAGATCATTATTATTTCACAGGGTGGTGGTGGTGATGTATGGGCAAATTTTTAAAAGGATCATATTTAAAAAAAGAATTAAGAATGTGGCATAATATAATTTTAATTTAAAAAGGAGCAAAAACGTACTGTAAAATCACGTTTTGTTAGAAAACGCAAAAAAAGTTGCGTTTTAACAGAAAACGTGAACAGTAATTGCGTTTTCTATTAAAACTCAAATTTTTAATATTTTAAACTCTATCTAAAATTTTTAAGCTCTTTTTTTTCTAGCTTTTAAGAGGATGGAAAGATAGAGAGTGAGAGAAAAGGTAGAGAGAGATGGATGAAGAAGGAGAGAGAGAGAGGCACAAATGAAGAGAGAGAAAAGAGAATGAAAAATTATTTAAATTTAAATAACATTAATTACGTTTTCTATTAAAACTCAATTTTTTAATATTTTAAACTCTATCTAAAAATTTTAAGCTCTTTTTTTTCTAGCTTTTAAGAGGATGGAAAGATAGAGAGTGAGAGAAAAGATAGAGAGAGATGGATGAAGAAGGAGAGAGAGAGAGAGCCACAAATGAAGAGAGAGAAAAGAGAATGAAAAATTATTTAAATTTAAATTTTAAAATTTTTATTAACATTCCTGCTGAACCCTATTTTAACAAGCAAAATTGCAATGATTAGTTCTATATTATAAAATAATATGTTAAATTGCAATATCTCTCCCATATGATGATATGTTTTATGTGAGAACATTTGGATATATATAGTAGCTGTAATGTAACGGATTTAAGTAGGTTTAAAACAATATTTATTATTTAGTAAATGATTATATTGACACAAATAATGTCCTATGAAACAATTTTAGACTGTTTTTTTATCATGAGGTTAGGTAAAATTGCATAAAGACATAATATAATCTAAGTTTAAAGGGATTATATCCCTAAAACCACGAACACACAGATATAGATATAAGTAAATCAATTGAGTGAAGGTATAAGAGAGCAGCTTTTACATAAGAAACACCTATGTGAAATATTGTTAATTTTTGTTAGTAAAGGTATGTTATAAAATCATGCGGGAGCAATCTTTGCCATAATATTTACTAACGATTTATTGATTTCCATATTAATAACGCAATAGACACGTTAGAATTTAGTCATATTGAGAATAATGAAAGTGAGACTCTACACAAAAAAGAAATTCGACTAAAATAGATAAAAGAAAAAAGAATACTGATCCAGTTACAAAAAATCTCTTGAAAATACGCTTTTTATAGCCATAGAAATAGGCACTCTCAAATCTATGCGAGGAATGTACAACTACCATTTTTCCGAGGAATTCAGTGATATCATTAATATGTAATTTTTAACATGATTGTACCAATAGTTTTGATTGCTCAAGGTCTTGATTAATAAGAGCAAAGATAATATTTTTTACCATCTTATGAAATCATTTAAAGAGCATTAACAAAAATAGACATTGCGTATCTAGTCCAGTAATTATGAGTTAATACGGAAGATCTTCCCATTTTAACGATAATTCGAACGGCATGGAATTTTCGATGCATAAAGTAATAATATGTATAAGAGATCACTGATTAAGCACAAAACCCTCTATCTAAAAGGAGTGGGAAAGATATTATAGAACATAATATGGAATAGTTGTTTTTTAGAAGTATGTTCTGTCTTTAATAATACCAAAAGATAAAAAAATAGAAATCTAAAATGAAAATAATTTCAAATTAGTACGAATGATTTGGAGATAGTAACTAGCTCAATAATTCGGGCACCCATTACGTGCTTGCGTAGAAATCTAAAATCGTATTATATACTGGTATGTAATATAAATATTATAATCAGTTAATGCATTACACACTCACTTGCCATCTGAGGATTTTGATATTATGATATAGGAATCTTTTGAGAGGGTCGATCAATGTTCATTACTAGAGTAACACGCCTTTTTAGATGCTCTATGGAACTCCAGAGTCCTGAATTATATCGACGACATTATAGTGACATTGGCTATATAATAGAAATGGATATTCTATCAGCCAAAAAATTCATAGTTTAATCTCAGGATGGTATGAAGTGGAGGAATGAATAGGGCCTTGTTAAATTTTGCATAAAGAAATAGATTGCCTACCCTCATACTAAAAGCTACTACTTTGAGTATTCAAACAGGAAGGGAGAAATTTCTTCAATATGAAATATAGATGTGTTAGTGAGAAGGCTCACTGCAAGACTATAGGTGTGGTTGCCGCCTCTCGACTGTCAAGGCTTGGTCCGAGCTTGAAAAAGAGGAAAGACAAATATTTTACATGATAAACCACTTTATAGTGCGTTGAGTCAACGGAGCTAGATTATGAGTATTATGGAACCTACCAAGGGTTGAATGATGGCTTTAAAAGTGCTTCTAGAGATACAGTGAAATATAAATTCAGAAAATGAGAAGAGCAATAATCAGTGAAAAGTTGGAGTAAGCCCCAGTCAGATAAGATAAGTTTTAGAAGAAGTCAGCCCATATTGTTAGTTTTTAGGTCAATAAAGTCCGGCCTTTGCAGATCGACTACACGGGTTAAGAGGAGAATTGGGTAGAGGTAATCTAGAATTTGACTTATGTATAGACAAGAGTAGGGTGACTAAAAAGAACTTGTTAGGTCAAAATATTAGGAATGAACCTTTCTTTATTATAATTTAGCGATATACATGAGAATTTGACAGGTATAAATTAAGAGATATCATAAACTAGGTACGAGAAAAAGGAAATTCATAGTAGCCGCGAGCACATACGTCACCGATAGATCAGGATACAAGACGTTTGAGAGCGAGTTGGAGAATACCACTGGATCACTTAGTAATATCTATATAAACTCAAGAAAATGATTTTATTTCATTGACCCAGTACTAGGTAGATTTATTCTCCAGCTCACTCCATCAAAAAATCTACTAATGCAATTGTTCAACTTTTGTGGCACGCTATCGGCCCAAACAGCAATTTACTAAACCATAGAGAGAGAGCTAGGATCTATTGAGAGTGGTAATATATTATGCCACATCTTAATTAATAAAAGTCATGATTGCTGTTATATATATAAGGGGACCATTCGACAAAATGGAATCGTATTATATCAAGGGACTTTGAATCATTCTAACTAAATCTCTTTAGTAAAGCTAAAACAAACTCCTACACTCCTACGTTAGAGAGAAAAATTATTGGCTTAAATTATTTTATACCAAAAAGATGAAACTTAAAATACTCTCTGCAAAGATGGATTTACTACATACATACTTCTGGAGGGGTAATACATTGAAGCGATTAAAAGTTACTTAGTAAGAGAAGTAAACAATCGACTATATATTAAGGAGTGAGTCGAGGCACCTTAAAATTTAACAACTAATCTAAATTTCTAAAGACATATTAGTTTTTATCATAACAATTAATGAGTTTGGGAGGCTTATGAAATGTCGTCTGCACGTAACCATATCAAAATAAAAAAAACTTATACAAAGTGTAGGGCATAATGAGAAATAAAGTCCGAATCTAATATTCAATGACGCATAGTATTACAATAATGAGAAAGTGTGATAAATATACTTTGTGGATCTCACAAAATACTGCAGAAAGAAAGTGAAAAATTCCTTTTTTGCTTACTTCTGATAATCTTTTTTGCGGCTCAGAAACATGGCATCGTCTTAGAGGATCAAATGTAATCTAAAACATGACATTCACTATTTAAATAATCATCTCACATGGGTGACAATTATTGTTCGGAATCTTTATTTTCACCGTTATGTACACCTCATCAAGATGCATGCCGAGATTTCATCATTCACCCTGAATTACTTGGGGTCATGGTATTTTGGTGGGAGTGGCAGTGATTGTGCCAACCATTACAAATACTCTAAGAATCCGGAACACTCAACAAATTACATTCAACATTAATATCATACCGGAACAGGTTCAAACACATTTGATTAATCCATGAATTACAGAGATTTCCAAAGTGGAAATTATCACAGAATAGCCTCCTCAAAAAAGTTTGTTGGGCTCTCTCGAGCGAAGGAATCTCTCCATCTAACGTAACCACAACCTACCGAAAATATTTAGAGAAGTGATGGATGATGTATTCTATAAAAAAGAAATGGTTTAACAAAGTATTTGAGTTTGAGTGATAAAGTGGAAAGCCGAGATAGAGTTGACACATAGTTTGATATCACCTATGAAGATTCCTAGATTAAATCTCTAAATCAATATCTATTAAATGTTGGAGAATCCCTATTAAGAATCTTTATGAAAAAGCTTATGGGTAGTAGGAAGGTTACAGACTCTGAACCATCTTATGATATATATGAGACCTTCTGCTAACAACAAGTTTTTTTTAAATATTGCAATTGAAAGTGAAGTGTATCTACTTGAGCGAAAATAGTGGTGGGGAAGGCCGAAAATGTATTCAATCTATGAGCTATAGAGACCAATGTCAAATTATGGATAGGTGATGCGCATCTATAAATTTGTTTGTAAGTAGATGAAAAATTTTCCTATTTTATCACATAAACGTTGAACTCCTCTAGCCTCTTAAAAAGCATAATTCTTGGCTTCGAATCTAAGCTATCTGATGGTGAGAATAAGATATTAGATGGTTTTAAAAGATGCTATAGAGATTCTAAGAGCTGCCTAATTCAATCAGAAAGTATATTGGTGCATTTTCTACCATTCTTTAGACCATTCCGACACTATTTTTAGGGTTTATTTTTTGGTGTTATCGTTATCTCACAATGTTTGTTTATTAGGAAGATTTCGAAATAAATTCAACAACATTCAAGAGAGAGTTTCTAACCAGGTCTTTATATTCTGATACACCCATTTTATTTTCTTAGTTATTGGGTCCCTCTTAGATATGGAATGGTCCTACATCGATTCATCCTTACTTATAAGTATGCTTATTAAAACAATTACTAGTTGCTCACGCCTACCTAGTATATCCACATGGTAAGGCTGTCATCTGCTTACACTGACAGCTTGGCACTTTCTCTAAAACACCTCTAGCACTGTATTTGCACTAACGGAAGAGAACTGCTGATTAGCAGAAGAAAGGCCATAGAGACCCATTATTTATGGACTTGAAGAATCCTCTAATGACTGGCTCTGTCCTAGTTTTTTGCCTATAGATTTGGGATACTCGTTTAGGAGGATCTAAAGAGAGCTCGACGTTGGCTATTATGATTGTGGATTTGAAGATGCACGGAACAACCGTACACCAGGAGGACTGACTCAATACGAATTGCAGTAGCCGAGCATATCCCACAAGTTAAGTGGATCAAGATACGCGTCATATCAACACAGGTACAGATGGAACGTGGACATATGTTGCGAGAATACCACCAATATTCCAGGACTGAGGAGTCATTGTGCCATCACATACTGGCCGTATCCTGTAAGAACGACCAGAGCTAATTGACTAGTGCATGTGGCATCCGCATAGGAGGCCCACAAAAAACGCTATCTTTTGTCATAATTACAATAAGGTTATATAATTTGTTGTGGCTATCTTTGTGGCGACATATTTTGCCGCAGACAAGTTTGGACTCCAGCGCCAACAAAAAATTTCACTCAAGCAAAAAATTTCGTCGTCCAATTTGTTTGAAAAAAAATACAAATAAAATGCAATATAAAGGACAAAGTAGAAATATTCGTAGTAAAATGTTTATGAGCACATGAGATCTCTTCCGACTTCCTGTAGTATGTGTACATCCACTGTTTGTAAACACATATTAACTGTTGTGATGGGCCAGTCGAGACTGCTAGGGCACTTATATTGTCTACTATGAAATATGCAACATAGCTCAAGTTCTCAAAATTATAAGAATACTTATTGAATACACCTGCTTGTAAATAGCAAATAGATCACTAAATAAAAATAAGAGAGTCTCATCTAGTATACTTCTCTCTTCCAAGCTATTATTCCCTAATGACTCCAACGCTAAAGTCTACTAATGCTCAGAGACTAACTTGGTAGCTTCTGATGCTTTTTAATTAGTGTTACAGCGCAGAGCGATTAGGAACTCATTCAATGTTCCATTTGCTACCTATACTTCAGAGAGTAAGGATGTATCGAATCCAACCTCAAAGTTGTCAGCTCACTTATAGAGAACCATAATCTGAGCTTTCCTTATCCGGAGTGTAATCCACAGTTATTATATCACGTCAAGAGAAGGCGAACGGGATTTACTTTGAAACGCATGCACATAAATTAAATCCACAAAACAGCACCAAACTTATGAAGTTGTCTCATGGCAGATTATCTTACACATAACAAATGCAGAGTAAAATATGTTTTCAGAGACATTATTAGTTGTACCATATCTTTAAAATTCACATATATTGATAGGGGAGGATCCGGGAATTACATTGTCTATATGACCATTTCAAACTGAGTAGAGTGCAAGAAAAATAAAGGCCCGAGACAGCGCTGTTAGAAACAATCTAATTCCCCTCGGATAAATCATAAGGTAAGGTCACCTAAACTTCAAAGGCCATCTAAGAAAGGTTACGACACACACCTTACTTCTTTCCCATTAGAGAAAGAAAATTGGGGCCTCTGAGAGGGATCACACAGTAGCATAACGAAGACAATCAAATCAATACTTTAATCACCACACAGATTATTCAGGAGAGAATGTCACCACCATGAATTACTTTTTCACTCCATTGTGTATCTAAACTAAATCTCCAATTCACATTGTTTATAAAAGTCCTTAAATAAAAGCACATGGAAAACTCATATCTTCTAATAATTCCTATCTATATATACACGATATACTATATCTTAAGGTTGGTAGAGCTATCATTACATATATATTCATTTAATTTCAGTATCATATATCTATCATACATATATACCCTCGAGCTAATCCCTTAAACTGCAATTTACCACATAGTAACCAAGGCAATCATCGATCACTCCACACTCGAGGGCATTATCATGCAAATTACTAGTTATACCGCCCCGTTTTTTTCGTAGACAACACGAAAAGTAACACTGACAATACATAATAAAGAGACCAGAACTATCCTAATTATGAAATGATCTACCTCAACTCTCAACTGAGGATTGAAGAGCATCGAATGAAGCTCACAAAAACATCTAAGTCGTAAGATGTGATGAAGCTCTTCAATAACATTTCAGGAGTTCACGGATTCGTCCACGACACTATACATACACAGCCAGTACATAAGTGCAGGACACTATATATCAATATAATACCACACATAGCGTTTCAGAATATACTACAATCCAATCAACATCTCCAACAAATAGCTCTCGAGAGCAAAAAAAGTGGAATCAATAGACAAATATCATTTTAATATCAAGTGAAACAATATAAGCAATGAAATTCATAATAAATAGAATCAACACCATAACAATCAGTAGTTCTATCGTCCCCTAAACCCATCAAATTACAAGACAATCTATATTTTATTTTATCAAATCCAGTACCACCTTCCATCAAATATATTCATCACTCTACATCTACCAAGCATACAATAAATGTCACTACATGTAACATGATCATATATCCAATGCAATGTAACATAACAATTTATTTTTATTTTTTTTTTTTTATATTTTTTTTATATTAATTTATTTTTTTCATTATTTTTTATTTATTTATTTTTTTATTTTTTATTATATTTACTTTTTTTTTTTTTATTTATAATTGTTTATTTTTTTTTTTCATTCTTTTTTTGTTTTTTTTATTATTTTTTTTGTAATGTATACATATAATTGTATGCACATCATACTTCCCTTGTAATTAATCTATAAATTATATCAATCATATCAATATTATGTAACTCGAATTATGCCTATATCATATACACAAATTCATATATATACCATGCACATTATATATAGTTTTATACAATACATGTTATATGTCATATGATAATAACATACAGCATATGGACATCCAACTACCCTGTGATATTATCCCTTGTATCACTGTCACGACCCGACCCGACGGGGACGGAATCCCGCCGAGCCGACCGCGACCAAACCTTTTCCAAGGAATCTGGCTTGGGAATTTTGGTTACTGAAACCAGACTAGAAATCTACTTCCAAATTATATCAACTCAACAAGACACACAAACACTAAGCCCACTATGAATCATCTCAAACACAGCAGAACAAACCATGCATATATTTTCAATTTTCGTACTCCAAAACAATGCTCTACAAGATACAACGTACATAGCTTTAGGAACAGAAAGAAAACTGAACCAGGAAAAGCCTGACTGTACAAAAATCAAAAGGTACAAACAAATCCTATACGGATCCATGACTCAGAAATCACTCCTGGACCTTCTTCCTTTCCCAGAACCTGAAAAACCACCAGAAAACAAGAGTGAGCTGCAAAAACAGCTCAGCAAAGCACATCCTCCCCAATCAAAACTCTCAGAATCCAAACCAAACTCTTTCAAGACGACAACAGATCAAGAATCCGGAACGGAAAATCGTAACCAGATATCGAAAACGGACATATCAGAACAAGAAAACAGAACAAAGTCAGAACAGCAACCATATCAGAAATATTATCGAAATCAGAAGTAAACTGAACAGAACAGTAATCAACATAATTGTACCATCAAGAATCAAGAACCGGACTTATACCTATCACACAGATCAGAATCAACTACAGAAGCCGATGCAACCAGGGCACACTGCCCCATTCCTCCCCCAGTCCATTGCCCGCAGAGACTATCTTCTTATTAAGGGGGATTACATTGCGATACCTAATAATCTCTCCGAGTGGAATGAAGGGAAATTCCAAAAACTTGATAATGATATCTTCTCTTAACAAAACTATTTTAAGATCAAATTAATTGAAAGAGAGGATAATCCTAAATCACCATTGACTAAGCTTTAAATTGCCCCACTGAATTTTAGTCTGATCTAGAACAACATGACATCACTCTTCATTCACTGTTTCTTTTGGGCCTAAATGGCAAAGCAAATTCAGCAGAGGAATCTTTTTACTGACCATAATGGTACAGATGCGTGCAAGAGGACATAAGTTGGCAGTCTCAAATTAGCGCTGCCCCTATTCTATAAATTAGCGAAAAATTCAGAGTTTCCTCTTTTGATGTGATGCTCACGCACCTATTCCAATTTTAAAATATTTCCCCCTACCAATCACCTACAAATCTCCCCCTCCACATGAAATTTTACAGTTGAACGTCTATGTACTCTTGAATGGGGTTTCTATTAATCTAACCCCACCCGGCAGTAGTGACTATGGAAATGCCCCTAGACGTAGATTGCTACCTCTCTATTAGACCAACGCGAAAGTCTTTTAGTGGAGAGAATTATTATGTGCGGATGTCGGATGCTGTTTACAATGGTACCATAAGCAGTATTGAACGCGGTACACTAAACAGGGTGACATGACTTCTTTTGATTGGTCTACTGGAACGCGTCAGCGTCCGCGAGCAGAAATAATTGTTACCGTTAAGAGGAAGAAAGGTGACGTAGATCCCCACCTATGGGGACCGTAGTTGCCGAGCTGGAAATTAGTTATATCGCAGCGCCTCTTTTATGAGAGTGGTACAGGATACCTATTCCCAAAAATAAAAGTTTCAAAGTGAGTGAGTACGCTTTGGTTTAGGACCACAAAACAAGCGCAACTCCAAGCCAAGGTTTGGTCTTTGCCTGTAAAGGTTATTTTAATGTCTGAAATTTACTCTTATTTCTTTCTCGACTGCGTTCATTATACCCTTGAACAGTTCAGTAATTTTATATGGTATATATTTTTATTTCGCCCATTAACAACGAGTAAGATGTTGATTTTAGCCAAGGATTTGACTGGCTTTTCATTGCAGAACCAATAAACATATCATCTAATACTGCAACAAATAGATTAAGCTAGGAACTGCGCAGATTTACAACTTTGGCACTCATCGAAATTTTTCACACAAGCAGTAAATATTAAGTTCGAGCATACATCCAAAAATTTCCTCTCTAATTTCTAGTTAATGCTATTTTTATTTTTAATGTTATGTAGATCGTTCGGATAGGGAGATGAGGTGTCAACACTGATCAAGCTGGACTCGCAAAAGCCGACTCGGAAACTTCGTAATCTCCGATTACTTCACATAGAGCATCACAGATGAGATCGACACATCTGCCTGGCAGAAGAAGATTATTTCAAGCTATAGTTCGAACACACATTCCGCTTGAACTCGTAGAAGCTCATGCGAAAGCAGGTTTCTCGAAAACGGAGGCCAATGTTCAGACTGGCGCAGGAATCGGGCGGAGCGGGAATGATTTCGTGGTAGGAAATCACGGGCAAGATTGTTTCACAAGTGGTAAGGTATTGTGCGGAGGTGACGCAGTGGACTCGCTGATTGCCAATGCTTCGAGCCCTCGTTTATATGGGACGAGCTCAGAAGCTTCAGTCTTTCTGGAGCTCGAGCTCAGAGTTAGAGGCTGCGGCTTATGCTGACCCTGTCCCAACGGTAAACTTCAGAATAGTGGCCACAACCAGATTCGTACTACACTCATTTAACCTCCTAAGCTTTCAACTATATGCTCATAAAGCGACTGTAGCAGGCTATTTGATTCATCTGGTGGGTCGGTGCTATCAAGTGTCCCCTCAGCATGAACGCCCTGCACTAATAATTAATAGAGACTGGGCCAGGTGATTTAAAAACTTAGAATTTCACATAGCTCAAATATGATAATTGTTGATCCTTGGCCAAATTTTGCGTACTGACTTTTATTTTTTTTTCTTCTAATAATAAGAAATTGTTAGGGACATGAGATTTATCTTACTACCGTGTTATTTTTCAACCTTTTGCTTCACCTATATTTATCTTGTTTATCTGAAAGTGTGGAATTGCTCATGGGAGGCTAACGCACCTACTTGATGGAGCCCACTTATTGCGTGCGACGTCTAATAAATTTCTCTATTGATCCTCACGCAGCAACCTCATTTCTATTGAGAATTATTAAGTCCGGTAGTCTAGCAACGGTCTCTTTATTCCGTCGGATATGTGGTGTGAAAAATGTGTATAATATATCAAAATTTTACACATCGTATATTTGTACACTGCGTTAGTCGTGATGATTTTTTCCGTCCGAAATTCCATAAGCAGAAATAATTCATCTACCACTGTAAAGCCCCACGCATGATATGTGCTTATAATATTTTAGATGAGGTTGATTAACCTCATATAAATATGGGAGAGGAAAAATTTATGTTCTGTCTATTTTTATTTAGTTCTCAATTAGATCATATTTTGTTGAAAATTAAATTAATGTGTGCATGAACTCAGCTCAGCTGAAAACTAAAACTCCCAACGAAGTGATACAAGTTCTTGTACAACCTCTTTACTTTCATTCATCTGTAGACGATATTTAGAAATAGGATCATGCAAATAATCTAAACACCATAATAAACTGAATGGACCACCGAAGAGAAAAAATTGTCCAAAGAAAATTCATTGCCTCAAATAAGAGAGTTAAAGCTCCTCTTATTACAACACAGCAAAATGCATTCATTTAGAGAAATTGGTCCCCTTCACCTGATCTAGATTTACACGTTATTCAAAGGCTTTTCACCGGAGCTATGTCGACCCAATCGCTTTTTTACTGTTTTCTTGATACAGTTTTTTCTTCAAGAGCACTAAAAAAAGCAAGTACTCAAAACGAACCTAAATGAGGAAACAAGGTCTCCCTTTAACCAATCAGGAATATATGCATATACAGAAGAGAGAGAGACGAGAGAAATATGACAATAAATGTTAACCTAATGCATCGCACGTGATCCCTGTATAATATGAAGCCCATCACTACTCCATTGTTCCCTCAAGGCCGCCAACCAAAAGACGGTTGTTCTCTCTCAAGAACTGCTTTCAATCCTCCAAAAGTGAATCAGTCCAAGGAATGGCCAATTGAGCTGTGTTAATTCTTCACTTTCTATTGACTACATTTCTTCCTGAACAATTTATCTATGCAGCGATTGATGCAAGCAAACATGGGACTCTCTTATTGGCCAACCAAGTATTATAATCGCTCGCTAGAATCTCTTAACCATGATGCTCCTTGTCCTTATTGCAACAGCTTCCATGAAACAGAGAGGCAGCAGCTTAAGCTCACTGGCAGACAATTGTAGATATTCAGCAGTATAAGAATAGACTTTGGTGTTCTCTTAAGCATATCTTTTTTCTCAAAGATTCTCCTCATCTCATCCACTAATACTGTTATCATATTGCATTTTTCTTTTCAATCTTGTGCCACATGGTGTCACCATTCTTGCTTTAATGTACATATTGGTTGTAGCAAGTAAGGGTTTTTAGCTTTTTGATCATTGTAATTGCTGTAGATGAAATCTAGGTAGTTGCTAGACTGTTACTTGTTATTATAATTTGAATAATGAATAAGTCATGACTTCTGAGCTAGCCCATTCAAACATCTTCAGAAGATATATATATTCACAGGAGTGGTGGTGTGTGATGGCAAATTTTTAAAATAGGATCATACTTCAAAAAAGAATTTAGAATGTTGGCAATAATATAATTTTATTTAAATAAGAGCAAGAAATCGTTACTGTAACACAACAGTTTTGTTAGAAACGCAAAAAAATTGCGTTTTAACAGAAAACGTGAAACGTAATTGCGTTTTTATAAACCAAAATTTTAATATTTAAAATTCCATATTAACATTTTTAAGTTTTTTTTTTTTTTCCAGCTTTAGAAGGATATGGACAAAATCAGAGAGTCAGAGGAGAAAAAGATTAGAGAAACAACTCTCACCTTTGCGCCTATTTGCATATGAAGAGCTTTAGGCCTTCCAAACAAGAGGTCCAAGTTCGAGTCTTATGTGTATGCGTTGTGTGTGTGAGTTGACTTAAATTGGCCTAATGCCAACACAAAACAAGAAGAAAGGGTGAAGAGAGATGGATAAGAGAAGAGAGAGGAGAGAAGGGCCCAAATGAAGAGAGAAAAAGAGAATGAAATCTAAATTTTAAATTTTAAAACTTTTTATTAAATATTCCGCTGAAACCTTTAATTTTTAAAAATAATATACTATACTATAAATGTTTTAAATTACCATTATTGCTGAACTAAAATCCTATTTTAAAATAGGCTGAAGTTTTTTATAATACAAAAGCTATCAAAATACAATTATTTTGTGAACTATTGTAAATAACATTATTATTTTGTAAAAGACTAAGTTAGAAGAAGTTCACAAAATAATTTATTTAGCAAATTAGAAAGAAGAATAAAGTTAAAAATTATGAACAATTAGAAGATGTGAAGAGAGAGAGCACAACTTTTAGGCTTTTTTTAAGAATTAATAAGTGAATGAAAAATCCAGATTGAATCCTTTAAGCTTTTTTTTCATATTATTAAGAGGTGGAAAGAGGAGAGAACCATCTTAATTTCATAATTTTTTGAAATAAAGATTATTTTTAAAGCTTTCTTTTTAACTTTTTATTTAACGGCAAAAAATAATTTTATTTAAATTTAAAAATATTTTTTTATATTATATATAATATTATGAGTATAAGGTTCAACGCGAATGTCAATAACAATTTTAAATTTTAAAATTTACAATAAATATTCATTCTCTGATTTCACTCTCTCTCTTTCTCCATCCTTCTCTCTACTTTTCTCTCTCATCTATGTTCCATCCTCTAAAAACCTGGATAAAGCATAAAAACATAAAAATTTCAGATGGAATTTAAAATATGTAAAAATTTGTTTTTTTTTTTTTTGAGTTTTAACAGAAAACGCAATTACTGTTCACAGTTATATCATGTTAAGAACGCAATTTTTTTTGCGATTTTCTATCAAAACGTGATTTTGCAGTGCGTTTTTGCTCCTAATTTAATTAAAAATGTATAATATGGCTCCTTCTCTTCATGATATTCTTTTTTAAACTGATAGCCTTTTAAAAAATATAATGTTTGCCGCGTGATGTATTTATTTAATCTTTTTGTATCATTATAAAGGTTGTATATGAATCAAATTATCGGGTCGGATATACGGGTCTATTAAAAAAAGTGGAGTTTTGGACCGAAAAAAATGTGGCACTGGTGAATAAGGACCGGGGCGATTATGAAGGAGGCGGAGGGTGAAAATTAAGCCTAAGTAGAACACACGATGATGAAAAGTATAGTGGGCGGCAACGCATGATGGGTGGAGTGCGGGACTCGTCAGCCATGAGCAGGAGGTGGAGGTTGCGGCAATGGGAGCGTTAGCGGGCACTCTCTTCTTTTTGGCTTTTTAATAACAGGTGGCTCCTCGACTATTGCTCGCAGAGATAGATATATATATATACGCAAATTCAAGTCTACCTTAGGAAAATACAAGGTGCTGAACTGCTGACCTCTATCATTGGACAGATTCCTTGACGGGTTGGCACAACTCATCATATTATTTGTTGGATATGGAATAGCCAGATGACGATTTGTTATGGGGGTCGTGTCGGTTGAACCCGGATCTGAAAGTGGGGTACGATTCGGGCCCGGATAGAGTGACTCGTTCAAAAAAAAAAATGTCAGGATTCGGTGTCAAGTCAACTAGTGTGCGGCAATTCCAAGTAGGACTCCGAACCTATCCGTAAACCTATTATGCGTTTTGACAGCCGTCTTTACTAACATATTTAATATTTGATTGATGCTATGATTTTTATTTAAACATACTTGTATTCACAGAAAAAAATTATTTTATAATTTTACTCATATGTCTATTTGTGTTATTTCTTCATCTATTTATTGATTATCTATATTATTTATAAAATTAAACATGATTTAATTCGTGCAAATTTTGTTTTATTATTTTCTATATTATAGCTTGTAATTCAATCCCATCTAACTCTAAGACAACAAATAATTCTCAGCCTATATGATTGCTGCTATCATTGTTTAAATTAATCGGATGCAAAGTTACATGTAAGGACAACTGCTACGCATTACAATGTTATTAGTTGAATTTA
>NW_021319579.1:2459993-2543197 GCF_001605985.2 Dendrobium catenatum
AAGTTAATTAAATTTTTATTTGTTTTCAGTAATGGGGTCTTAAAGAAGTGATGTTCTTAAAGAATATCTATAAGAAGAGAAATAAATATTGAACTAATTAAGTTGGAGAGTTGGCAAATCAGTTTAAGGCATGATTTTTTTTCTACTTTTTAAAGTAATTATTCAGTACAAAAGTAATTTTTTTACTAGAAAATAATTTTAAAAAACAGTAAGAAAATCATCCTAAACGGAGCCTAACATACAAAATTGCTTATTTTATTGGAAGCTATAATATTTAATTGTCGATACATTCTAATATTTTATTTTTTGATTAGTTACAACTTATATATAATAATAATAATAATAATAATAATAATAATAATAATAATAATAATAATAATAATAATAATAATAATAGTGCATAAGCTACCAATTATTAAGATACCATAAATGTAACATATAAGTGAACCAAATAATTCATTATATAATTTTTTTTTTTTTTTCATTTTTGGACAGTTTTTAAGACAATTTCATAAGATATTGATCAAATTTTAAGTAGATTGTATCTTAGGTGTATTTTATCTTATTTTAGCTTATAACTAAGGGTGGCTTTGCAGACTTGTAGTGTGTAAGGATGCCAAGAAATAAAGATTAGCATTGTATTTTATTATTTTATTTTTTTTAATCTTGAAAATCAGTTTAAAAAGTCTGAGGGATGTATCTCAACCATTAGGGTTAAGAAGTCGGATTCATATTTGAATTTTTTTACTTGAATAATAATATAATGACATTAAATAAGTAGAATGATGGTTAGAACATTAGTTTTAATAATAATAATAATAATATATGAGGGAGAACTAAAATAGAATTAACATCAAATTGATGATATCATAACAATAAATTTTAGTCTGATTCATAAAAATTAATTTTTTGTATAATTAAACAGATAAAAAGAGATAAATTTTCAAAACAAAAAAATAATGATAAAGAAAGAAAAAGCAATCTCTACAAAATCTCTCTTTTTTTAATCTTCTAATCGCCCAAAATTTTGAATTTGTATAGCTTGAATCGGATCTGTTTTTCATGAAATATTCCTTAAAGATTATAGGTTCATTGGTAGCCCTATCTCCCAATCAAACATGGAGAGATTATTAGGTGCGGAGTGCGGACGGAGAGAATCGTCCGCACAAGCATTGAGTACCTAGCGGCTAGCGGTACCCGCACTCGGTACCGTTAGGTACCAAGTACTTGCGCGGACGGTGCGCACTCTGCACCTAATAATTTTTCTCAAAGATGACATCTGATCATAGATTCTCGCTGCTGATGGCAATAAAATTAAAATAGTGTACTGTTCCTTTCCACGAAAAACAGAAACTACTTTTTATCAAAGAATTATGTGTAAACCTAACACTAAACATAGCCTTATCATTACTGTATCAGATGAGTTTAAATAAGGATTAGTTTGTAGTGGTAGGGATGCTACCATAGCTGTGAGAGAGTCATCAATGCAGCGAGAAATTATTCTGTGTCGAGTCCGGACGAAAAAAATTATCCCGATTATAAATATACATATATTGTATAATTAATTAAAAGTTACGTCCAAAATCCGCAGATAATAATCTCACATTTCAAAGAAGATTACAAATTTTTTAATTTTTTTATGGTTAATATAAAATTACATTTTTAATCTATCATTAATTTCTAAATAAGTTTAATGCTTATCATAAAATATTTTAATTTTTTTCTTAATCAGAATATAATTCTCATAATAAAAATATAATTGCCTAACCCCTGTATTCAAGATGATCCAAAATCTTGGATAAAGATTTAATATAATTAAAAAAAAAAGTATTTTCAATTCTATCAAATTTTAAAATCCTTAAAGCTAAAAAAAAAATTGTTTTTCCCTTCAAATATAGAAAAATAATATAATCATATTCTAAAGCATATGCTCCATCAACACCAATAAAAAAAATCCCGAATAGAAGAAGGCTTGTGATCATGCCAAGATGTGCAATTAAAGTTTTTTATTTTATTTTATTTTATTTATTTTAAAATTGAGGTGTAATTAAAAATATCATTTAGTTGTACAATTTTTTTTATTTTGGTTTTATTTTCTTAAAAAGAATATTGTTGGAGTTGCCTCGAATTTGGCTCAATCCTTATTTGTTTATATCCTTCACCATCGCAAGCTTCACAGATACATCGGGAGTCCAAGAGGGCAATGCCCCTTGACGGGATAATTTGACTGCAACTCTGCAAGGGTACTTTTGTAACTCATGTAAATCTCTTGTAGTCGTTTGTGTTTTGCAGGTCGTGATTTATTATATCTCTTTATATTTGATTCCTCGTTCCCTAACAAATATTATCATTATTTATGTAGAGAAAATTATACGCATAACTAAAGATAAATATTAAGCTATACTCCTATAAGAGATTGAGACAAACCCCATCTTCTCCTATAAAAATAATATTCACATTTCATGAAAATGTGTGATTAAAAGCGGAAAGTTCTATTTTTAATTAAAATTAAAATATCAAATTCTTTACTTAAGGATGAAATTATTATCCTCATTAAAATTTGAATTAGTTTAATGACTTTTAGATGCTTTAATATTTATTATTAATTCAACATTATAAACTTAATTAGGACAACGAGAGAAGTAATGTTGCCCCACCTTGCCGATTGTCCATTGATAGAATACCACATACAAATCAATAAGTAGTCTTCGACATGTACGTAGTCCACCCGTTGAATAGGGCAAATTATTAGTTCTAGTCATCGGACCTTATTCTAGGTCTTGACATCCACTAAAAATTTGCCATGTGGACTGCGCTTTGACTAAAAAAAGCACAGTAAAAAAAGCGCAGTAAAAGCGCACTTAAAGCGCAGTCAAAGTGCACAGTCAAAGCTCAGTACACGTGGCAAGTTTTTATTGCATATCCGAATGGACCGAATCTATTTCTAGGTCGGGTGACCAGACCTAATAATTTGCCGTTGAATAGACATCATTAAGTAGGAGCACATCTGCACATGCATTGAAATGAATGTGAAAAATGAATTTTTCATTTTCATTATTTTATAATCTTCTCTCTACCTAACTCACACCATCGGTGTAAACAAGTCGAGTCGAGTCGAGTCAAGTCGAGTAGTGATATTATTGAGGCCGGCTCATCGGTCAAGAAGTCGGCTTGAACTCGAGCTCGTCCCACTGTAAATGAGCTCAAACCGGCTCGCAAGTTTCAGCATAATTTTTTAAATATTTCAATATTTACATTTTTATTAAATATTTTAAACATTTATTATTAATTTATTAATTATTTCTTTTAAATTTAATAAATTAAAATATTTTTTAAAAAAATATTAATAATTATTGCAAGCCGCTCTCTGCTCATCGAGTACGAGCATCTCAACGCTCGAACTCGACTTATGAGCTCGCATTAAGTTCAGCTCGAGAGCCAATAAACGAGTGAAACTCAGACCTCTCGCTCACTTGAACTCTAAAGCTATTCCTACTCCTCTTCTATCTCTAAATGTTCTCCTCCTATTATATGTATAAATATAACGACCATGCACATGAATTAATATTATGTTTGATGGACAAAAGGAAGGAGAGTGCGAGGAAAGGGCTGCAGGCCTAATGGAGGAGAATATATTTTTCCCAAAAAAAATGGGGAGAAATATAATAATATAAATATAGGATGGGACAGAGAAAAATAATGGGAGAGAGCGACAGAACATGAATGAAAATTCGCTAATGATTAATTTAAATAAGTACAAAGTAACTTTTTTTATTTCAATGATTCTCCTTATGAATAAAAAAATAGGTTACAAAAATATATTTTAAAAATCTTTAACCAGAAGATTTTTGTGACATATAAAGAGATCGGTCAAAGATTTTATCATTAGATGATTGCAGCTATACAATGATGTATTCAAAGAATTAAAAAAAAAAGTATTATATTTTTTTGAAAGGGGTATCTATCAGCTGTCACTCAAAAGGAAGTACTTAGTGATGTAACTAATCTCTCAGCAGAACCTAACGAGACCACCCACATTTGTTTTGCCCCACTGAAGAGGCGAGGCCGTTGTAGAGAGGATTCGAACATAGGATGGAGGGTTCCCAATCGTGCTAACCCACCAACCACCCTAAGCCTCAGTGGATATATAGATCATTTTTATTAGGTTTGATGTAAGTCTCTAGCTAAGTATGAATTGGTAATGATTTTCAAGCTTACATCTTACCATTGCCTTTTTGTTACTAAAAATATGATAAAAAAACAAACAATTCATAAAAAAATATTAAAATATCCATCAAACTATATTAAAATACCACTTACCATTTCCTCTTATTAGAAATTATAAAAATATTAATAAAATTATGAGTACTATAGTCCATAGAACATCAATATCATTTTCATACTAATTGCACCACCTAAACTGTTATGTTGTTGTCACATTAAGGCTTCGTTTGAGATGATTTTTTTATTGCTTCTTAAAACAATTTTTAAGTTTAAAAATAAAAATTTTTAGACTAAAAAGCCGTTTTAAGCTGCAGTAAAAAAGCCGTCCCAAATGAAGCCTAACTCTTCAATCTTCTACTACAATCAATTCTCACATGATGATAACAACCTTTTGATTTCTGTGACTTAAGTTTCGTTTAGAAAGACTTTCTTGTTGCTTGTTAAAGCAGCTTTCTAGTATAAAAATTAAATTTTTATATTAAAAAGCTGCTTTAAAAAGCAACAAGAAAGCCGTCCCAAACGAAGTCTTAGACTTCATTTGGGATCATTTTTTTATTGCTTTATAAAATAAATTCTACTACAAAAAATTTTTAATACTAAAAAAATATTTTATAAATCAATAATGAAGTTGTTAAATCATAATATATAGCACTTTTGCTTGATTCATTATATATTTTAAAATCATAATATTTTCATAATGCTTTCCTCAAAATTTTCAGGTCTCTACAAAAAATAGTTTTCTATTAGAGCTCAGTTTTTTTTTTCTTTAAAGATAGGTTGGTAGCTTTATATGCCTTCTTTAATTTCCCCCCCCCCCCAATTTTCCCAAAAAAAAAAAAAAAAGCTTTATATTCCTTCTTATTAGTGGCGTATATTGGTAGCTTTATATGCCATCTTTAGTATTAATATATTACATATTACTATGTGAGATTATTTAGGCCTTTTCATGAGATGCTGATTCTTAATTAAAGCATCATTTGTGACGGTTTTCTTTTCACTTTTTAAAATAATTTTTAAGTGCAAATTTTTTTTTGAATTTGAAACTTTTCAACGAAAAAGTCGTTTTAAAAAGCAGTACGAAAGTTATCAAAAACAAAGGTTTCATTTGTGACGGCTTTTTTACTGCTACTTAAAGTAGCCTTTTAATATAAAAATTTTAATTTTTATAAAAAAAAAAATACTTTAAGAAACAGTGAGAAAGCCGTCCCAAACGAATTAAGCCTAAGTCAAATGCATCTAGGCTTACATTTTTACTAATTCATAATAATTTAGAATTTCGCTCTTTATTTTTTTAGCATAAATTTAAAGTCAGTAACAAAGCCGTCCCAAATGTAAAAGCTCCCATTTGACACTAGTACTAGAAGGTTGGTATAAAATATTATAGAGTTAAAAGGGCCTAACTTGCTATGGTGGATATTAATACCCCAAGCATATGACAGTCCAAACTCTTAATTATATCGAGATATTGTTCGCTTTAGTCTAAGAGCCTCATAGTTTTATCTTGTTGGTGTAACTTCCCAATAGGTCACCCATCCCATAATTGCTCCAAGATGAGCATGCTTAACTACAGAGTTTCTTACAAAAATTCCATCTATTACACCATAAGACGCCTCTATTTTTAAGTGTTTAACTTCTTTTACTTAAGGGATTTCATAATCTATCTCACTTAAGTAAATGATGCACTCGTTAGTATCTTTACTAAGAATCATCCACCAAACAAATAGGATTTTAGAGGTACTGATCCCTACAAGTTCAAGTGGTGGCTCTCATCGTGTAGCATTTTGTCCCATACAAGGTTCAAGAGGTGGCTCCCATGGCGTATTATTTTGTCTTAAATGACACTTTATTCTCATCTTCATGCTAGTATATTGCTCTAATACCATATGTGACAGTAAAAATTGTTAATTATCGATATATTGCTTGATTTAGCATAAGAACCTCATGGTTTGATCCTACTTGTGTAACTTCTTAGTATGTCACCCATTCCAGAATTGCTCTGGTATGAGCACACTTAACTACTGATTTTTTTATGAAAATTCCAGCTACTACACCAAAAGGTGCCTCAATGTTTAAGAGTTTCGTTTCTTCTACTTAAGGAATTTCATACAACTTTATTAAACTAGTATCTACAGTAGTTGAAGTCTCCTATGACCACCCACGGTATGCTATTGTTGGGATTAATTTTCCTTAATTCATCCCAAAGCTCCTACCACTCGTCATATGAGTTAAAGTCATAAATGGTGGACATCATAAAAGGGGAGCTGGAGCTCATATTTACCAAACCATAAATATCTTGTTTTGAATGATATAAAGGAGAAAAAACATAGGGAATTCGGGTTCCATTTGATTCAAATACGACCAAATTTTGCATAATCAGAGTTGTGACAGCTAGCTTCATTCTAAAAAATTTTGTGCATGGCAAAAAACTAAGTGTCCAATAAAGCAGAAGCTTGAATCCTATTTTCCAGAATACAAAGCATTTCTAAACATTGATTCTCAGTAAATTGCTTACGACTAAAGACCTTCTCAGGGTTGTTAAAGCCCATGATGTTCCAAGCAACTATTAGGGGAAGAGACATCATAATTTTGTCGAGTTATGGGGCCCCTTTTTAGAGCTTTGGCTCTTGGTGTTTATGAGGCTGAGTTGAGAAAGAAGCAGTGTTCCCTAGAAGTGTATTGTCAATGCCCATTTTTAACATGTTAGATGGAGGTTAAAAAGATGAGAGCTATACGGGACCTTTTGAAGAAGAAGGATGTGAAGATTAGTGGGACAAGTTACTAGACATCTTGGGGAGTAGAAAAATGATACTCTTCAATTGTTTCCTGCAAAATGTTGAACCTGTTGGGAAACAATATTTGATTTGGAATAACCACCTAAGGATGAAAAAAAATACTCAGAATAAAGGTTTTCTTTAGTTGGTGAATTAAGGTAGGTGATGCAGTATTTTTAGTCATGGTGTGAGAGAGGTTTGGTGGAATAATTTGGAAGGAGCGACACAAGCTTGAAGAGAAGAAGAGGGGGCTGACCATCTTGCGTGGAAGAGAGGGGTTGAATCAATAGAAGATAAAAGCCAGTTAGAGGACGGAGCATTACACATGTGGAAGTGGTTATTCTTCCCATGTGGATTCTGAGTGGAGCTTTATCCTCGTACATGGCGCGAAGGAGGCTTTTCGACCGAGGGCTTTTTTGATGGACAAAAGGTTGAATCATGAGAAAGGGATTGGCATGTTTGACAAGGAATTGTTTTCCATTAATATTGGATTTTTAATATCTCCCCAGCAAGTGATATTGGAATCTCCTTAGGATATTTGAACTCATTTGTCACTTGAACCCAAACACACGTTGTTAAGATGAGTTTTTTATGTTGCTAACTTATCAATAGCAAGAGGGATTTCTATCTTAGTGGCAATCTTAGAAATGCTGATAGGAGTCTAGTAACAAAGAGGAAGATCTATAATTTTTAGCCATATAAGTATCGAGTTGAATTCCTCACGCTTAGGTCTGAATTTAGGGGATTACTTTTGAAGAATGAAGGGCTTACATAGGAAGAACCAAGCCCTGCCCAACCATGCCATGCCGTAATCTTCTGGAGCAGTGAACTTAAGCAAGTAAAAACCATCCTTGAGAGCTAAGAGTTGAAGCGTACCTTTAATTTGACTTCCAAGTTTTACGTATTGCTGTCATTAAGGCTTTTCAATAGGGTCATTTTCCAACAGAAAACCCCACGAGAGACAGATTCCAATCTTCTGAAGCTTTTGAAATATCTTCTTGAGTAAAGGGAAATATCTCATATGGAGTTGGGTGAGAAGCAATAGAGAAACCAGAAGAATGCTAGTTTTAGGACGAAACCACTTGCGTCCATTTCATTAAGGAGGCATTGGAGGGGGAGGGGTCCTTGGAGAGGGTGGAATATGGTGGGAAGTCACTAAGGGAGGGGTCCATGCCGGAAGGTTTTCCCGGCCATGCCGGTGGTGTTGAAACTCATGGAAGGAGGAAGGGGTCGGAGCGACTAGGGCAATTTTCTTTCAATCAAAATAAATATTTATATAGCTTATTATTTTGAATAAATATTTTTTATTTTAAAGTATTTTATATGAGAATATTGAGAGAGAGATTGTGTGTGAGAGAGAGAGAGGAGGGGGAGGGGGGAGCACGTGAGATTTGCATGTGTGCATGTGAGCGGATGGATGAATCATTAAAAAGCTTGTGAAGGCCGGGCATTCTTTTCAAAAGAGACATCATGTGTTTGCAGATTAAAGATAAAATACCACATGACTTGACACATGGGAGGAAGCAGAGTACAACAGAAGGATGGAGTTCATTATAGAATTCCTCCACTCGGAAAATGAAGGATCATCACATATTATTTTATTTATATGAATATTGAGATCAAATGAAAAAATATTCATTCAATATTATTCCTCATTATGATGATCCTCTCTCTCTCTCTCTCTCTAGAAAAAAAAAATTTCTTCCGTCAGACCAACTAACCTCTAACTCGATCTTTATCTAATAAAATTACAAACAAGACAGCCTCTTTAATTATCATGACAATTTTACTGCTCAATCATAGATATCTTCATTATTGCGTATACTTCAAATTAGTTTTAAATGAGTGATTTTGTACAATTGTTTAAAATAAAACTTATAGGTTTCATTTTGGACTGTTTTTTTTAGTTTTTTAAAGTAAATTTTTTAATAAAAAATTAAAAAAAAATTAAAAAATTATTTTAAGAAGCAGTAAGAAAGCTGTCTCAAATGAAGCCTTAATTTAATCCCAATCGTGATTTTGAGTTTAAAATGATGATCACTTCTAAAACAAATGAGGTGATTCGCTAGTTCTCATCTTTTTATTGTTTAAGAGAAACAAAAATTATATCAGTGAATTAGTTATATTATATATGATGGTGAGCTTGGTTTTTAATCAACCGGCTGATGTAATTTTGGATAATATTAGGGATGGAAATGTTATACTAGAATCTGAGGTTTTGGTTGCGCCTGATATTGCGCTGTCTCCAAATGCTTTGCCTTTTTTTCCTTCGTGTGCTGAAATTGGTCAATCGGATGTAATTGAGGGTAGCCCGAATGATAATCTGATGCCGGCTGTTAGTGAGAAGGTGATTTCTAATCTTGCTAATGTTGCAGTGTCTTCTGGCGTGGTTGGTGGGTCGATTCAGATAGTGTCTACTAATGTTGATGATCGGTTACAGTTAAATAATAAGGATGGTGTCCCTGTAGTGGGTGATGAGGTTGTTAATACGGATGTGCTTGGTGTGTTGGTTGAGCCGCAGAATTTAGTCAATGTGCTTGTGAATTTATTGGAATCACATAATGTGTTGGGTAGTAAGTCTGGAATGGTTGTTAATTCTCATTGTGATTGGTTGAATAATTCTTCTGAGGATGTTTCGGATTCTGAATCTTATTCAGACCCTGATAATGAGTTTAAGATGGTTTCGGATAGACCTCTGAGGGCTGCTAATCGCGGGAAATTTTGGAATCGTGGTGGAAAAAGAAGATAATTTGTTTTCTTTTCTTCTTTATTGTGGTTTTTTGGTGGTTTGTAGCGGGGCTATGATGTGGCTGGGTCTCGCATCCTCTTCGACTTCCTTGTGGCAATCGTTGGTACTTCCCACTCTACTGGATGGTCCTTGCGCGGTCTCAAAGATGCTGGTAGTTCTGGCCTTTTGCTGAGCCCTATTTTGGAATTGTTTTTTCCTCTTTTATTTTGTGTGTTGTTGGTTTTTAGTTTGTGATTTTTTTTTTATAGATGTTTCCTCTTTTGTAGTAGTTGGAATCAATAGCTCATAGGTTTTTCATTTAAATGCTGTTTTTTAGAGAGCTTATGATTTTATAAGGACTTGTAACCCTTCCTTTATGTTATTTAAAAAAAAATGATGGTGAGCTTATTTTTTATGATATATTATTTTTAAGTTCGTTTGTTAAATTTTATATTTGGATTTATCTACTTTTTTTCGTTATAATTAAACTCATGAATACTTGTCATTTATTAATGTCTAATACTTTAATTATATTATTTAATAAATTAGCTATATTGAAAGTTAACATATGATACGTTAAATTTTAAAGGTGTCTTAAAAATAATTGCATTGTAATACAAAATGTATCATGGTATTTTTTTAATATTTTCATTAAGAAGTAACTTTGACCGCTCAATATAAGTCAACATGGAATGCAATCCATGGCTTTCAAGCTAGCTTAAAGGTGACATTAAGTTAGGACTGTCCAAATCGGTTTATGGGTCGCATTCGAGTCCAAACAAGAATTGACCTGACACTAATTGACCGAATCTGAACCCGACTCGTTTTGAGTTACTGGGTTGAGCCGACCCGACCCACATACCCATTTTGATTCAAAAATGGGCGAGTGTGACAACGATCGCAGTCAGGACGAACAGGGACCGTGAAGCCGCCTGCAAGGTGTCGGCGAGGTCGAGCACTTGAGCTGGTATGATGCATGTAGGCGACGACAAGTCGGCGACCGCGGTTAGGGCGGTATGTAGGTGACGGTATGATGTATGCGGGCGACAACGACTCTGGGAGAGCGTCATGTCAGGTCGGCACCGGCAACGGCACAACATGGGCGTCACGGCAAGCTTGGCGCCGGCAGTGGCACGTGTGCGGGTCCGCTGGAGCTGGCGTTCAAGAGACGAGCTGCGAGCAATGGAGTCAAATCATAACTGGGTTTAACAAAACAAGAAGTCTTTGTCCACAAATAATCCCTTGGATTCACGGTTTTTGAATTCAGGGGATATGAAATCAAGGTGGTAGGGTTCATTCCATAAAAGGTTAGCACAGAAATTGGGGCTTAAAACAACAGAAAAAGATCACCGGAGAAGCTCAACAGATCAAACTTTTATTTGGTCTGGTCACCTGACGTAGCTCTACATTCGGACGCCAGTAAAATAGTGCCACGTGTTCTCACTATTTACCGCGTGGCCCGACAACCCCGACCCAGAACGAAGACGGGATTGCTATGTTCACGTTTTGCTAGGTATTGCTCGGTATTGATCTATTTTGCTCGACAATAAGGAGAAATATCATTCTGTGAAGACCAATACCGAACAATACCGAGTAATACCGAGCAATATCGAGTTTTAGTATTTCTCGGTATTAGTATTCACAGAGCGATATTTTCCATTATTGCCAAGCAATACCGAGCAATACCTAGAGTAATACCGAGCAATACGCGAACATAGCAATCCCGGGTCAAGTCGTCGGGCCGCGCGGTATTGAGTAAGACCACTTGGCGACATGTTATTGTCATCCGAACATAGAGCTACGTCAAGTCACCTGCAATAATTATTCCAACAGATCAAGATGGAGAACTGGAGATAAATGTAAAGCTGAGCTCTCCTCACATAGATTACAAGGCGGAGCTGTTGCTGGAACGACAAACTGAAACGTGGAGACTATAAGATCGACAAAAGCTAATAAATAGAATTCGTTGACCCTGGCAGTCTCACCATCGGGAGAGATTATTCTGTGCCGACATCCGATTGGAGAACCGTCCAGTACCACTCGGTACCGAGCGTTGGTATACTTTTGGGGTGACGTGGAGTATTTTTGTTGATCTCTTGATGACATTCGGACTTCGCACAGAAGAATTTTTCCACCATTGGAGCAGGTGTTCATGAGACGAGTGCACGGGTCACAGCATCAACCGTCAGGTGTGTAAATTAGGTCATTCCGGGTTATTTTCTGGTTTATGGGTCAACCTAGAACCTACCCTGATTTATAAATAGGTCGGATTGCCGAACTCAAACCCGACCTGTATGACAAACGGGTTGACATTAAATTCTAAATTTTTCGAATTGGGTCCGAGTCAAATCAAATTTTGACACCCCCATATCCCATAGATCTCAACTTTGTCTCTTTCTCCTCAAGCTATAACATTAGTCCTGCAACCTCTAAATATTTTGTAGTCTTCGCTTCAACCTTCACCACTAGTCCTCTAAGAAATAATTGAAGAGCTTATTTTTTATTGAAGCTCATTTTAATTATTTCTTTTATAATGAATAAAACTTTAATTCGTTATCATAACAAGTCACTTATTTTAATATTTTGATATTCAAAATATTTTAAAATTTAAACACTACTAATTAATACCATTTGGTGCTCAAGTGCCATGAATGGAATTGACCCTCGAGTGCTTTGGGAGCCTCTTCTTTGGCAATAAGTTAATTGCTAGATACCCTCATGAGGACTTTCACTCTTTACTAATTCAATATAAGACAGCATCATTCATCCATCATGATCTCTACATCTTTTAATGTCACTAATATCTTTACTATTTGCTTTTTTTGAGAGCATCTTTGTCCACAACATCGAGAACCTGAATAATTTTTTGTTTAGGTGTTCTAATAAAAATAAACTGTGGCGTTACCAAATAAATGAAAATGCGTGTGATGACAAATTTTTTTTTTGGAACAGGATATCTATCCACTGTCACTTGAAAGGAAGAGTTTGTTGACGTCGTAATTAATCTCTCAGTGAAACTTGATGAGGCCACCTATCGGCATTGGACCCACACTTGCTATACCCCTCGGAGGAGGCAAGGCTGTAGTAGAGGGGATTCAAAGCCGAGTTCGGCGGTTTCCAACCGTACTCGCTCACCAACCACCTTAAGCCTCCGTGGGGTGTGATGACATATTAATCAGCCCAATCAAAGTGAATAAATAGCAATTAAAACTAATCTTACTCATCTCAAATGAATTAAGTAGCTGAACTCGGCCCACTCAAAGTGCCAATTGTGGAAAGGATCCGAATCCGAAAAAATAGACATTTGTAAAGCTTCCATGAAAAGGAATTAATGCATCCAACCATTCTCTAACAAGTATTTAAAATCAATCAATTAACAAGGGGAAATAGATGGCCCAATCTCGGGCCCGCCGACCCGATTGGACTTCAATGCAAATGTTTAAATATTATCCATTTGATGGTGATCAGATGATGCATGCACTCAGCGTTTTAGTGCTTTGTAGTGAGAGTAAGGGTTGTGCAGGGGTGATGTGGTATATTCTGATTTGTCTTAGGACGGCGTGCAGCATCCGCACAGAATAATTAATGTGATTGCGCATTGTCGTGGTTGCAAACCGGCAACCGTCATCTGCGTTGATGCTTTGTGATTGCTCATGTACTACCTAGCCATTGAAGCTGGGCTGCAAAAATACAATTTAAGGTCTTTGTTATCGCATTAAATGTTAGCTTAATGTAATTATTTCTATTATAATGATAATTATAGGTTTTTATAAACTTGTTTAAAGTGTTTTTTTAGGGGACATTCAGGTCAATTAAGGCAAATTCATACACACATTAGTTATGCAAGCCTCAAATTCAAAATCTCTTGATTGAGAGCCAAAGCTCCCGACCAATAGATTAAGATGATTTTTTTTTCTTTAAAAGCTCTTATGCTAGTTTTATTAGTTCAATTGATGTCAGATTATGTGTTAGTTTATCATTATGCAATGCACTATATGTACAATATGCACGCATTTCGATGAAGGTGTGCAATGTACTTACAGGTCGGCTAGTTTGAAGGAACTTTATTAATATATTATGGACAAAATTTTGTTTTGAAGTGAAATTGATTTTAATATTTTATAAGAGAATTTGAAATTTTATTATACATTCTTTCCTATTTTAAGAGGTTACAATTACCAAAATAAAAATAAAGAGTTATGAAAATTCCAAATTGAATTTTTTGGTGTATTTAAGCACTGAACTGCATGCAAAAATAATTCTCTAAGCATTTAAAAATATGATTGGATAACTTCTTAAAATTATATTCATAATCAAGCACACTCTAAATATTGTAAATTTATAGTCAAAATAATTATTTTATATCAATGATATAAATGACAAAAACATATTATAAATTTATTTAATATGTGATTATATGACAGTCCTTTTTTTTTCAATACTAAATTTGTTTTGCTCATCAACAAGAATCACTTATTTATGCTTGTTTATATGGTTGATAATTCAATTAAAATTTTATTTTTAAGTTCATTAGGCTACTCACTAATAGACTCAATATGACGCTTCAAATAGGTAATATGTAGCTCGATAGTGTTGTTCGTAAATAAGCTTGATAATGCTCATGTGATTAGCTAATTTGTCGAGCTCAAACTAAGCTCAAACAACCTTTAGTTTAAATCAAGATGGCTTGAACACAATGATAAATACACAAATCAAGCTTGAGCTCAATTTTACAAACATGCTCAAGCTTGAGTAATCTTCTGATTTACTCGACTTGCTTCATTTGCAGCACTACTTCAAAGATAAAAATAGATTTGCCCATCAAATAGGTTTCATTTGGGACAAATTTTTTACTACGTTTTAAAGCAACTTTTTAGTTAAAATTTTTTCTACTAAAAGTTGCTTTATAAAACAGTAAGAAAGTTGTCTCAAATGAAGAATAAGTATAAAAATAGTTTCATTTGAAGATAATCTTCATTTTTTTTATTAAAAAATTAAGAAAAAAAGAAATACCTTAAAAAATGTTGGAAATAATTAAGAGTCTATTTGAGATAGATTTCTAGTCATTTTGCTTTTCAGAGAACGACTACAATTTCATTTGACTACTATTTTCTTAAGATTTTCTCATTATTCTAAAGAAAATTTAAAGGCGAAAATCTTCAATTCGCAGTCAGAATAATTAATTTTTTTTTCTCATAAGAACTTCACAATCAACTTTATAAAATATTACAACTATATGAAATTATCGGATTCAATTTTTTTCATTAGAGAACACAACAATATTACTGATAAGTAGATAACCAGGGAAAATCTAGAGATATCTTAGATTTATTTTTGTAAAGCAAGCGCCATATGCCAATGATTTTGTGCCATTAGCTTTCCCTTGGATCCATTAATTTTTATTGAGAGTCAGAACTTAGTAATATAAAAATGATTACATTTATGACAAATGAGTAAATTATATGGTGAGGCCTAATGAAGGCTTGTCTTGAAATTAGGGGTGTCAATATTTGACACAAACTGAAAATCCGAGTCGAAAATTCTAGTTAGGGTCAACCCGTTTCGCAAACGGTCAAGTTCAAATTTCTGGATTCAACCCTTTTGGAAAAATAGATCTGGTTCGGGTTAACCCGAATTCAACCCCGGTAAATCGTGTGTCACGTCGCGTGAATCATGTCTCGTTGGGTGCCTTCCCATCTGAGCTGCCACCGTCCCGTCAACGCTGCCGCACGAGTCACGTGGATCACGTCTCGTCAAGTGGCACTGGTCGCCGTTGTCACCATCCCATATATGCTAGCATGCCTGGCTGCCTGACTGCTGATGTCGTCCCGTTCACGCTGCTAGCTAAAACTGCCCTTCATCTGTAGTTAGATCAGAAGTAACGGCGACGACGGGCCGATCTCACTGTTCATCTGCAGTTGGATTGGAATCAACAACGGCGACGGCTGCACTTCCATGCTTAACAACTCATCGTTCGTTCGATCACGACTCAATGCCTCACCTACTCAAGCACTTGTCCATTTTTTAATCAAAACGGGTCCGTGGGTTGGGTCGGGTCAACCCAGTAACCCGCACATGTTAGGTCTGGGTTAAAATACCTGGTCTATTTGCAAAAAATGGGTCGAATTCTGACCCATGTGTTGGGTCAGTTGAAGGTTGGACCTGAACCCGACCCGTAACCCAATCTTGATAGCCCTACTTGGAATGAATGTTCTTAGTTATTGTTATTTGATTACAAAAATATATTAATGATTTTCAAATAATAAGTACATATGAGTGAAGTCAATAACTAACTTACATGGGCTTGATGTGTTTTGGGCGAGTAGCTTATACTGGTAGCCTGGAAGAGTAATTGGACTACTAGACCAATGAAGCTAATTTCCTTGAGTGGATGGTCGTACAACTTAATTTCGACCTAGGCAACTTCAGTTGCTTAGTTGGTCATATAATCTTAGTGACAATGCAAAATGAGTAGATATGTGAAAAAGTTGGAATAGCTCTAGTGACAGATAAAATTAGAGAGAGTTGTCTTAGATGGTTTGGCCAAATAAAATGCCCGCCTTCCAATGATATTTTCAAGAGATTAAGGTGTATTAGATTTGACCTAGATTAATGTTTCTCTAAAAAAAAAAAGATCTGGCCTAGATTAAATGTTTATGGGTGTACTTAAAAAGACATGTTTATAAAATATTAAAAATGATATTTTTTATTGTATTTAAATGAGAACTTTACTCTTAATTGAACATAATAGAGAAAAATAGGGAAAATTGATTAATTCACTTAGCTGATTCCATGTAATGGAATAAAGTCTTAGTATTACTATTGTGTGTGTGCGCGCGCGTGCATGTCCAAACTTTATATGAAGAGACAAACACCAAGATTTTTTCTTTGAAAATACATAAAAGGAAAAAAAACCAAAGGCCATTTTCTAGTTAAAAAAATGGTTATACTATTGTTTGTAGTTAATACAAATGATGCTTTTCCTTGGGAGAATGCCTTGGCTCAATATAAGAAATATACATCATATAGAGCACATTATATGACCGGAGTTGGAAGAATCCAGTGAGAAGGGAGTTATTCTAAAAAGGCCATTGGTCTACTCGTTTGGTCGGTATGACCACAGTCAGGTGATGGAGGTCAAAGGGGCTCATGTAGAGAGGATGGTTGTCGGGAGATAGAGGTCAAAGGGACCATAATCGGTGAGCGACAAAGTTCAAAGGGACAGTATTTGCAAGTGATGGTGGTCAGAGGGACTGGAGTTGTTGGGTGACGGAGTTTGAGGGATCGTAGTTGGCGGATGACAGAAGTCGAAGGAGCCTTAGAGCAGTTGGGAGGTGGTTGACATAAGTTTGTCAGCGTTGATGCTTAGGTAAAACTCTATGATCCTTGAAGCCTTAGAGCTCTCTTCAATCTTTAACCTAAGGGTCCAAGTCCCCTTTATGTTGGAAGAGGGAGTTTATTTAGCAATTTTGAGAGTAATATGTCTCATAAATATGAAGAAGATATGGGGCAAATTCAGAGTGTTTCATTGAAATTACAAGAATCAAATTCGATCAATCTGCCTACCGGTATTTACAAATATCTAAATTAGAAGAGGGGTCTCTTGGTAGGAGAAATTATTACGTGTGGAATCTGGATCGAAACTGCATGTGGTTTTTATGAGTGTGCACAGTAAAAGCGTAGTGGTGAACAATAATTGTGCTTTTACTGCGCACACTCATAAAAAACAGACGTTTTTTCGGTCTGGACTCCACACGTAATAATCTCTAGCATATATTGAACTTTTTTTTTAAATATTAAGGTTGAAAACTACATTATCTTGGACTCATTCGATGGTTCGCATAGCGCCGCTTGATTTTACTGTACTTTATGTAAGATTTTAAGATTGTTTGATCATTCAATTAATGTTTTAAGTTTTTAATTATACTTTATGTCATGATCCGATCCGATATGACCTGATACCATACTGATTATATCGTGCCCCGATAGTGACAAGAACCAGAAACTGACTCAAAGATCCAGTTAGGGAAGTGTTGAGGAAAACTAAACTTCCAATTTATATAACACAAAGCCACTACTGAATACAATATAAAACGGAAAACTAAATCTTTGAAAAAAAAATTATATATCATCCAAAAATATATTTTTTAAGTTGAGGTCTATTATAGCAATGTTTAGAAACATAAAGTACAGCAAAATATAAAACTAACCAAAAAGATTTATCTACAACATATATCAAAGATTGATATCAACACTACTCACCTTAATCCTTACCATTTTTCTAACCTAAAAATGGAAGTAAAAGTCAGAATGAGCTAACACATCTAAATAGTCTCTCGTAGTCTAAAATATGAATCAATAACTCCAACCAAAAGAGCTGAAAAATATTGAATTAATAAATTGAAGTACTGAATTTAATAAACATTTAAATAACTATTGAAATTATTCTAAAGCTGATTGAAATATAACTAATCATTTTATTGTAATGATGAGAATGGTCATCTGAACCCAATTTTTCATATATAGCAATTAGCAGAATCGATTCTTGCTCCTTTTCTTA
The DNA here is from genome assembly GCF_001605985.2 of Dendrobium catenatum. Lineage (NCBI taxonomy): Eukaryota > Viridiplantae > Streptophyta > Magnoliopsida > Asparagales > Orchidaceae > Dendrobium > Dendrobium catenatum. The sequence goes on from NW_021319579.1 coordinate 2,478,277, forward strand.
CCGCCAACAGAATCCTTTCTTAAAAAATATATCCCTTAGGCTCCAGAATTTCTAATGTGTAACATAATATAATTCATTCTCGCTGTCAACAAAATCTTTTGTCACCAATAATTCAAATATTTTAATCACATATTCTTAAAATAAAATGCATTATACACTATTGAAACAATCACATAATTGTTTTACGAGTCTACAAAAATGTTCTAAGGGCTATCAAATAATTCTCAATCCAGTGTTCTATAGTTTGTCAAAGCTAAGTATTTAGAATTTTACTGCATTACCAGATATTGTGTGTAACATAATTTTGAGGTTTTAATTGAACTGAAGCACTATTTTCAGATGTCAAAATCATTTAAAAAAAAATTAAATTTTTTTAATAAAAAACCCCGCAGAATGAGCATACAAGTTAAAACAAAATAAGGATACAAGTCCTTAAAGAATCTAAAGCCCTCTAGAAATACATCATTTAAAGGAAAACCTATGAGCCATAGATTCAAACTAAAGACAGAATCAGACAAAAAAAGCTAAAAAATAGAAACACAAAGCAAAGGTAAATAAGGCTCAATCACACAACATAAGGAAAGACAACTGGAAACAAGTCAAACCAACACCAAACAAAATCAAATCAGCTCAAACATCCAAAAACTGCATCAGCATCAATGCCAGCACCAAAACAGCTCCCAAAAGCATCAATGCCAGCACCACAAAGACCAAAAAGAGCATCACTTCTTTTTAGAATTACGAGCTTTACGTTTTCCACTTTTTTTAAAAAATTTCGTTCTTGAAGCCAAATCACCCTCAAAAAAATCATCACCATCAGCTGAGGAATTGTCGGCATATAACCAGTCACCCCGCATCACCTCACTTTCCCTCGAAATGTGAGTATGCAAATCATCCTTGGAAACAAGGCTTAAAGGCACATTCAAAAGTGACTCTTCAAAACTTGATATAAAAATGACAAAAGAATGATTTGGCTTTCAAAGGGTTAAAGGCACATTCAAAAGTGACTTTGAAGAGCTCCCAAAAGAATAGTCTAATTATATAAAAAGGTAAAGGGGCTCCTATGTTTTATAGATCATTGGTTATAGAGATCTATCCAAATAGGAATCAAGATTTTTTCTTTACCAACTTGACCTTGTTGCGCCATATAACAAACATGCATGAACCATTTCTCGAAGGATGTGTCCAGATAGTCTAAAGTCTCGATAGTTCACTATAGGTCTTCTGGTTAAAAAACAACATCGATGAAGACGTACAGCGCACTATTATGTGGTGGGATTACAATTTTCCATGAATTTTTCATTGAGCATCATATGTTTATTCTTTGGATTGGTAGTAAACAAATTTAAATTTTGTTTGAGATAATTTTCTTATAATTTTACTTTTCAAATAATATCCATAATTTTTGTTTGACCACTATCTTTTTATTCCTTTAAAAAATATTGTGTACTAAAAAGTAGGTAGTCAGGTCAATACAAAGGAACTCATACCTGGCAGGCCCCGCAAGAGATTCACACAGGGTCTACAAAGCCTATCGCTTGGAAGCATTGGGAGAAGCCATCGCCCGAAAGAATAGAGAGAAGCCGTCGCCCTAAAGTTAGATTAAGGTTTTGTTTGAGACAGCTTTCTTCCTGCTTTATAAAATGACTATTTAGCATAAAAATTTTCGAAACAAATTCGAGTTTCGAAATTTGTATATTAAAAAGCAGCAAAAAAAACTATTATAAACGAAACGTAAATTTGTTTACACTGTCCATCACATATTGAGGTTTCATTTGGAACAACTTTTTTGCTTCTTAAAACTACTTTTAATTTTGGTGCTAAAAAATTGCTTTTTTTTAACACAGCTCACCTTATCATGTTGGTTGAGAGCTTAGGCTTCCAACTAGGAGGTATTAGATTCAAGCCTTTGTGTATGTGGTGTGTGTATGAGTTTGTCTTAAATGACCTAAATGTCCTAAAAAAATTACTTTAAGAAGCAACAATAAAGTCATCCCAAACAAAATCTAATTGTATAGCTTATCACGATGACAGAGTATAGGATGGAGCATGCGCTACCGTAGATATTTATTTTTGTGTTGAATTTGAAAATATAAAGGATTTTACATATTGGGCAACTTTTCCTTTTCTTTATCCTTTGCGTGTTGTGCACATGACAAGAAAGCTTACTTACATCGAGCCTTCGTCAGCCACTGCAGTTCGTAGTCAACTGTGGAATCTGGCTCCTAGAACCTCCATATTCTCCGCGGCCATTAGCTTAGGTCTATCGTTGAGAGGAAAATTAAAAAAATAAAAATAAATAAATAAATAACTTTTTTATTAAACTTATGAAGATCTTCTAACGTCATGTTTGCATTAGCTTTGATTCCAAGCTCCTTTGCGCATATAATAAGCATATGGCTTACGTTTGATCGATGTGATATATTTGTGATGAAATATGCTGAGTTCTCAACGCAAAGCGCGAAAAGTTATATTTTATTGCTTATGACTTGTTAGAATATATGCACTTGAAGGGCAAATTATTACGTCACGCTCGGATATCAATCCAGACGTGCCACATCGCCCAACTACATCGGGCTCCAATATATTTGAATAAAGTGGCGAGTCTAAATTGGATGTCCGGACGTCCGGTGACTGGACGTCATAATTCGCCTAGTTGAAGAGAGCTTATTTTCTTATGAAAATTTTATGCATATACGAACACAATAAATTGAGAGTAATTTATAGAAGAAACAAAAAGTTTTTACATGTAAAAAAAAAAAATCTAAAGATATAGTCTTATTGAAATGATTCAATTAGTATATGGTGTAGAACTATAGATTATAATTGTCATTCGTTGCACCAATTGAGGTTGACTTTGATACAATGTGACATTCTTGGCGGAAGTTTGTGGACTTTGTGGTATTGAGTTGTCTTCAAAAAAATTGTTGGTCATTTGTTCAATGAATTTTTTTATAGGAGAGGAGACGAGAAACTAAGAAATTTATGGTAAGTCGAGGGATCAACGTTAGACATCGAGGATTATAATGAACAATGTTGTTAACGTGTATCAATATTACTATTAACAATGTGTATTGGCTTTGTTGTTGACTAGAATATAATCGACAATAGAGTTAGAATTTTTCGTTTCAGGGGTAGTACGAATATTCAACACACAAACAAAAAGAACAAAAAACACCATAATTTTTATGTGCAAATCCTGAAAATAGGAAAACCACATGGTCACACTTAATTGAAATGATTTCACTAGTATTTAAATAAAATACAAGTGACTGACTCGTCCCTAAAATTGAGGACGTTTGATGGTCGGGCAAAAATTTATTCATGATCAGAGATTGGAAATCCGGCGACGATTGATGGTCAAGCGGAAATCCGACTTCAATTTACGATCGAGCAAAAGTCCGAGTCAGTCGACGGTCAGGTGAAGTCCGGCGTCAATTGACAGTCAGGCGGAAGTCTAGTGTCAGCCAGCGGTCAAACAAAAGTCCGACAGTGATCGATGAGAGCAACGATCAGTTACCATCAAAGCGTTGGAGGACGTGGGCTTCGACAGTTGCACAAAAACCCGCGAGAAGCAAACGTTCCTTCTCTCGGTCACTACCCCTCCATTTCCCGCTCTTAAAATCCTTAAATATTATTTTTTTAATTTAAGAAAATGTTATCAGTCATAGCCTCAAAATAAAAATCTCATTAAAAGAGAAAATAAGAAACATAACTGTGTATTACAGCTAATTTATAATATGGACACGTTTGCCATTATAAATAAATTAGTGGGGGTAAGATTGTCAATCAACATGTCACCGCCGCTTTAAAAGACCTAAAGCGGGAGCCATTAGATGCGAGTTCCTTGTGACTGAACGGCGAAACAAGTGAGGAGAAAGCGCAAAGAAGCACTCGGAGAACATGACGCCCAGCATCAACTGTGGGATTCCGGACGAGCGAAATCTGGAGAAGCAGATAGAGAGGCAAATGGGATGCATGACTGGATTTCTTCAGCTCTTCGATCGCCACCAGATCCTCGCCGGAAAGCGCTTGTACTCTGATAAGCGGATTTCTAGTTCTCCGGTAATCATTTTCGTGTTTGCTACAATGACTTTGTAAGGAACTTTTAGATTTGTCTGTGTAGTTGTATTATTGACACCTGCATTGTGGATTCATTCCAGACTTCAGACTCGCTGTCGCCGTCAGAGAGGTCCGATGTCTCTTCTTCATCTTTTGTTAAGGCAGCGCCACCATCGCCGTCTTCACCATCGCCGGCAGGTTTCCCTTCGTCACCGGAGAACCATCATCAGGCGAGGCCGTCACTACCGCTTCCGCTTCCCGTTTTCGAGGTGAAGGACGGGGTTAAAACCTCGTGGAAGCTACGGGAAGCTCCCCGGCTATCTCTTGATAGCCGCGCGGTCTTCGATGCTTGGGGAAAGCTCCGCCCCCGGGAGATCCGCACCACCCCTGTGGTGTTCTCCGGCGATCCATCCGATTGTTCGGATGCAGGGGATGATCACGACAAGCATCGGCGCTCCCCAAGTGTTGTTGCGCGATTAATGGGCCTCGATACGCTTCCAGTCGATTGCAATGAAGAGCAGCCTAAGAGATCCGAGCTCCGGCGATCCTCGTCGGAGTCCCGTGTTTCCCGAGATCATTGGCAGTTCAATTTTCAGAAACTTTCTCCAAACTCCTCCGAAGAGCTCTTCCAACCTCGGAAAGTTGATTACACCGAGCTTAGGCATCGAAACTCTAAGCCAGAACCTCCGCGTGCTCCGCCGGATCCGCTAAAGAGGAAGAGTTTCTTCGAGGCTCAGGATTTCTTCCCGGAGCCAAAGCGTACCGGATCCATGTACGAAGAGATAGAAAAGCGACTCAGGATGCGAGGCATTGAAGAGCCTGCAAAGGATCTGGAGACTCTGAAGCAAATTCTCGAAGCCCTACAGCTTAAGGGGCTTCTCCATTCCAAACTACCCGAGCTCTCTTCCGTAGGCAGCCTCGATGTCATCGACAACCACGAGTTACCCATCTCGGCCATCACTGAGTCTCCAATAATCCATAAAACGCTTACCCCTAAGCCCCCACCGAGATCAGCTGGCAGCGAGCGACTTCCCCTGCAACACAGGTCTGTCTCCCCTCGCCGCCCTGTACCGCCGGAGGTCATCCCTTCAGCAAAGTCTCGGCGGGACCCCGTCCGCAAGAAGCTCATGCGACCATCTGAACCGAACGAGTCGTCGAGGACCCCCATCAGCGCACCAGAGCGGCGGAGGTCTGTCAATGTCGAAGGGCAGAGGTCTTACCAGCCCGAGCGCCGGGTCCCATCCGTTCATTCCCCCGTAGCTAGCCCTAAGAAGCCAGGATTTGATCAAGTTGGATTACGATCACCAAGGATTCAGCGTCCGAAGCCGGAGATTTCTAAGGAACAGGTTCACTCGCTCGCCGAAGACGATGCCTTCAGCTTCTCCAACACAAGCACTCGTAGCCCCCCTTCTCAAATCGATTTCCAGGTATATTTACTCTTTTTCTCTTTTCCATTTCTCCTCATTATACGAAATAGAGTTCCCGCAGCTACTTGATTGATGATTTCATTACAATTCACGTTTTTACTGGCTGCAGAGAGCGACTACAGAGGAATTCAGAACTGGGCGTACTCTTTTGGAAAGGTGCGACAAGCTGCTGCACAGCATCGCGGCGATAACCTCCTCTGCGGAACAGGTTACCGCGATGGATCAGCAGCCGAGCCCCGTGTCGGTCCTCGACTCAAGTTTCCTATCCGAGGAGAACTCCGCCTCCTCTCTCCCGAAGCTCTCCATTGACTTCAAAGGTTTCTCTTAGCTCACATTATCTCAGTTTAATTCCATCTGGTTGCAACAGCGATTCTCGACGTTCACATCTATGGCTTTTCTTTCGCCAAGCTAGCGGAAATCAATCGTTTGATTTTTTTATTTTTTCGTGATTTATTTTGGGTGATAATATTGATTCCGGAAGCGGTTCGTATATTTTGCCTTCAGATCAAATAGAAGATTGGGAGGACCACCGGAAGCACAAGGCGACTCCGAGCGCCGGATCCGAATATTGGAATGGGCCCGAGAAGAAGATCGGTGCGGGCCAGGGCGATGATTATGCTTTCGTGGCTGACGTAGTCCGTGAAACCGACCGCTGTGGTGGTCCAGCCAACTTATTTTCTGCGCTCGAGCAGCGGCACCGGGTGTCCGGCTCCTCCGTCATCTCAGTTATCCATCGCCGGCATGTCTTCGACACAGTTACCGAGATAGTCGAGCGGAAGCGCAGTATAACCCCCTGGGTAGCCTTCATCTGCTCTCTCCCCACCGCCTTCGCCGGCAGTGAGAACTCGTTGCTCTTAGAGGTGTGGGAGGAGGTGCAGTGGCTTCGCGACCACGTCTCAACGGAGAATGTGATGGAACTAACTGGACAGGTAATAAAGCAGGACATGGCGATGACCGCTCCCGGAGAGCAAAACTGGACGGTGCCGGGAGCTGAGTTGTCTGCCGCTGTACTCCACATCGAACGGCAGTTATTCAAGGATCTGGTTGCCGATACCATCCGGGAGCTGGCGGATATGTCTTGCAGACGCCGAGCCACCACCCTCCCCCGCCGGAAGCTCATATTTTGAATTTCCCGCCATATCTGAAATACCAAAACCTGTGTTTAAAAGGTTTTAATTTTTTTCTCTTGGAAAGAAGCATGGTGTCATGTTTTCCCCCCAAAAAAAAAAGGCATGGTGTCATGCGCCTGTAACAATTTTTCTCTTTGGAGCTTTATATAGGAAGCAAGCGACCATGACCAGTGTCATCGCCTGTCACTGTAGCATTTAAATTTAGCCGGAGTAAAACCGTAGTGGCCATGGCCTACAGTGTCATGCTTGCGGCTAAGGAAGTAAGAAATGTGGAGCCTCGACAGGACAGGCAGACCTGTACCGCCATCACATGGCCGTCGCTATAGGATGATGTGAGACTCTACCCAACAGTGTCTCGGCAGCCATATTTGAACATCTCACGGGCTGTAACGAACAGGCATATGCGGATGCAGCCCCGGAAGGGCGCACGGTGCACCCACCTTTCCGGCCGTCCTTGGTGGCATTTTTTTTGCTTTGAATGGAGATGCCCCGGTCTAGCTGCAGCATTAATTTGTCCTTCCGATTATTTCTGAATTGTTACTATATGTGTCCAGGCCGGGCTTGACTCAAGCCAGGCCTGGCTTGCGAGAAAGGGCAGGGGCCCGGCCTGCTTGCTCAGCCTGTCTCATAATTCCTTTTTCATGCCCATCTTTGACTAAATACCCCACCGTTCCCATCCTTATATACTGGACCCCTGTCCGGGAAGATTTGTATTCTATGTAGAAAAAAAAAAGGAATCATGAGGAATATAACTGCTACACTACCTAAAAAAATTGAAACAAATTAGCATGTATGTATGTAAATTAAGGGCTGCAAACGAACCGAATTGAGCCATGAGTATGCGAGTGTTTATTGTTTGAGTTCGTTTATTATTAGCTTGTTCAAGTTCGGTTCGTGTTTGATTCGAGCTTTATTATTTGTGTTCTTGTTTGGTTCGTTTAAATTAACGGTGTTCATGTTTGATTCATGTTCTGTATATGTTCGATTTGTTTAGTGTTTATCGAGCTTTAAACAATAAGTCTTAACGAGCTATGTTCGTGAACATATTTAGTGAATTTTTTTACCATATCAAACAAGCATGTTCATAAACAAATTTAATGAGTATTCTTGAGCTATGAAATGAGTAAGATGATGAATATATACATAACTAGTATTTTTGAGCTACCAAATGACCTCGTTCACGAACAAGCGATCTTTGATTCATTTTATATTTGTTCATGAACATCTTAAATGAACAATGTAGCAAACATTGACAAATGTAAAATGTCGTTTGTTCATGAACAAATTCATTTTATTGAATGTATAAAATTAAATTAAATTCAATTTAAAATAAAAGCAATTGTCTATTTAAAATGACAATATGATTAATCTATATCAATATATTTATCGAGCTTATTCACGAGTTCTAAATCAAACACGAGTCAAGCTTTTATCGAGCTTCTTCACGAGCTTCAAATGATGTTGTTCGTGAGCATAAATGGACCGAACAAATTAGTGTTCAAACTTTTTTATTTAAGGATTGAGTATTAAAAATATTGTTCATGTTTGTTTATTTAATTATTTAAACAATCACAAACGAGCTTTAATCGAACCAAGCAATGAATAACTTGTCAAACGTTTGATTCGCTTGCCGCCCTATTTAAATATGTAAATAGCATGAAATAAAGTTGTATGTATATAAATCCCCCATTTAAAAAAAATAAAAACAAAATCTGCCAAAATTTAACATCAAAAATAAACCGAAATGAATTGATCATATTATATACTGTATCTGAGTTTTTCAAATAATTAATGAAACACCCTTTTGACTTCCTTTTGACTTCCAAGTAAATTTCTCATCTCATGGAACAATTATTACGTCCTCCGACCGGACGTAGAGGAACGTCCGGTCGGAGGCCAAATCCCGCCAAAAAATGAGTTGTACCGAGCAATACCAAACAATAATGAAGAATACCATCATTTGAAGACCCATTACCGAGTTATACCGAGCTAAACCGAGAAATACCGAGTTATACAAAAGTTGTACCGAGTTTTTCCTAGAAAGACTCGGTACAACTCGGTATTTCTCGGTACAGCTCGGTATTTCTCGGTACAGCTTGGTATTGGTCTTCAAAGAGCGGTATTCCTCGTTAATATCAAATAATATCTAGTTGTACCAAGCAAATACCAATTTTTTTGGCGGAATCTTGCTACCAACCGGACGTTCCTCTATGTCCTCACACCGGACGTAATAAAAGTTCCATCTCATGTGGCCGCCTGGCTTTGTTACAATAAATCTCGAGAAAATTAGATGCAAAACTGGGACCTGTGTTGCTAACACCGATGGCCATAGGGACCATGCTTCAATTTCATTTCTGCCTATTTTATTAAAGCACAGAAGAGGATTGGAATGCGTGTCCTGCTAATCATGGCAATGTGTTAAATGGTAGTAAAAATTAGCTGATTGTACTTAAAAGACTCTTTAAGTCTTCTGCATAAATTTTAACTAGCTTAGCATATAGTTATTTATTGTTCTATACGTTGTTGATAGAAACGGATGGCAGAAAACTTAAGGCTTGTTGCTGTAAGATTTATTGCTTGATATAAATGTTGCTGCTTTTTTAGCTTTGTAAATTACTATGCTGATATAAGAACGAAGAATTTTTTTTTTTTTCTCTTTTTTGAAGAGATTGAAGAATTTAAAAATATGATTTTTTAAGAGGCAGCTTCTCATTTCAGGTTGATTAAGGTTTTATTTGAGAAGGTTTTTTTATTGTTTCTTAAAATGGAGTTTTATTATTTTTAAGATTTTGTTTGGAACGGTTTTCTTACTACTACTTAAAGCAATTTTTTTAGTATTTAAATTTAAATTTTTATACTAGAAAATAACTTTAAGAAACAATTAGAAAGTAGTCTCAAACGAAGCCTAATTTTTTAATTAAAACTCTATTTTAAAAAGCTATAAAAAAACCTTAGGCTTAAGTTTGGGGAGCTTTTATTCTGTACGGACACCGGACGGGAGAATCATTCGATTAAGCATTGGTTATCCAGCGGTACCGAGTGCGGGTACCGAGCTGGGTACCCACCAATGAGATGACGTGACGCATTTTTATTGGTCTCCGAATGCCCTCCGCACTCCGCACAGAATAATAAATCTACTTTGGGGCAGCTTTTTTGCTATTTTATAAAACTTCTTTTTAGTACAAAAATTTCTAATTCAAAAAATTTTGTATTAGAAAGTTGTTTTAGAAGGCAATAAAAAAGTTGTTCGAAACGAAGCCTAAGATTTTGTTTGGGCCGACTTTCTTATTGCTTCTTAAAACTGCTTTTTAGTATAAAATTTTTAATTTTTTACTAAAAAATTACTTTAAGAAGCTTAAACAAAGCCGTCACAAACGGAGCCTAAATCTAAAACCTGGTCATTAAACTTTGGCATTTGTTGATTTCAACTAGTGTGGATTTTTATAAGCTTTGCATTCTCAAGATGCGATTGCATTGATAAACCTGCCTTCAGCTGCTTATGATGATTGTAAACATTTTTCTAACTTGGCAATGGATTTGAGAGTAATTATGATGGCTTTGAGCTGGTTTTTTGCAGTGATTTATTGAAGACTTGATCAGCCTAGCCTGAGCTATGCCAAAGCCATGTTATCATCATATAAATAAACCTTTATAACATCATCTTGTACATTAATTATGTTCTAGACTTCATTAATGCTTTCATGGTATATAGGTAACTTTGAAGCCAAAATCCACAAGCTTTATATTTTTGTTGCCACATATTCATATCTCTAGTTTTGAGATTCAACATGCTAGAGTACCACTGATTAGTTGGAATCTTATGGATAGAGAGCCATATATTGCGAGATGTGATATAGAGTTGGTGTGAAAAAGTAGACCTAGATTAGGTCAACTACTGCCACAATTACATAAAGATGTGGGATCATATATGTTCATACTGTTAAGCCTTCCACATTACGGTGAAATTCAACATACTACATTATAATATTTTAGTTACATAGATCATGGGCTTTCTTTTAACTTTTTAATACATCCACAAATCCTCCAAGCAGGTGCCATCATAGGGCACTATAGGTGATGATTAGTATTATATGTCATCATAGATTAATTTAGTTACCTATTATGTTTATTTTAATCAAAATGTAACAAGGCTATTTGTTTAATGTAAGGAACATTTCCATTCATTCTTTGAAAGCAATGTTAATATCAAACAACTTGCAATCAATAATAAGATAGAATCAATGGTCGATGAACAATGCATTTATAAGGCTCTATATTCAAGGATAAAACCAAGGTAGCTAAACATTTATAATGATTCATTCATATTTTTCAATCCATGCCCACTGACATTAAGACACCCCAAGTCCATCCCCCCAAGGACATTCATATAGAAACTAACTCAAGATCTATATGAACTTGCTATTGAACTTATTAAGTGGGATAGGCATATGCAATCAATTGACTTGGATGAGGTTTTGATGAGAATACGCAGAAGAAATCTAAACAAATAAATGTAGAAGGGTGATTCTAGAGTTAGGTGAGGAAGATGTGTCTTGAAATTACTTTGTATAAAGTCACATTAAATGATATTAGATCATATTTCAAAAGATTGAGTGAACTTTAAATTAACAATAACAACAATCAAAGTGACTAAAGAGCTTATTAGCTCCACAACTTTTATAAAGATATTGTTGCGAGATTGGAAATCTGATGATAAATTCTTAATGAGAAAATAAAAATGAATTAAAAAAAAAAGTTTGGCAACCAACAAAGAATCAAAAGTGTGCAATATGTTTCATGAATTTACTTAGCATAAAGTCGCATTAAATGAGATTAGATCTTCATAAGTTTAAGTGAACTATAAATTAACAACAACAACAATCATGGTGACTGAAGAACTTAAATGCCCCACAAATTTTATGAATATATCATTGCAAGATTGAAAATCATTTTATGACAAATTCTTTAAAAATATGCATTGTATACTTTGATTTTAATAGATGTCATATTTCATAATCTTCATTCTAGCATAATTACATGCAATAAAAATAAATAATTTTAAATAAACTTGAAATAATTAAGAAATATTATATCTTTGCGTCAAGAAAAACATATTTTATGTGTCATAAAATGTCCTTCAATTTTTCTTCATACAAAAATGGCATATTCGTCTGTTAACTAAAAAACTATTTATATCATATTCCTTCTAAAAGTTTGGATTTTTTCTTTTCATTAGCTGTTGGACTTTGGATGTTTTTGTTTAGTGGGATAAAGGCTTGATGTTGTTGTTGTTGTTGTTGTATTAGCTGTTGGACTTTGGATGTTTTTGTTTCTACAGGGGTTTTTATATTTGGCTCTATGTTTGGATTTATTTTGCCTTTGCTTATTCAAGTGTATGTGGGCACTTGTTTTTTTGTTGTTGTTATACTCTATTTCTTTCTAGTTCTTTGATTGTTTTTGGTAACTCAATCGTACTTCAGTCTTGTTTTATAGAATAATTGGTTAGGGGACCGCCAAACGCAAGAGAAAATAGAAAGAAGAGAAAGTTCTATAGAAATTTTCATATATGTATGTAAAAGTTGGGTTAAATGCCTTTGCAAGCAAAATTTTTTGGTTTCTTCAAGAGAAAATAAATCTAGCACTCATCTTTATCATAATTGATTGCATGTTTTCTCCATTCAAAAAAATTAATTTTTTATTAATATCTCTAATTTATATGAAGTATATTTTATATATATCAGTGTCCATCTCAGTTGTTAAACTTAATCTGTATTAGGATGCTTACAACCGTGTGATGCTCTAGTCATCTTCTATAAAGTATTGCTGTAGGCTGTAATAGAAACAGAGGAAAAAGCATAAGGAAAAGTATTGTAGATTGTATTCTTATTTTGTGTTATATGTATTTTGTTTTCTCATATATTATTGCAGTTTGTCCTTTGCAGTGATTATATTTCTTAATGGTATTATAGCTCAGCTAAAATTTCTTATCAACAACATGAAGAGTATGATAAGTACTCCTCTTACTACTGAGAATCATCTTGTTTGATGCTCTCAGATACTCAAAATATTCACTACAAATGGATTTTAGAGTTTTTTAAATAATATAGCCGTCCAACCTCCTAATTTTTTATCTAATATCGATGGGACCTCTACTATCAATCCCTATTACACTCAGTGGTTGTTTATTGATCAGAATCTTACCTCACCCCCCTTCTCTGTTATTTCTCATACTCTTTTGCCATACGTTTTTAATCTCTCTACCTACAGTGAAGTTTGAAATACATCTGATAAAAGACTTCAATCTTCTAACCGTTCACCCATACTTCAATTAAAAAGTGAAATATATCATGTCAACATGAAGGATCAAACAATGACCCAATATTTGTCCACTATTAAAGCCAAGGTTGAAGCTATTTCTGCAGCCGGCAACCCTCTTGATATTGAGGATATCATCGAGTATGTCTTAAATGGTCTTCCTCCATTCTACAACACTTTCAAAATAATAATCTGCACAAACCTTCAACCTCTTAGTTTTGATGACATGCATTTATTCCTTGTTATGCAATGAAGAAGTTAATATTATTATCAATGCCTTGTGTGAGATACATTTATCTGCTGATTCAACATCTGTGATTGCTCTCACAGCAAATTGTGGACGCTTTCGTTCTCGTGTATCATCTAGTCGTGGTCGTTCAAGTGTTCGTGGTACTCGTGCTCCATTCCATAGATATGGGAGTAAATCTTCCCTGATATATCGATAAACTCCATCATATGATCACCTGCGAGTCTTTGGTTGTTACTACTATCCTCTTTCTCCCCCCACTGCTAAACATAAGCTATCACCCAATGCAATTCTTTGCATTTTCCTTGGATACCCAGACTACTATAAAGACTATTACTGTTTCAATCCGGTAACTGGAAAAATCATCATAGCTCGGCATGTAAATTTTCAAGAAAATGTGTTTCCATTTCACCAAATATCTTCCACTCAATCTATATCGCCTAATACAGCTTCATCTAGTAAGTCTTCCACCATGTCTCCCTTACTACTAGTTTTGTATCCTACATCTCAGCCCATTACTTCTACAGATCCAACACCTGGTCTTTCTACCATACACACTCATCCTTCTTCTCTACCATCAACTAAGCCTTCTACTACAAGTTTGTCAAACACAGCTCCACCTGACTTACCTAAACCATCTCATCCTATGCTTACTAGAGCTAAAACAGGAAACTTAAACCACGCATCATCTTTACGCTTCAAAATTCCATCTCATCCAATACTGATCGACCCATCCTTTTACTCTGTGATTGTCAAACATGACCATTGGCGTCGTGCCATGTCAGAGGAGTTTCAAGCTCTTCTTACTCAGGGAACTTGGACATTGGTTCCTTCTTCTTCAAATCAAAACGTGTTGGGCTGTAAATGGCTTTTCAAAACAAAATTACATAGTGATGATTTTGTAGCTCAGTACAAAGCTAGACTTGTAGCTTAAGGTAACCATTGGGAATTTGGTATTGATTTCATTGATACATTTTCTCCTGTTGCCAAAATTCCCATTATTAGATTGCTCCTATGTATTGCTCTTACATTTAAGTGGTGGATACATCAAATGGATGTATCCAATACATTCTTACACTGTGAGTTATAAGATAGTGTTTTTATGTAATAACCTCAAGGTTTTAAAGATCCAAATTATCTGCTTCATATTTGTAAGTTTAACAAAGCCTTATATGGTCTGAAGCAGGCAATTCGCCGATGGCTTTCAACATTTACAAATTATTTATTGCAATGGGGTTTCAAATCCAATCCTTCTGATCTGTCCCTCTTCATTTTTCACCAAAAATTTACTCGTATATATCTTCTCATTTATGTTGATGATATTTTAATGATTGGTAATGACTCAGCCAAAATTACAGAACTGTTTCAGACCTTACAATGCAAATTTCAAATGAAATTATTTGGATCAACCTCTCAATTTCTTGGCATTTATTTTCAACCTTCAGCTAATGAATTTCTACTACATCAATCCTGTTATGCAATGAAAATACTGGCAAATCCAACAAGGCTGAAGCCAAACTTGTTCTCACGCCTTTACCTAGTAAACCACAAGATTTTGCTCAAGGATCTGATCCATTTCCTGATTCAACCTTCTATAGATATATAGTTGATTCACTGCTGTTCCTAACTATTACAAGACTAGATTTGGCTTTTGTAGCAAACAAGCAATGTCAGTTTATGCATTCCCATCAACTGCTCAAGCATACTCTTAGATATCTTAAAGGGACGGTGAAGTATGGCTTAATGGTATCTTCAGGCCCACTACACCTTACAACATATGCAGACTCTGATTGGGCTGATGATCCCATGTAGGAAGTGTGAGACCTCGTTCCCTTACTGTTCCTCTCTGACTTGGATTTTCCTCCCAGGATCGTCCGGGACGATAGTGAGATCGTCCAGGCCGATATGTACTGTTCAAAATATCGGCCTGAAAATAGTTCTGGACAAGATTTTGATCAAGGATCTGATCCATTTCCTGATTCAACCATCTATAGATATATAGTTGATTCACTGCAGTTCCTTACTATTACAAGACTAGATTTGGCTTTTGTAGCAAACAAGCACTGTCAGTTTATGCATTCCCATCAACTGATTCATTTTCAACTGCTCAAGCATACTCTTAGATATCTTAAAGGGACGGTGAAGTATGGCTTAATGATATCTTCAGGCCCACTACACCTTACAACATATGCAGACTCTGATTGGGCTGATGATCCCATGTAGGAAGTCTGCCACTGGTTACTGCATTTTTCTAGGAAACAATCTGCTTCTATAATCATCCATGAAACAAACTACAGTTGCTCGATTATCTACTGAGGTTAAATATAGAGCCCTCTCGTCCACGTACTGCAGTATATATAATTTAGCTGCGTAGGCTTATGCAAGAGTTCCAAGTTCCATTACAAACTCCAACACCTTTGTACTATGACAATATTTCTACAGTAGCATTAGCTCAAAATCCTATCTTTCCTAGAACTAAGTACATCAAAGTTGATCACCATTTTTTCGTGACAGTATTAAATTTTCAACTATTGTGGTTCATCATATATCTACTGATGATCAAATTGCATATATATTTACAAATGTCTTACCCACTACGAGGTTTTGTCTTCTTCGCTCCAATTTAATAGTTTGTGATCAAACTATTAACTTGCGGGGGCTGTTAAAACAGATTAAGCATATATGGCTGCAGCTTTATTCCTCACGTTCTTCTGCTCCACTGTTGCTGTCTCCACCTCTCTGGTTTGCTTTATTCAATTTCCACCTCAGTCGTTAAACTTAATCTGTACTAGGATGCTCACAACCGTGTAATGTGCTAGTCATGTTCTATAAAGTATTATTGTAAGTTGTAATGGAAGCAGAGGAAAAAACTTAAGAAAAAATATTACAGTTTGCATTCTTGTTTTCTGCTCTCCGTATTTTGCTTTTTCATATACTGTTGTAGTCTTTTCTTTACAGTGATTATATTTCTTGAGAAGGAGCTCCTTTCAGTTCTTGGAGTCCCTCAAGGGGTTCATCGTAGTGGCATACATGAAAGGTCTAGTTTTATAGTTCTTGAAATATAAAGTAAATGCCACAAAAAGGAGGAGATCTGTGAGAGTATGAGCCACAGACAAGAAGAAAACTCTGAGAGAATTAAGGTTCTGAGAAGTAAAATTTCGTGACAATTCGAACAAAGGATTAGAGAACAATAACAAAGTAAAAGAAAATGACAACACAATCTCTTCAAAATAGAGTCCGAGAACAGCTCTCTCGAAAACAATTTACTGTAAATCATAAGTTGTCTGATAAATTTCATACTGAACTGTGAATGTACGAACTTGTTCAGCTGCTTTCCTGACCAGCTGAAGCCAAAAAATTGGTCAAACAAAACCTCATTTGCTTCATAGCCGTACTTCAAACACCGATGTCTACATAAAACGACGGCCTTCCGATGACCCGATTAGGAAAGTAGAGGTATTATATGTGGCTTATATTAAGAAAGGTAGAGGTAGACCTAAAAAGACTTTGTTAGAAAATATAAAAAATGTTCTTTCTTTATTATATTTAAATGATAATTTGACTTTTAACAGGACAAAATGGAGAAAAAGAATTCATGTAGGTGGCCTACACCCTACGTAGTGGGACAAAGGCTTGATGTTGTTGTTGTTGTACTAGAAGCTGCTTTTAGAACTAGTAAGAACTCTATTTAAACAAAGCCCAATATGTAAAAGTTATATTATAGTGAAAACTTGTTGTGTTTTCATAATTATTTTATCAAGTTAAATCAATATCGCACTAATATGATTACCTTAATTACTAGCTATGACTCCTCAAAAACTTTAGCAAAATTTACGCAATAGTTTTGACTGATTCCATGCTTCCATGTGATGTAACAGAAAAATGTTGAGTTCACCCATGTGGAAGAAACAACAAAGCATGAATTCTGGGCAGATTCAAGTGTAGCTTGTGAATGCTCTGAAATTCTATTAATTGGCTTATGGATCTTGTAGCAGAGCTTCAGACCAATTGTCATTGAAAAGGACAAAAATAAAGACACTGCTTTTTCAAGAAAAAGTTTGAACTTCTTAGTAAATAATTGTGATATTTCATGAAAGAAGCATGGAGAAGATCTTTCTTCCTCTTATTTATGGTTTTGAAAAATCAAAATTGAAGCTTTGCTCCTCTCTATTTCTAACTCAAATTCAATTCAATTTGATTTAATTTTGAGTTAGTTTGATAAACATCCAATAACTTAGGAAGTTAAAATATTAGTAAATATGAGGAAGGGATTGAATCCATAACATCCCATTAGCAGTACAAAATAATTACTAATGATCATAATAGTAATGTGGTTGTATTTATAATATGATTTGCAAATTAAGTTTACCAATTAGAATTTTTTTGCATATTTTTTTGTAACAAGATGGTTAAGATTAATTCAAAATCTTTAAAAGTTGTTTTAGAATTAAGATTAATTCAAAATCTTTAAAAGTTGTTTTAGAAGTTATCTTGATTTTGATTAAGGAAAAATTTATGATGATTTTAATCATAAATCGGTGTCTTAGCTTAAATTACCTCAAAAAATCTAGTCTAAATATAGCCAAAAAAATTATTTCTAATTGTTTGAAAGATCAAAGTGACACAATGTTTTAGACGATTGCATTCCAAACGACTGAAGTCTAAGTCATGTGCAATCAAGTTTGTTTTTGGCGATAAAATAGCCAAAAAATTTGTAAAATGAGGACCTACAATTCATATGCGCATGAGTCCTCTCTATGGAGTGCGATGAGTGGTGTCATTGAATCTTTTGTTTGTCGACTTCATTTAACTCATGTTGTTGCGAGCTTCAAGGCCACACCTTTCATTCATCAATTAAAAAAATTGTCATTGTCAATCACTACCACACTCCCATTAGAAAACTTGAAGATTAAGAATTAAGGCATATTTATTTTTTGATGGCCGCAAAATTTGATCGTTAAAATGGAGAAATGCACATGTAAGGGGATGAAGAAGAGATGACATGTATTATTTATGCAGATTGATATGATGATCTACCTTTGCAAAGAATGTGAGAAACTAACTAAAGAAAATAGTAATAATATATTTGATTTTTTACTCTCTCTCTCTCTCTCTCTATGTGAGGCTATAATCTAACATTTTATGGGCTTTGAGTTTAATCTCTTAGCATGTCATGTCCTATCAAAAGGAATGAGTATTTATAGGTATCGGGCTAGTTAAAGTTGGCTATGTGTATTGGTCCACCAAATAGGCTGGAGAATAATCATGTTGATGCGGTGCATCTTAATTAGACTATGCCTTAGGAATAGTATACCTTTTGTACATGTTTTCTAGAACTTTTTAGAAAGTTCTATTAATATATTATATGTAGAACAACTATAGGAGTAAGAGATGATAGGAATGATATTTTTGAAATGATTACCTACATCACATGTGCTATGTGACATGCATCTAACAATCATATGACTAACATGAGATTATGATTCTTGATATCTATGAAGATTTGTAACAAAGAGACATTGCTATGCTATAAGGAATATTTTTGGCACCCTTATTTCACACAAAAAATGACAAACAAGGCAAAGTACTTTGAAGTCCTGCATACTCCCCAATGACGAGCTCCTTTCTTGAAGAAGGTTGTAGCCATGAACTACACCGTCTTAGTTATTTTTTGTAACAATCAGAACAATTTTATCCATTTCAAAGAAATAACAGTCATAAAACTGTGAATTAAAATCTCGATATCCGATCAAAATGTGTTGATTACATAATAGGTTATGATATTTTTTTCAACAAAAAAATTGTGTAAAGCAAAATTATGATATCAAAAAACTCATAAGTGAGAGGTTATTTATAAAATTTGGTGTAATAAAAATGATTTTTTTAATTCATTTTTTAGAATTTGTAGATTTTATTACTATTTAAAATGTTTAGTACAATTAAATTTTAATTCATATTTATTAATAATTATTTAAAAAACAAATATAGAAAACTGAAATAGAGAAAGCCTGCTAGAGATAAAGCACGAACAATAAAAGCCCATTAAAAGAATCTTAGTTTTACTCATTAAAAATTCAAACATGTGTCGAATGGGCCTTTAAAGATTTTCTTTGGTGCCTGCGAATATTTTTTGGAAGGCTTGAATTTTATTTTTGAAAAATAAATACAGTATTATAGTGTATTTGAAATAATTTGAAGTTATTTGATTGAGTGTACAGTAAATGGAGGTTCTAACTTTTTTTTATTTGACTTGTACTTAAGTGAATGCAGTGTTAAGTGAATGTAGTGGCCACAACGACAGCTAGCAAGCGGGGGCCACTGGTTGTGGCGGCCAGTGGGTGGCCGGTAACAATAGGGGTGGTCGACGCTGGCTAGGGTGGCAAGCTGCCGCCAGCCACCGACAAGGGTCAGCGGCTGACAGTGGATGGAAGCAAAGGTGGCAGCCAAAAGATGAGTTTCCAATGTATTTGAAAATCGCTCAAAATTGAGGAATTTCAAATACACTGGATTTGAATTAGAAGGTGAATTGTTTTTACTTCAAATTTTACTTGTATTCTTTTTTACTTCAAATCAAACATCAACATTTTCAAAAATTTCTGTATGTGAAATACGTTACACTCCTAATGTAGCAAACCAAATGATCCCTTTGTCAAATCAGAACCTCAATATAATCTTTAGAAATAGTTTTGATAAATTTCAAAACAGGTCCTTATTGTTGTTCATATTTGGAGCTTTTGTAATATTGCTTCACGCTACCAATTGCCAACATTCAATGCTTGTTTTTCAAATTTGTCCACCAATCTTCTTGTAAGGAAGATGACCAATCTTGCAGCCTCCTAAAGTCTGCCATTTGCTAACTTCGACATCCACCAACAACATACATCTAATGTTAGCCAACCTTCGATGTCCAAAGTCCATATGTTAGATCGCTCAACCTCTTTTCATGTAACGAGAGCAATTAATTGAACTCTTGTTATTGTAATAGATAACATTGATGCTGCTTTCAATTGCCTGAAAATAAGGGGATATAAAAAAGAATCCTTCATAGTCTGAATCATTTTCTTAATAAGGCTTTCAAATGTCTTTTAAGGACAAAAATTATGCATCATGTTGCATATTCATAATATAAATTTTCAACATATTATCAAGAATCATCAAATCTACAATACTAAAAATCATTATGGTAAATGTGTATCATTCTAATTAATTTGTTTATACTAAATGTTTTAAATGAATAACTTGGACTTAAAAGTTAGCAATTTTTTTAATAACGGAAATGCATCAACTCTTTGTTCAGATCTTATACCATCCTCCAAAATGATTTCTAGAACATCAATTACTTAGGAGAGTATTATGTGAACCCAATGTATTTTACTAGCACGTTTAAGAGTTTTTTTTTTATTATTATTTAAATATTGTTCTACAACAAGTTCACCATTTTTGTAATGCACTTAACATTTTCTCTTTTATTTATCTCTGTGCTGATCACAAAGTTTATATAAAATACCAAATATATTAATCACATTTGTAATTATAATAAATAACAAGGTAATTTGAATATACTTTTTTTTTAACTGATACTAAGGCTAACCAGAGTTGATGTGAGAAGCAATAAATACTATGTACGGACCCGTTAAACTCCCGTCTCATATTTCTAGCTTCATCATAATATTGGCTGCATATTTTTAAAATACATAAACCATAAGTTGGTGGGAGAAGCAGTGATTTATTGTATAAGCCCACTTTTAAGTAGAGCAATGAGAACCTTAATGTTCCCCCAAGGGAATACAGGGAGAAAGAAATGGTAATAGAATGCTTGAAAGCCTTAAGCTAGCAATATAAATGATGTAAGCAAATAATCCTATAGAAGACTTAGACTTCGTTTGGGAATGCTTTCTTGTTTGTTCTTAAAGTACTTTCTAGTACAAAATTTTTAATTTTTGCAGTAAAACTTTACTTTAAGAAGTAATAAGAAAACCATCCCAAACGAAGTCTTAGGCTTCGTTTGGGATGGCTTTCTTCGTGCTTCTTAAAGAAGCTTTCTAGTACAAAATTTTAAATTTTTTAACTAGAAAAGCCGGCTTTAAAAAGTAGTAAGAAAGCCGTCCCAAACGAAACCTTATTCTCCATTTGGAACTTGGACACTTAATGATGCGGTGCATCATAAGGAAGAAGGAATCTTCAACCGCCACTATCTACCTTATGTTATGCTCATTATCTTTAGTTTCTCTATTACTCTTATTCTCTAGCTTTTGTCCTTTTTCAGTTACTTAAGTATGCTATAACTTTTAGTATGTGGGACCTAATATTGTAATAGAAGGAAATACATAGAAGTATAAGCAGGGAAAGAAGAAAGGGGAGGCACCTTTTTGTTTTTGGAGAAAGAATTTCTAACATTTAGTGGAATCCTTGTTTTATAAGCTGCTTCCCTGTACTGTTTTTTCTTGTATAAGTCCACTTAAACAAAATTAGTATGGATTACATGTTTGAAAATATATTTTGAACTCTGTAAGAGAAGTTATAAAATTTGTGGCAAATATCGTCACCCAGAAAGAAGGCATCAGCTGGAATAGCCCACTCTATGTTTTTGCTTTGCTATGCCTGCAAAAATATTAGGATGAATATGAAACAAAGAAACATAAAGAAAGGCTTACTAAAATGATGTGAAATCCTCCTAGACTAAGGCTTCGTTTGGGACGACTTTTTTATTGCGGTAAGAAAGCCGTCCCAAATGAAGCCTGACTTTGTTATTGCTTTTTAAAACAGAACTTTAGTAAAAAATGAAATTTTTGTGCTAAAACTATGTTTTAAGAAGCAATAAAAAAGTCGTCCCAAATGAAGCCTAAGTTTTGTTGCCACTACTTATTTCAAATTTTGAAGTACTAATCTAATGTTGTAATCATTACATGATGTCCCGTTGCAGGGATGCTTTAGTGCTGGATCATCTGCAAGTGGATGCTGCCCAAAGATAATCTCACAGCTTTTGTCTTCAAAATCTGATTTTGAAGCATTTAAACAGATAGTAAGCAATGTATTCCACTCTAGTCCTTAATAAAGCATGTAAAACATCAAAATTTCAGTTTACATTAACGGTAAGAGAAATGTTTTCTGGTCGAAGTCACTAATCAAAAAATTCAGCAAAAATTTGGCCTGCAGTTGTAATAAAACCGCATGCCTTGCCAATGAATCTATCAGCCAGCATGTTCTTCCAATAGTTTGGTCTATATAATTGTTCTCTTTCCAAGTTTTTGAGTATTTAATGTAGACAAGCAGTATAGCATAGCTATGTAGTAATGTAAATATCTATTTATTATTTTTTTATTTATTTTGTTTGGTTGAAAGGGTAAAGGAGAAGGAAAAAAATTAAGGACATCAGTTCATGTAATAGCTTATTCAAATGGTTGTCATGAAGGGGCGCAACTCGCCATTCTAAAATTGTTCATGAAAGTGTGCATTCCAATGCTTGCCATGTAAAGGTGTACCTAAGCCTATAAACCCACAATTGATGCCATTAATGAAGACACTTAAAATTCAGGAACGATCCATAGTCCGGTTTTAGAAAAGCATAGAAACTGCATTTTCTCTATCAACTTTCATCAACTTTTTGGAGTTCAATAACAGAAGATACATAAATACTTTCGCATGATTTTAACCATTGCGAAAACCAAATAGACTGCAAAATGCATATCATAAGAGCGAAAAAGTGCCCGAAATTTCATTTGAGGCAATTTGCACCACGAATAATATCAATTTGATCTCCTCTTTCCAGCAGATCTGTCCTTGTCTTAATTCTATTTTTTGTATTGAATGCATACTTGTTTTGTTGTTAAAAAAAATTTCTTGGGTAAAATATTTGGCATTATATTACTCCATAAGCTGGAATTGCTTGTTACGAGTGAAAGTTAACCTCATATCTAAGCAATCATTGTGAAATGATGGGTAGCCATGGGGACATTCATTTGACTGAATTAATCAAGGAACTCTAAACCCCCACATAACTCCGTTCATAACCATTGACCTTCAGAGTCTCTGATCTATTAATAAGTGCAAGCAATAAATAATTAGCTACATGGCTTGCTTCGATACATACAAAGGTTAAAAATAAAGAATTCATAGTAATATTTAAATTTGCAAACATTATTTTTTGGGTTTTGCAGAACACATAATGTAATCTGAAGTTTTGGTCTTTTAACTCCTACCAACTAGAACTTCACCTCAAGTTCCATCTGTAATGCACGTTAATATTTAGAGTCTTTCTTACATAGGCTTTGTTTGGGACGGCTTTTTTTCTGCTTCTTAAAGTAGTTTTTTAGTACAAAAATTTTAATTTTCTACTAAAAAACTACTTTAAGAAGCAAAAAGAAAGCCGTCCCAAACGATATCATAATCTAGAAAAATTACAGAAAGTGCATTGTGCTAATTTGGGAACATTTTATTTCCACCGCCATTTCATATTAATTGCTTAAAACAATGGCAGGTGGTTATGCGAATGTCATTGGATATTTAGCATATTTTTCTTATGATACTGAATGTGCTTCACTTCTTTACTGAAAAATTGCAACATATTTCAATAAGTTATATAGCTTGTCAGCTTTAAGGCCTTGGTTGTTTTGATTGATTGGATTTCATTGGGTGAGGTTTCATAGTAAAAATATTTGGTAGGTAAACTGCATAAAGTAAAAGAAAAATGCTATGTTGTTGAAATCAGACAGACTGAAGTGCTACACATGCAAATGTTCTGATTTTTGGATTCAAACAATTTCATTTTTCATTAATAAAAATGAGAACTTACTAGGAACCATGTTGGTGGGCATCCCAAGTGAGGTGTTGATGAACTTTTGAGAAGGCAACTTGCAGAGATTAGTGCACATTCCTACACAATTTGTGGCATCCAAAAACCTAATAGAGTAGAATATCCAAGTGAGAGAACATAAAATAAGGGTTTCTTCTTTTTATTGTTTGAGTTAAAAATCCATCTAAAATATTATACATACTTCTTAACTATTTCAAAATTTTGATGAATCTCATATTTTTATGCTCGTATCAAAGCAGCACCAATTCCCATTTAACCACATGGTCAGATTTTTCCCCTTCTTGAACTTAAAAAAAAATCAGGTTTTGAAGAGGTTTTAGGGGGAAGCAACTCAGATTTTCTTTACATAGAAGAAACCCTCATTCGGATTTACAAAATATAAATATGAAAGAGAAATGAAAAGCAAATAGTGATCTTAGCCGATAGCGAGTTGGAATATGAAATCGCGTTCTAAGAAATTTGATGGCACCTGCATTTAGGAATGTAGACCACATTCTTCTCCCTCTTCCCTTGGAAATCCGACTCCCTGACCTAATTTAGCAACATTACAAAATATCTCAATTAGTTCCCAGTGGCCAGATTAATTCACGTTATTTTGTTGCAGAAACTGTTAGTGTTGGCTGAATCATCCTTAATTACTTCGGTGCTGCTGTTAGCACAGTAGCAACAGCGCCTCTTCTGAGTAGTTATATCGAAGTTCATTGCAAATCGCAAGTTCTTAATTTTTTTTTCTTGGAATGGAATTTATGAATGAGAATGATGAGTAAACTAAAATATAAATGCGATTCAAGATCTTAACAATAAATTTTAAGATACCTATCAATCAAATGCAAATTTGAATTACCTCACAGGGACCTACGAGCCAGGAGAAAAACACTGTTGTGAAGATTGCGAAGAATTCTCTCGAAAACTTTGATGGTGGTAGAAGAGCCTTCAACTGCAACAAAGACTCGCATAGTTTCGTTGGAATCGAAGAAGTAATACGAGAACCGAATTGATATATAATAAAAAAATTATGCTCGATCGGGCACGAATCTTGAGATAAAATCAAGTTGAAAATTTCAAAAATTAAATCAGAAACAATCTGAACTCCGATTTCAGTAAACTTATAATCGAACTGAACATCTCAGAAATACAGACCCAACGACACTTAATTCGACTCAATCCGAGCTCAAATGAGTCCAAATCAAAGACCTGAAGTGCATTTGGATGGTTTAATTCACAATTTGGATTACCAAACAATTTCCAACCACAACATGCTTATAATAGAATCGAGCGGCTTGACGAGACGAATCCAACAAGCCCAAAATTGTTGAATTCTGACATTATTAAGTCACTCAAATGTTAAATAAATGATCCATGATCGAGGAAATTCACATCGGCCGTTCATTCAAACCACTCCCAATTTACATTTGATTTTACTCTTATTTAATGGACATGTTACTCTCATAAAATTATAAATAGAACCCGAAAGGGAGGGAAGTAAGAAGAAAAGGAAGAAAAAGAAGAGAGCTATCTTACCACTAGACTCTTCCTCGGCCACTTCCAGCCTTCCACCCCGTAGCCTACCGACGCCAGAGTTCTGCCCGAACACCAACTGATGTCGAAGTTATGCACAGCAATCTACTGTTGTCGGAGTTCTACCCGATTTTCGCCCGTCGACGGATTTTTGCCTGATCATCGACTAACGTCAAAGTTCTGCCCGACTTCCGCTCATCGCCAGATTTCTGTCTAACCGCCGACTAACACCAGACTTCCGCTTGACCGCCAACATCAGCAATATTTCTTCCCATCATCGGATTTATACCCAACGCCAGACTTCTACCTGTCGTTAGACTTCTGCTCGTCGTCGGACTTTTGTCAGACTTCTACCCAATATCGAACTTCCGACCTCCGTCGCCAGCCGACTACGATCCTTTCGATCTCCTTCACCAGACAATAGTCTTTCTGACTATTGTTGCATGTCTACTACGGTCCTTCCGACATTTGTTGTCAGACAACGGTCTTTTCTAAACACTATCGCCCACCGACTAGGTCTCTCCGATCACCGTCACCAGACTGCGGTCTTTCCGACCTCCGCTGCCCGTCGATTATGGTTCTACCAAACAAACATATGTATCTATTATGATTATTTTAAGTCATATTATGTAACACACTCTATATAATATATATTTGTTACATCAAGTTAAGACCTTCCCCAAAGGAAGGGCCTCATTCATACTCGACTGCAAATAATAGTGGATTCATTCAAACTGGGCCAGGCCCATGGTTTTTCTTCTTTTCAGGGTTTTTCATGTAAAAATCTTGGTGTATCTTATGAATGATATATCACGACCCAACCCGACCGGAACGAATCCCATCGCGTAGAGTCGCAACGGATGAATCCAGGATCGAGCTTTAGAATTTGGTTTCAGACTTTCTTCCAATAATCAGACATACAGAAAACACGGAGCTACTATTAAACTTCCAATATACAAAAATTCATCCAACATTTTCTTCTTCTCAATCCTCAAAATAATCATATACATTATAGTCCATGGCTATAAACCAAAAGAACAGAACAGAAGAACGGAATAGTCATGACCGTACAAAAATCAAAAGTATAAAAATACATAATCTCAGATCAGATACAGAACGGCTAGTCTAACACCTCATTCTCTTTCGCAGAACCTGAAAATCACGCAAATAACAAGGATGAGCTAACAGCTCAGCAAGACTACACTAGCCAATCAAAATCTTCAAAAACTCTCATATCAAAATACGCATGAAGGCGTTAAAAATATTTGTCGTATAGAATTCAAATAATCGTACAAAAATCAGAATATTAGCCAGAGGTCAAAGATTCATACAGAATAAAAATCAAACATAATACCTATATTCGTTCAGAACAAATGAAGTAACAGAGACAGAAGAACTGAATCAAATTTATGTCACAGAATTATTCAAATCAGAATTCAATCAAAGTTCAGAACAAATTTCAGAAAACATTCAAATCACATTTCATCACAAATTTCCCTGACCCATACAGAATCTTAGAGGATTCTTGCCCCTTATGCCTCCCTTCCCTGACACAGACAGAATCTCAAAGGATTCTGGCCCCTTATGCTTCCCTTCCCTGACACAGACAAAACTCAAAGGATTATGACCCCTTATAACTCCCTTTGTGCTTACAGCACCATAACATATCAGATATACATAATTTTTAGATCAGACTTTATTTTTTTCAGATTCCCTGACACAGACAGAATCTCAAAGGATTTTGGCCCCCTATAACTCCCTTCTGATATCATTCAAACACTTCAAATCATCAAATTCAGAAAAATCGTATTATATTAGAAAAATCGTCAGCTGCATAACCGCAGTCCACAGAAATTTCAACAGATCGAATCACAGTTTCAGAAAATTACCAAATTACCACAAAAAGTGTAAACCATCATTTTAAGACTTTCATTGTACTGAAGCAATATTTTCCAACATCCAAATAATTTTCTATTCGAAAAAAACTCCGTATAATTCAAACTACCTGGTGAAAATCTTCCAGAAATACTCAAAACGTGAAAAATCATCATTTATCACCGCCGGCTTTTAACGGCGGTATCACCACCGGCTTTTACCGGCAGACTAACCAGTGGTTTTGTTACGTTAAGCCGCTGGTAATAGCGACGGTCACGTAACCGCCGACAAAACCGCCAGACATCAATATGCCCGGCGGTTTAACGGCGGCTTGTTTTATGTGCAGGTTTTAGAATCTAGGGTAAACCTACCTCATATAGAGGGGAGGCTGCCAATTTTTTTTGCAGGTGCTACAGGTTTCCGGCGGCTAACCGGTGGTTTGGCTGCCGGAAACGATGATACCGGACGGCTTTTCAACAGCCACCGGTAACTTTGTTAAACCGCCGGTAATATGCTGACGGTTACCCGACGGCCGCCGGCGGGCGTCCGTTGAAAGCCCGGTGGTCTAGACCGCAAATGACTACCGTCGGTCTGGACCGCCGGTGTTTTACCGACGGTTTACCGATGCTTCCCGGCGATTAATTAACCTCACGCCGGTCACCGAAACCGCCGGTAAGCCGTCGTTGAAGTACTGCCGGTACGCCGTTTGTATCTTGACCGGCGGTAGATCGGCCAGAACACTGTTGGTACAAAGCAACAGAATAACCGGCGGTATAAGCTGCCGGAACGCCGTCGGCTAATTAAGCCGTCGGTAAAAACCGCCGGAAAATAGTTTCCTACGCCATTTTTTCCAGCGGTTCAGCACCCGCAGCAAAGCCACCGGTAGCTTCCAAAACCGCCGGTTTTTTCACCCCAGTTTTTTCACCCAAACCGCCGGTTTTGGGTGATTTTCCTGTAGTGGGATTTGTTCATGAACAAGTGGCATTTTACATTTATTCATATTTGCTAGATTGTTTGTTTAAGATGTTCATGAACAAATTTAAGGTTTGTTTGTTCAATAGATTGTTAGTTAAATATGTTCACGAACATAGCTCGTTAAGATTTGTTTGTTTAAAGCTCGATAAACACTAAACGAACTGAACATGAACCAAGCATGAAATAAATATGAACACTGATAAATTAAACGAACCAAACATGAACACAAACAATAAAGTTCGAATCAAACATGAATCGAACTTGAACAATGTAATAATAAACGAACTCAAACATGAACACTCACATACTCGGCTCTGCTCAGTTTGTTTACAGCCCTAATTCAGCTCATCACTGAACTTTTGTAGGACTTCTACCTGATGTCGAACTTCCGACCTTCGTCATCAGCTGACTACGGTCCTTTCAATCTCCTTCACCAGACAACAGTCTTTCTTACTAATTTCACATGTCGACTACGGTCCTTCTGACCTTCGTCACCATATAAGGGTCTTTCCTAACCACTATCGCCTGCCGACTATGTCCCTTCGACCACCTTCACCAGACTACGGTCTTTCCGACCTCCGCCACCCGCCGACTATGATTCTACCGACCAAACATATGTATAAATTATGATTATTTTTAAGTCCTATTATGTAACGCATTCTATATGATGTATATTTACTACATCAAGTTAAGGCCTTCCCCTAATGAAGGGCCTCATTTGTACTCGACTGCAAATAATAGTGGATTCATTCAAATTGGGTTAGGGCCGTGGTTTTTCTTCTTTTCAGGGGTTTTCACATAAAAATCTTGGTGTATCTTATGAATGTTACACCCTCATTTTTTATATGTATGGGTATTGGATCTTCGTACGAAGCTAAGACGTTAAACTATATATATTTCTCTACCGCCGCGAATATTCTAGGACGCAACAAGAACAAACATTTGAGGTATATAACCTACCTAGAACTAATGGCCGGTACTATGAATCGGCTAAGCAATAACTTTATTAGTTTTAAGCAGCTCGTCTTAATATGTTAGGGAGGAATTTTGACTATCAACTAAGAGATTTTGTTTATGATTTTATCTAATTATGATGAGTATCTATATAATCTTAATGTAAATTTCGAAGTAGTGGGCTTATCTTGAATTTCATCATGATATTCAGGCTCAAATTTCTTCAGCCAATGTAGTGAGAGGCCTTAGCAATCAAAACAACTTTAGAATTTATAAATAAAAAATTGGATGATTTTTGTAATGGTTAATTTTTTTCACCCAAATTACGGGGTTGTTATGCGCACACGTTATAGTATCTAATTTTATGACATACATAGAATAAATGCCCATTTCATTCCTATATAAATATATAATTATAGTTGAATACCGAATAATATTCAGCCTTGCAATACTAGAAAGAAGGGATAAAGATAATATTGGCTAACAACGGTTTTAAAATTGGTACTCATACGTCACTAAAAATTATCTTAATAAAAATATGAATAAGAGACTTTCAAAATTAAATTTGGGACTAACGAAATTCCAATTTCAGCAAGCTTATAGTCAAATTGAACGTTTCATGAAGACGGACTCAATGATACAAAATTCATTCTAATCCAAAGGAACGCAAATCAAAATACTAACGTCTATTTGAAAGCTTCAAAGCATTAATTGGATGACCAAATGATATCCAAATATGACATGCTTATAGTTGAATCGAGTCGGCGAGAAGAATCCAACAAGCCCAATATTAGTGAATTCTGACATCATAAGACATATAAATGTTTAAAGAATGGTCCATGATCAAGGTAATTAATATCAATTATCCGATGAACACTCCAATTTTACCTTGGATGTTTTCTATGTTTACTAATTATATCACTCCTAAAAAATTATAAATAAACATTCATTCTTCATATGAGAGGATGAGGAAGAATAAGGGAAGAGCTCTGAGGCTTAAATAATCCTCAAACTTCGCCCCGACACCACCGCCAACAAATTTGCACCTCCAGGTCGCTACTATTAAACCTTTATCTGACCACTATCGTTGGATCTCCATCTGACTTCCCTTTTCGGGCCTTCAACTACAACCCTTTCGAACCACAGTCGCCCTACTACGATCCTTCCAAACTTCGTCGCTGGCCGACTACGGTCCCTCTGACCACCGTCGTCAAACTACGACCCTTCCGAGCACAGCCACTCAACTACGATCCTTCAAACCAATATCGCCTACTAACTTCGGTCCCTCCAACCACCGTCGCCCCGACTACGATCCTTCCAACTTCTGTCGTCTGTCGACTATGATCCTTCTAACCATCATCACCCGATTAAGACCTTATCAACCAAACGAACAGGACAACACTCTCTTGAGAAGAACTAATAATATTGGGTTTTTCCAGCCACAACCATGTAAAGTGATTTATATAATGTATATTAGTTACATTGAGCAACGCCTTCCCTTCAAGAAGGGCATCATTTGTAATCAATAACAAACACTAGTGGATTCATTCAAATTAGACTATGCACCGTGATTTTTTCTACTTTTCATATATTTTCATGTAAAAATTCTGATGTCTCTTATTAATGATCACCCCCTCTCTCTTATCTTTCTATATGCTAGATCTTCGTATAAAACTATGACATTAAATTCTCTATCTCTCTACTGCCACTAATTTTCCAATAGGCAACATTTACCATTAACAACAATTAGAACCGCAAAAAGCAGCAAAATTTATATATGAATAGGCTTATTTGCATAAGTATAGCCAAATATTAATGGTAATTTGAAACATTTTTATTTTTTTATAAAATTAAAATCGTGCAACCTTTTTCCAATATTGAAATTTGCAATAAAATTTTAAATTCATATTTTTTTGTTCTCATTGATTGATAAGAATTTATGGATTTATTTTTCAATGAAAGATAATTTAATAAATTTAAAAAAATTTAATAGTATATAACAAAAATACTTTTAAAAGACCAAATTTAAATTAAAAAAAATTTGAGCCTTACTAAGGTTTCATTTGGGATTGTTTTTTTACTGCTTCTTAAAAAAAATTAGTACAAAAGTTAAATTATTGCTCTAAAAAACTGATTTAAGAAGCAGTAAGAAAGCTGTCTTTTGGGATGGTTTTTTTATTGCTTTTTAAAACAAAGTTTTGGTACAAAAAATTTAGTTTTTATATTAAAACTCTTTTTTCCAGACGCAATAAAAAAGCCGTCCCAAACGAACCCTAAGTCTAAAAAAAAAAATAGTTTCTATGTTTAGAAGATTTCAATATATGAATAATCAATTAAAAATTAAGAAACTACATCAAAACTTCTTCAAATTCCGCCACATGATTAAGAATTTGAGAACTTTATTTAGAAATTAGGTTTTTGAGGCATATGGAAGAATTTTGAAGGACAATCGAACACAACTTGCATATTTCTCTTCAAAATTATTTTATATTTATCTTATAAGAACTCCATTATTTTAAGGCCGGTGGCAAAATATGTTTTATTATTTTACGGAAAAGGCAAATGTCATGACATATAAAATGACATAAAATGAAAACTATGCTGCAGTTTATTTGTTACAGTTCACATCTTTAATTTTTTTAATTACTTGCATGCCCTAACGCTCATCTTTTTGCCACTTGCACTTTTTTTTTTTTTTTGAAAATTTTAATCTTTAGAATTTTATTTCTGCAATAAAATATTGTTTCAGTTTGCTTTATTATAAGAAGTTGCTGTCCTTTTTATGTATATAATTTCTATCAAAATAGCCTAAAATTATGGGTGATACGGTAACAAAAAATCACCTTGATCAGGTATGAATCTCAATGCAAATATGAATCATAGAAACTTCAAAATTGAATTTGGGATCATCCAAACTCCGAATTTAGTAATTTTATAGTCAAATTGAGCATCTTAAGAAGATGAACACAATAACATCAAATTGAGTCTAATCCAAGCCCAAATTAGCTCAAATCAAAAGACTAAAGCACTATTGGATGCTTCAACGCATTAATTGAATAACCAAGTGATATTATAATTAGGGGTGTCAAAACCAGATTTCGGGTCGGGTTCGAGTCGAACCCAAAACTAATCCGTGTTTAAACGGGTCGGCCCTAACCCAACCCGAGTACGTAAACGGGTCGGAAAACTCGCACCCAAACCCAACTCATCGGGTTGTGTCGGGTTTACTCGAACATACATGGTTCTGCATCTAGCAGCAGCGGGTCGGCAGACAGCGGGCCGCTAGCGGACACGGGCATGGATGCATGTGAGCGGGTAGGCGTGGCCGCGCGAGCATCAGCGGGAACGAGCGGGAAGCAGCGAGGGAAGCCTCAGGAGCGCAGGTGGCAGCTGACAGGCGCGGATAGCTTCGGCGGGCGTGCGAGCAGTTGCGTGGGCAAGATGCGGGAATGTGTACGGGCAGCCGGGGCAGGTGGTGGTAGCTCGGTCAGCTGCATGTAGCTTAATTTAAATGGGGTTTCGGGTTGATCCGGCAACCCATCAGGTCAATCAGAACCCGACCCATTTTTCAAAAGGATCGAATCCGGGAACCCGAACCTGACCCGTTTTGAAATCAGGTCGTGTCAAATTTGAGTCAGGTTTTCATGTCATGTCAAATATTGACACCCCTAATTCAAATATGACATGTTTACAATCAAATCGAGTGGCTCGATGAGACGAAGCCAACAAGCCCAATATAACCAAATTCTAACACATTAAGGTACTTAATGATTGATAAACACTCCATGATTTATGGGATCACTATGAGTCGTCTGATGGAGCACTCCCAATATGCCCTTAATATTTTTCATATTTACCAGTCATGTCACTCCAAAAAAACTATTAATATTCCCTCATTCCTCACATGAAGGGGGAAGTAGGAGGAGAGAAAATTTGGGAGCTCTTTTGCACTCTCCATTATTCTAGACAATCGATTGTTGTCGAACTTTATCCCATTATCTGACTATAGTCAGAACTCTTCCAGATGCTACGGGTCGGATCTCCTTCCAAATATTGTCGCCCGCCGACTACGATCATTCTGACCACTCTCGCTCTCCGACTATACAATCTTTCTGACCACATTTGTCTGTCGACTACAATTCTTCCGACCACCGTCTCCTACCGACTTCGATCATTCTGAACACCGTCGTCCGCTGACTACGGTCATACTGACAAAATAAATATGCCAATATTCTCTTCAGAATTGTTGTCATGTGATGCGCTTTATACAATATATGTTTGTTATATTGAGCCATCACTCTTCTCCGAGGATATGTATTATTTGTGATCAACCATCAATACTAGCATATTCATTCAAACTGGGTCATACCCTGTGATTTTTTTCCCTTCTCAAAATTTTATGTTTAAAAATATTTCTGTATCTTATGAATACTGCAACCATATCTCTTATTTCTTTGTGTTGGATCTTCGTACAAAGCTAAGAAGCTAAACTTTATATATCTCTATCGCTGGGAATACTCCAGGACTCAACAATGGGCAATTATATACGTGCACTTAAATTTTAGTTATTTGCAAAACTAACATTTTCTACCACTATTTTTTTAATTGTCTACTAAATATCACTACTTGTATTTTTCACTTTTATTAAATTCATAGAGATGGCATGCGTAAATATTCAGATTTAATAGATCAAAGCTAATGCTAATTTTGTAAATATACAAATTTATAGTGGTATATATGTGATTCCCCAAAAATCTGTGTTAATTTTTCTATGATATATAATTTATTTATTGAGATAATTATCTAAATATTTAATTATTTTGTTATATATTTATAATAAATTTATTCTTTTTAGTATATTTACTTGCAAATTAAAATCTCATAATTTTTACTTATAATAAAAAATGACATAAGAATTCTTAAGCCCTTTTGAATCAAATTTAATGATCTGACCCCTCTTTTTTTTCAAAATATATAGAGAAAAAACGAAAGAGATTATCCCCACAAAAGCAGAGCAATCAGAACTTGCATATTCCATCATGTTTTCTGCCGGAAAAGCCTTCTTGAGGGACTCTGCTACTATGTTCTTGCTGCTCTTCGCCAGTCTTTCCTCCTCGCGAACGACGCTCGCCGGCCTCGACACCCATCATAACCTTTCTTCCTTTATCCTTACCTCTGAAATTTAACTCTGATCATTGTTTTCATCACACCCCAAAAAGAAAAAGGAAAAAGTTTCGCTTTGAATTAACAGCGCGTATGTAACTGCGCACAACATTTTCAGTTTTCTCACCGCCACCGTAAAAACTGAAATCTGTCTATAGAATATTCTCAGCCAAACATGATAGATAGATCGATAAAATGAATTAACACAACGAAATGATAAATATTTTTAAAAAAAATCTCAATATATTCCCACCTGTGATGGCTGCAATGCTGCTTGAGAGATGGTGGATGGCTAGGCGCCAAACCAGTCGTCTTTGTATACTGTCCTCTCCGCCATCCGCCGGCGGTTGATTTTGTTTCGGGGATTCTGTAATTGGCAATTTTCAGGGGCTATTCGGGGTCTGTAATCGCTTGCCATCGTCCGACAGTTCTTTCTCGAACACCGCATCACATAGAGCACAGATACTGACGGCGCGTTGGAGTAGAGGGATTAAGCCTCCAGTCTGAACAATAAGACCCCTTTTGCATGAAATTTCTGCGTAATGAGGAATAGACGAAAGTTGAATGTTTGTAGCGTTGAGCCTGTTGAAGGGTATATAAACATTAAACACTTAGCATGGGTCCAGTTTCTTCTAAAATCAAAGGTCGATCTCGAACATCCATGGCACCAGGGCGGGTTTTTAACCGGTTAGGATGTTTATCCCGGCCGAAGATTTTTTTTTTGGGAAAAAAACGGGCCGAATTTTTAAAAAAGGATAATGTTTAAAAACCTAATTAAGTAAAAGTGCCAAATCATTTTGTCTTGTTTGTCAAGAGAGAGAAAAGTTAATAGTCTAAATTTTTTAAATTTAAAAAAATTAAATTCAAAATTATTTTTTATTCAGAATAATTATTTTTATAAAGTATTTAATAAAAAAGTAACAATTTATTAAATTATAATTAATATTATATATTATAATTTTTATTTTTGGACATTTAGGCCATTAAGGCAAACTCACACACAACAACGCATTACATGGACTCAATCTTGGACACTCTTAGTTGGAAGCCTAAGCTCTCAACCAAAATGGCCAATGGGAGTTCTTGTATGTATTTGATTTGCAATAATGAAACATTTCTTATAAGAAAATTTTTACAATTAATTTTTGATAAAATTTTTAAAAATATTACTAGTATTATATTATACTTAAATATTTAAACAATTATAGTTAAATTAAAATATTAAAAAAGATGAAAAATAATTTAATTATAATCATGCTTTCTCCCACCACGCGCTCTTGCTCCTCCCCTCTCTTGCCCAATCAGCTATCTCTTCCTGTCATCTCTCTCTAGTGCCGTCCTTTCGAATACGCCAAATGATTTGACATATTCTAAACTCGTTAAATTATTTGACTTATTTAGACTGTGCCAAATAATTTGACAAATTTATTCTTTTTTAAATTTTTTAATTAT
Organism: Dendrobium catenatum; assembly: GCF_001605985.2. NCBI lineage: Eukaryota > Viridiplantae > Streptophyta > Magnoliopsida > Asparagales > Orchidaceae > Dendrobium > Dendrobium catenatum. The sequence continues at coordinate 2,514,208 of NW_021319579.1, forward strand.
CATATTTATTTTATATAATTAGATTTTAGACATTCTCCTTTTAAAAATTCGGCCATATTTATCGTCCAGTGTTTGAACCGGTAGTAGGTAATCTGGAAGAGCAAACTTCAGAAAAGATGAAAGAAAAATAGGAATTATACTCGCCGGCGAATTGCAGGAATCTTCGGCAGCCACTTTTTCGTTGTTTTTTGAAGGATGTGTTTGAACAGCTCTTTAGTTGATTTGTTTATTCATTTATTTATTTATTGAACTTTTAAACCTAACACTTTTTGGTTGGGAGAGCTTTCATGATTTGTTTTTTATGCTGTAATTATAATTTAATTTGATTATTATTTTTTATTATTTAAAAATTTTTATAATAGAAGTTAATTTTATAATTAGATTATACACTCATGATTTTTTATGTAGGTACTCATTAGCATGTATCTTGCAGCCTTTTACATTCGGATTGAGCGGAAGGAGAAATCACTTCTCTTTCGGAACTATATATTCTAGGGAATAGCTTAGGAGCTGAGAAGAAGCTTAGCACTAGAGCACGACTGACCAGCTTCAGCCACAACTTTCAAGCAGTTGTCCTCTCTGATGAGGGTGTTCTTAAAAGTTCATCTCTCAACCATACAAGTCTTTATTCATTACGGCCAAAGTTAAATCTCCAATGGAGATACATCCATAATTAAGCTAAACGATACATATTACTCCTGCAAGGCATCTCACAATCAGATCGGCATCAATACCACATCAAGATGTAACTCGCTCTCCTCATTTCAAAGGGGTAACCTCAAACCAGCTCCTTGCTCTATGCTGACTGAATCTCCTGACTACATTCAAACATTACTAGCCCCCTCTCACCTCGACAAGGCAATCTCAAACTGGCTTTCTACCAACACCGACTAGATCAGCGAGTTCATCCTACTCGCACCCCTCTCACATTAATCTCCACTTCACTAAACACACACGATCGAATTGTATCAAAGACTGGTGTAATAACTACACTATTCATACATATCCACTACAACTTTTCAAATCCTATATATTCGGGAAGAAAAAAAAAAAGAGAGAAGAAAAAAAAGGGAAGTCAAGATAATAGATCTCAACACACATAGATATATTGTCATTTAATTTTATTATGTTATAATTTTAATAATTTTCTATTAATTTAATTACATAATATTTTATAACTTAATTAAATTTAATAACTTTATTTTTTATAACTTAACTAAATTTAATTATGTTATGGTTTAAATTTAATTTAATTTAATTTAATTAATTTAATTTATATTTTAAATTACATTTAATAACTTTATTTAAATTTATAACTTAATTTAATTTAATTATGTTATGTTTTAATTTAACTGAATTTAATTACGTTTATTTGAATTTCTAATTTAATTTATAAATTAATTTAGTTTAAATATGTTATATATACTTTATAAGTTATTAAAGTTATAATGTAATTAAATTAAATTTATAACTTTTAATTTATATTAATTACCTCTCTCTTTGCCTTGATCACTCCTCTCTCTCTCTCTCAACCCTCTCTTGTGGCACCATGCTCTCATCTCCCTCTCACTTTTTCTCTCTCTACGACAATACGCCAAATGATTTGATATACTTTGAACTCGCCAAATCATTTGAAGCATTTAGACTGTGCCAAATAATTTGGCAAATTTTATCTTTTTTAAATTTTTAATAATTAAGCTTTTTTTACTTAATTTGGTTTTAAACGTGCTCCATTTAAAAATTCGATCATTTATTAACTCCTCTTAACACTACTTGTCAAATTTATTTTTTTATACTTTTGATTCAATTAAGACTCTTGCGTCATGAAATATTCGCGGCAGTAGAGAAATAAAAATTTATCGTCTTAGTTTTGCACGAAGATTCAACACACAATCAGATAAGAGAGATGGTGCATCATTTATAAGAGACACCAGATATATTTACGTGGAAAACCTTAAAATGGGAAAACCACGGGGTATGACCCAATTGAATGAATCAACTAGCATTTGCAATTGATTATAAATGAGGCCCTTCATTGGGGCAAAGCCTTGGCTTGATATAACAAATAAGCATCATATATAGTGCATTACATGGTGGAAATTGGAAGAATCATAATTGATATGTTCATTTGGTCGGCAGGACCATAGTTGGCTGGCGACGGAGGTCAGAAAGATCCTATCCGGGTAACGATGGTCGAAAGGTTCGTAGTCGGCGGGCGACGGAGGTCAGAAAGATCGTTGTTAGGTGACGGAGGTCGGAAGAACTGTAGTCGGCGGATGACGGAGATCGTAAAGACTGTTGTCTGACGACGGAGATCAGAAGGATCGTAATCGGCGGGTAATGAAGGTCGAAATGATTGTAGTCAGATAGAGGGCAATTGGAAGGACCGTAGTCCGCGGGCGACAGATGTCGTAAAGATTTTTGTCTAGCAATGGAGGTCATAAGGAATATAGTCGGCAGACGATGAAAGTCAGAAAGATTGTAGTCAGGTGACAGTGATTCGAAGGATCATATTCGGCGGGCGAAGGAGGTCAAAAAAGATTATTGTCTAGTGGAAGTCTATCAATAATTAGAAGCTACGTGGAAGTTCGGCATTAGTTGGTGGTTGTGTGTAATTCTGACGAAATTTGGTGGTTCGATAAATGTCTGGGTGTCGGTCTATGGTACATGAGAAGTCTGGGCGTCAGTGGTGGTCCAACAAAAATGTGTGCATCAGTTGGTGGTTCGGTAGAACTTCGGTGTTAGATGGTTGTTTGGAGGAAGCTCGGGCTATGGTCTAGGAGGAGCTAGGTGGCAAGAGCAATATCCGATCTCTCATCTTGCTTTCTTGCTTGGTCTAACCCCCCTGGTATAGCCCATAAATAGAAGGAAGATCAAGAATAAATTGGGAGTGGTTTGGATGTACGACTGATGTTGAATCCCTTGATCTTGGACAATTTATTGAGTATTTGAATGTCTTAATGATATCAGATTTTGTTTAGAAATTGTTTGGTAATTCAAATTATGGTTTGAACCTCCCAAATGTGCTTCAAGTCTTTGATTTGGACTCATTTGGGCTCCGATTGAGTCGAATTTGGTGTCGTTGGGTTCATATTTCTGAGACATTCAGTTCAACTATAAGTTTGCTAAAATCGGAGTTCAGATGGTCCCATATTTAATTTTTCAAGTTTCCAACTTTATTTTGCCCCGACATTCGTGCCTGGTCAAGATATTTTTTTGATGATATATCAAAGACAAAGACAAATTAACATGCACATCAAATATACAACCTTTGAATCTATAACCTATTAATTGGTAGACAAATCTCCCAACTAAGGGTGTAAATGAGTCAAGCCGAGTTGGCTCGAACTCTACTCGATAAATGACTTATGAGCCAAGCTCGATGAGCTAACGAGCCAAGCTTGATTTAGCACTAACTTGACTTATTAACTTATGAGCTGACTCATTTAAAAATAATAATATAAAATGCATTTAGAAAATATTAACATTTTATAATTTTAAATGCAATTTTGTTAAAAATTATTTAAAAATTAAAGCTTATTTTATTACATTAAGTTTTTATTTATTATTTTTCTTCTACTATTTCATTCTTCTTACCATTTTATTTGTAATATTTACTTCAATCATAATCATTTTCTCTTTCATGCTAAACGTCGAATTCATAAAATAAAGCTTGAGGTAAAGCTGAACTCAATTAATTAATCAAGTCCAAGCTCAAATAAAGAATGACTCGAGCTCTACTCAGACCCGTTTACTCTCTACCGTGCTCCCAACCAACCACATGACCTGCGTCCGCCGAATCCGATTCTATATAAATTTCCCGCGTGTGGCCAGATCAGAATTTCGAAACCCTTTCCTCACTCGTCTCGAGTTGGCGCGCGATCATCTTCAACGAGTCCTTGCTGCTGCAAAAGGGAAAAATGATCGATGTGAAGTGAGCCGAGCACTCATTCCTCACTGCTTTCTCATCTCCTCCTCTGCTTCCTTCTGATTTCTCTGGAACGATTACAAATTCGTCTCTCCGTCTAATGGCGGCCAGGTTCGAAGATCACGGCCAGCTCCAGCTCCTCGAAAGAGATGAAACAGAGGAGGAAGAAGACTGCTTCGAAGCCATTGATAAATGTGAAATTCCTTCGAGACTTGCTTATTTTCATACACATTTGGTATTTTTCCTAGTTTTTCCCGATTTTTTCTGGTGAATTGGTCCAACAACGTCATTAAGTTCGAGGGAATTATCGATCTGAAACCACATTGTCGCCAGTTTTATAGCGTTAACACAGATTTCCATCCAAATATTCCTCGTCAACTCTCTTAACAACGAGAGATTGATCAGATACTTCAGAGACTCGATTCTGCATTTTTTTTTCCTTCGTTTTTGCTAAACCGGTAGGAGATCCACAGGATTGCATTACGCTTCGATTGCTAATTGCTGATCGGATTTTACGAATTCGTTTTAGTTACTTTGATTAGGGAATTGCTTCCGTTAACTTCGTTGTCCTCTTTCTACAACGTCAGTCCACTGAATTTTTTCAACCGCTAAATGCAATCGACCAGTGATATCGCTAGGAATCAATGCCGGAGACATAAAAAAGCTTCAGGACGCCGGGATCTACACTTGCAATGGCTTAATGATGCACACGAAGAAGGTCTAGACGCTTTCCTTTTCATTTTTATATCCAACAGGTCCTTCGTTTGATCCAACTTCTTTTATTTTCTTTGGCGGATTCTCTACAGAACCTGACGGGGATTAAAGGTTTGTCCGAAGCAAAGGTCGATAAAATCTGTGAAGCTGCAGAAAAAGTAGTGGTGAGAACTCCGATCCCTATCCTTCCACACTTTTCAACTGCTTTTAAAGGCCTTCCGGTAACAAATATTTGTTCATATTTTCCGTATTTCGATCTCTCTTCGAAATTATTTTCAGAACACTGGCTACATGACTGGAAGTGATCTTATGCTCAGAGTAAGGAATCTGACCGTGAATCCACCATTTTTTATGCCTTCATCCTGTTTCAACGTATCTGATTGCTTAAAGAATGTCTACATTATCTCCTATGCAGAGGAAGGCTGTGATTAAAATCACGACCGGCAGCCAAGCCCTTGACGAGCTTCTTGGGGGTAATCCATTTTGCTTTTCTTTTGTGATGAAAATTGGATCCATTAGGCTGGTCTTGACATGAACGAATAATTAATTTATAAAAAATTGGTATCTATCTTATATGTTTTTTTCCCCGTCCGTGTTGCTTTGAAGGAGGGATCGAGACGCTTGCCATCACGGAAGCATTTGGAGAATTCAGGTTAGAAACGATCCATGATTAAAAATTAAGAAAGCTTCCCTAGCTTTTATGTAACAGCGAATCGCCTAAAATCACAGATCAGGAAAAACTCAGCTGGCCCATACTCTTTGTGTATCTACCCAGGTCCTTCCCAATTCCCTCAGTCAAGGAACACAATCATTAGTACCATAATATTACATCTAACAGTCTTGATTCCGTTGAATCTGCAGCTTCCGATCAATTTGCATGGCGGTAATGGAAAAGTCGCTTACATTGACACTGAGGGCACATTGTATCCATTATTATTCAAATCTTCCTAGATATTCTTATCGCAAATTGCTGTAGCTCCTTAACACGCTTGCAGCCGACCGGACCGGATCGTACCTATTGCAGAGAGGTTTGGGATGGATCCGAGTGCAGTTCTCGACAACGTAAGCCTCCTTTCATCAATACATTTTACGCTTTGTTATCATAATACGATTTAAGGCTTCAATAAGTGATTCAGTGTGATCATACGAAATCTGATGGACGACTACAGATCATCTATGCACGAGCGTACACATACGAGCACCAGTATAACCTGCTGCTGGGCCTTGCAGCTAAAATGTCTGAAGAGCCCTTCAGGCTTCTGGTCAGTACTCCGTGTTTTTTGGTTATCCTGCGCCACATACTCATCCCTTTTTATGCGACCACAGATTGTGGATTCGGTGATTGCATTGTTTCGCGTAGATTTCTCGGGCCGTGGGGAGCTTGCTGAGCGACAGGTATCATTAAGATTTAACCAGCAATCCCGACCATTTCTTGGCCTGTATTTTTTTCATTTGAGACATTTATGTGATAATTATGAAGATTTGCATTATCAACATAAATTAGCAAATGCATCTTGCTCATACCAAGGGCATTAAAAGCATAATCAAAGTTCAGTTGCTACAGTAACTGCAATTGATTGTAGCAACTGAGCTTTGATTGTGAACAAAGAGAAAACTGGACGGTTTTCTGCCGTCAGGTGTCTACACACAATAATCTCTCGATAGCATGAGTTGGCACTAAGAAATCTAAAATTGTCTGCAGCAAAAGCTGGCGCAAATGCTCTCCCGGTTGACGAAAATCGCCGAGGAATTCAATGTGGCAGTCTACATGACCAACCAAGGTTTTTTAGTAGAAATTTAGGAGCATTAATTAAACTTTTCATCCAATGGCCCCATTGTTTGCTTGAAGAAAAATAAATTTAAAAAAAAACGAAGAAATTTTTTAGGCTTATGCATTTCCTTACATGTCATTAGAAAATTTACGAAAATAGTTTTCAAAATACATTATTTGATTGAAAATAATCATTATAAACTGACTCTTAAAAAATGATATTTATTTTCACTTTTAAAATTAGTGACAATAAATATTTTATCTTATTATTTTTTTAATGTGAGTAACCATATAAATTATAAATATAACAATTTTATTTAAATTTATCTTAAATCAAAAATTAAATCAAAATCGCTTGGAGTCACGACACATTGGTTGGATGCTGATTTGCTCCCAATGTAACTCAGCATTCTAGTGCACCATTCTATAATATTTTTATTGTGATTTAATAGCTCAGCTTCTAAAAAATTTAAGGCCTCATTTGGGACGGTTTTCTTACTACTTCTTAAAGTAATTTTTCAATACAAAAATTGAAAAACTGTTGTAAGAATCAATAAAAAAGCCGTCTCAAACCAAGCATAAAATATATTTTCCAATATATATGAGCAACCAAAGGAACCGTAGCCAGCAAGTTAATGATACAAATGGCTGGAGAAATGTAGATTTACCTTTTCCATTACCTTGCGTGATAATCGCTTTTTTACAAGTGCCTGCACATCTTTGCATGCCTTTATTTGGTCCTTCACAGTGATTGCGGATCCTGGAGGGGGCGTGTTCATATCGGATCCTAAGAAGCCAGCAGGTGGTCACGTGCTGGCGCATGCAGCTACCATCCGGCTTATGCTGCGTAAAGGCAAAGGCGAGCAGCGCGTTTGCAAGATATTCGACGCCCCTAATCTCCCAGAGGCTGAAGCTATATCCTTAAGCTTTTCTTTATCTATATCGATATGCATTTAAATTCTGAGATAATTTTTTTCTTTGAGAATATAGTTTTGAGAAATATTCCCATTAAATAAATTTCGCTCCATAATTTTATTTTCTTCGTGAATTTTCTTTCATCATACGCTTCCAAGTAATTTGGCTGATCCTTAACCACAGAAATGCACGTGTTCCAGATAACACCAGGTGGCATTGCGGATGCCAAGGATTGAGGCCTTCACCTACAGTGGAGTAGGATAAAGAGAGTTATTTGAGAATTTTGGTGGATATACGATGGTGTAAATGATTGCACTTTTGGGCCTATCGGCCTGAAAATTATTTCAACTGACACTCTTTTTAATATTACATGGATACTTTTAGGGGTATGTGCTGCTTTTAATACTGCAAGTTATATTTTAAAGTTGGTCATATACGATGGCCGATGGGTATGTTTATCTTCCTTTTTGACTTCAAATTATATTTCATTTACAATATTTTCTTAACCAGTTAATTTCTTGATAGTACAAATTCTATGATTTGATCATCAAACTACAGCGTGCTTATGCAGGTTATTGTACTATTAACTAACTATTCTCATCAATACAAGAGCCATTATTGTAATAAAAAAGCCATTATTATAATGTCAGTATCACTTATAGTTCAACAGTGATTGGAATATTTACTAAAATGAAAATGTTATTAATTAACCCTCCTAAATCACTATTTCTAGGGTTGGCATTGGTGGAGAAACATTGCAAGACAAAAATCGATCATACATTATATATTGTCCTTTTAATTGGGAATGAAATATATTAATAGATATATTTTTATCGCACAATAAGTCAAAAAATTATATATATATATATATATATAGCTTGGCATTTCTCATTTTTTATCGTGATTTTAGCTCTGGGAGGACGCATCTCTGCGTCAAGTGGGAGGACGCAATAATAATTCTGTTTTCTAGACCACTTAGCCTACTTGAATTTATTTTGATGTTCTTCAATATTGGATGGAAATGAATTTGCAAGTTTTCATTCAAAATTTTGTATGTTTGTGTATCTAAGATCATATATTTGATTGTTCAAATATGAAAGTACTTGGAATGATATTGTTGTGTCATGTTACTGAGCATGCGCACCCCAAGAATTGGTTTCACCAAAAAAAATCATGTACATCTATAAATACATTTTATATTGATTGTGGGTTGATTCTCTATATAGACATACTGAGCGACTTTGCTAGTGGGTATTACATCGATTTTTGCAAGAATAGGATGCATGTTCTTCACCTTGATCAATGAAGACCCATTCCGATTTTATAAAATTCTTTAATTAGTTGATCATGAAAGCTACCATCTATAATTCAAAGAAAGAAAGAGCATAATGAAAGCTCAAATTAGTTCTTACAACATATACCATCAAGCTATGAGGCCATATAAGAAGAAAAAAATATGAAAACCCTAATCACCATATCACAACAACATGATTAATTAACTAATTTTTTATTGTACCCATTGATTTGATAACCCAATCTTTGAAAACAATTTATTATCATTTCATATCAGATTGAGAAATTTAAATGATGCAAACTAAGGATTTTCCTTAAATTAATCAAATTCATTCTCTCAATAGTCAAGAATTTGACTTTATAATGAATAGTACAACTTCAAAATAAAGATATAACTTTGTAACAAAATTGAGATTTCATAATGGTGCAAATTCAAGTTGACAATTTCATTATGATGGATAAGTAATTAGTGAGATATATATATATATTGATAAAATAGATAAAAAAATTAATAAACAACAAGAAATAAGATCTAGTTTATTTTAGAAAATTGAATAAAATAAACTTTCTTTTTTAGTAATGAAAGAAATTATGGTGCATCAAGTAGAATGAAAAGAAAAAACAAAGGTACAATGCTTATATAGATATTTTTTTTCTAAATAAATTCTTTGTGAAGGAAGTATGCTGAGATTTTCAAAATAAAAATAATGATATTAGAACAACAAGATCAAGAAGAACAACTCAAACCAGCAAAACACTTGATTTCATCATTTTAAGAAAATGACTCTCCTCCCAATCTAAAATGGAATAATGTACCAAGTATAACTTTGCATGGGAGAATCATTTTAGATCAGTTAGCAAATGACAAAATCAATTCTTGTCATAAATTGAATCGTCATAGAAGCTTCTCAAAAGCACGTCATAAAAATGACTTCTATTTTAAGCTCATCAACCTCCTAACAAATGTCAGGAGAGAAATTCTTGAGCATCTCGACAGGGTGACTAATAACATGACACTTCAGCTGGGAATCCTTCTAATTAATTTTGTTAGACTTCAAGTTTGACAATTCTCTCCTCAACAATCGCCATATTTTCAATTTGTGTATCCACTTTGCCTTCTTTACACCACAAGAAAGTCACGGATTTGCTGCAGAATTTATGGTTTTTTTTTGTGTGTAGAAAATGGCGATGGAGTTGCAATGTAAATTTTTGACGAATTTTTTACGATGGATTTGCGGTGGAATTTGTAGTCGCAAATCCTCTGCAAGCTACATTATAATATAAATTTTAAAAAAATACTTTTTTGTTGTGTTTTGCCTCGGCAACAAAGTGGAGAAGGGGTTGGTTTGCAAGAGGAGCGGGTTTGAATCCTGGGCACGTCATGTAGAGCCGGCCGGGTTTAAAAAAAAGAACTGGTTAGGTTTGAATTTTTATTTTTATTTTTGAATTTCCGTTGCAAATCCTCTGCAAATATTTGCGACGAATTTTTTCTGTCGCAAGTAATTCTGCAACTTTGCTTTTTGCAGTGGAAAGAAATCCGCTGCAAATCGGATTTTATGATGGATTTTTCTTATTTTACGATTTCGTCGCAAAAAAGGTAAGTTTCCTGTAGTGTTACCTCGATATTGATTTCAAGGTTACCCATCATCTTCTTTGAATACTCTAACTCAACAAACAATTTTTAGAATCTACCTTCAAGGTTAATCGTTATGGATTCTCTCTCATGCGACTTTGATACATATATAATCAACTTAGAATCTACAACTTTCTTAGTTAGAGCTTCGTACTCCACCTTGTCAAAGTTTTTTTAATCCTTAATAGCTTGAGATTCACCTCCTCATTTGAGTATTGCTTGGAACTAATGTAATAGCTCAAACTATTAACTATTAAGATATTGTCCATTTTGGCCTAAGAGCCTCATGGTTTTATCCTGTTGGTGTAACTTCTCAAGAGGTTATTCATCTCAGAGTTTTTTCGGGATGAGCACGCTTAACTGTGAAGTTTATTTAATGAAATTTCAACCATTATTCTAAAAGGCGTCTCAATATTTAAAAGTTTAACTTCTTTTACTCAAGGGATTTCTCAACTAGCACCAACACTACTTCCTTTCTTATAGAAATCCATGAGTGACTTCCTATTGATTTTGTTTATTTAGCATCACCTGTAAAGGTTATTGCCCTTTGAGCCTACACAATGATAGATTCACCTCCTCAACTTCTTTTCGGAGACTTGAGATCAAATGGAATTGAAAGCTTTACTTTGATCCATGTCAAAATATGAATTGCAAAAAGCTAATTTATTTGTGCTTGAAGGAAAACATTATGTGAAATTGTCAATTCTCAAGTTGTCCTCTACTTTTATATAAAGGAACCTTGCCTTCTACCCTTCAAATAAGAATTTAAGTTGGGTTTAAGAAATTGTTGATTGAGAACTAGCTTGAATCACATATAACTTTGAACTTGTCAATTCTCAATTTGTCCAAATCTTCAAGTCACCTAAAATTGAACCTCAAATAATTCATTTAAGAATTAGGTTTAATTGATACCCAATACTACATTGATGAACTCACTCGAGAAATTCATGAAGTCGCACATTAATTAAGGATGGTTCGATTTGCACCAAGTACTCACCCTAAATGCAAGACATACATGAAGATTGAAGTTTCCTTGACTACCAATCGGCCGTATGCCTAACTTGTTTGAGAGACAACTGACTATGTTAGATTCATTATAAATATTATTTATATAATTGAATTATATAACTAATTATTTAATATTGACTTTGATCATCTCATCTAAACAAATGGTAAGTGGTCTCATTTGGGCATATGAAAATTAATGAAAAAAGTCATTATAATTTTCTATACAATATCTTTCTCTATAGCTCAATTATATGCATATTTTTTCTATTTAAAGAGTCCTTCACATAATTTCTTATAGACTAATTTTTTAAGAAATTTAATGTGCTCATGTTATAATCTCCCTCTATGATATTTTGCTTTTTTTTTTTCCCCTTAATTTCTTTGTTTCGCTCATTATTTTTAGCTTTTTAACTTAAATCTATAACCAATACGCAATAGCTCATCAATTTGTATATTTACACAAATATATTTTTACTGGCTAAACCCACCATGTATCGAATTGTTGTTGCCCTATGTTCGATTCCGGCTTCCGAAAGATCTTCGAATGTGACTGCGACCTTCGCCTTCTCTACTTGGTCTCCTCCTCTCTGCTTCACCGTTCAAATGTTCGTGGCTCTAGAACAAACCAGATATCCTCCATTTCTCTTCTACCCCTTGCGATCTTATTCTTCCTATATCTGCGTTCACTGCCTCTTCATCCAACTTTCCTGGCCCGGTAAGTCCTGCTCTAGCCGTTATATATTCACCTAAGCTCTGTTTCGCCAACTCTGTGATTTATGTGAGCAGGCGTTCATGATTCAGGAATCAGGAGTCCTCCTTCGGTTCAGAAACTCTTTGTTTTGAACGTGGTGTACAAGGTCCAAATTGGACCATGCTGCAGGTTTTAGCTATATTTGGGGGGATTTCTATCATGGATTTTGATTTAAACTCAACTGTTGAAATTTTCAGCAGAGTAGGATTAAGATGGCTGATTTTTGTCTGTCATGCTTTGGCCCCTCCAGTTTAGGGTTTAGGGTTTAGGGTTTAGGGTTTATATCTTATTATTATTAATGGGGGGATTGGGATGCTAAAGGTTTAGGTTCACATTGAGCCAAAACGGTTTTGAATTTTGTAACTTTATAATTCTTCGTTTTCTTTTGAAAGAACTTACAGATTCGTGTTTTAGCACTCAGGCTGATTTAGCTTTATTGTTAGGGTTGAATTGAAATTGACCATATGCTTTACTCTAGGTAATAATTCAGTGATGGAATTTTCTTTATTCTTGATTTCCTGGACAAAGTTTTATTTTGGATGGCTTTGAAAGTTGCATGTTCAAGGCATCAAATGAAATTATTTTTCACGTTTGTATGTATTAAAACCTAATTAGGCTTGTTGGATCACATTCATGTGATTACTCAAGTTTTACATAAGATCAAGGTCAGGAAGAGAGTAAGGAATGATAGAAAAAAGTATTTTTATTGTGAAGGTTTTAAACTATAGTTACAAGGATGGAGAAAGAAAAGAGTAAGCTGATCCAAGGATTGAGAGTAGAGAGAGTTGGGAATGTTATGATGCTAACTATGCTGTATTAGGAGGGACACGCCCATCAAGTGCTTACTTAGCTCTTGGGCTCATAACTTACTTGAGGAATTTTGGACTTTTGATTTTTTGCACTCGAGCAAGGGGTACTTGCTACCTCATTTGAAATAATTGATGTCAATATTCAAATATTCATTATTCTGACAATGAGGATCTAATCACAACCTTTTGATAGTCATTACGACCTCACTCGTGCAACTATTGTATCAGGCTATCAGCTCATCTATATGCATGATGACCCAACTAGGGAGAATAAAGTTACTATAGTTGTCAAACCACACTTTTCATAACTAACTTCCATATCGAGTTTGCTACACCAATATCCTAGAAGCAGGGGCGGAACCAGCCTTAATTTTCAAGGGGGCAAACTTATAGTATAAGTGTAGAGATTTTTTTTTTATTAAATATCTTTACAACCAAAGTTTGTTCTGGGGGCACTGTCTCTTGGCCCATATTTTTTCATATCCTTGATCGTTGTACATTTCGTTGATATGTAGGGGGTCCAAGGGGGTAGGGTCCCCTTGTGGGTTCGACCTGCATGGTCAGTTTGCGGAGTCAAGGGGCAGATCCCCTGCGAGGGTTTCCTAGGGCAGCGTCCCTGGAACAAATTTTGATTGTAAGGATATTTTTTTTTTCCTTACTATTTCTCATTGTAAGGTTATTTCTCTTTGGATTTTTGGTTGTAAGGATAATTTTGGTTCCCTAACAATAACATCTCTACATAATGTGTTTAATTGTGTTGGGGCAATTGCCTAAAGACCATCCGTGGTCTGGTATTCAGGTTACCTTGGCTCAGGTTTTGAAAATGTTAATATAATCCACATTCATAATTAATGGGCAAAAAATCAACTTTATATGTTTCTTAAATTTATGCTAGGAAATAATTTTCATTTTTTCACATGAATTCGAGTTAATTTCAACTGTTGTAACCACGACTGTGCATTACCTTGGAGGTGAGTAGTGATTAAAGGCACATGATACAATTCCAAACCATCACCATTGCGTGCTCAAAACACGCCCTGAATAACAAAGTGCCATTGGTAGGAGTTGGATGACCTTAAAGCTGAGCTCGGTTCGATAGCAGGGTAATGGTCTTGCCATGAAACATAAAGAAATAAGTATTGGCACAACCATTGTGAATTGTTCCACGGTTATGTTACCAAGGCCGACTCAATAAATAGTGACACACATCAATTGGCATAATGTTACTGTTAAAACTAGAATTCGAGAGGAAAAGCTTGAATTTTATTAAGCCATCAACTCCCTATTTATAGATCTATACAAGGTGTATCAATAAGGAAACAAATAATAACATGAATACAATTATTCCTAAATTAGTGGGAGGAATTAATGCAATCCATGTAGTCTTCCCACGGATTACTGTTCACAGTCGTGGATATTTTTGGGATCGTAGGGTTGAGATTTAACAGTTACAAATAATTTCACCTTTCTATCTTAGCCCAATAGAAAAAACTGAAAAAGAAATTAGAACATATTTAATGTTGATTGTCCAATAGAAGGATTCAACTTTATTGAAATTAATAAAAGTTTCAAATATTTCTTCCTAGTTGAGCATGTTCAATTCTTGGAGTATATTGTTTCAAAAGATGGTTTGGCAGTTGATGATTGTAAAATACTTGTCATCCAAGATCAAATAATGTGCATGAGCTGAGGAAGGTCTGTCAGAGCACAAGTAAAGGTCCGACATTAGCTGCTACCCCCTCTTCCTTAAAGTCAATTAGCAAATCATCAAGGTAGGATGTGGCGAGGTCATCTTTAGATACAAGTAAGCTTCATGATTTGGTTATGGGGCATTCAACAAACTAGAATCCCGACTGCCCGTGATTTAAGCATTTGAATTTGGCGGAGGCACGACTCAAGCCGCTAATAATGGTAAAAGGATGGTGCGAAAGTGGCGGGGAAGACAAGGATTGGAGGTCACCCCAACAAGCTCTTTAGGAAATATAGCAGTATGATGAGTGAGTTAATGTTCAACTTATAGGGCTTATTGATGTGTTTCTATAACAATTAAAGGATCAAATATTATGATGATGTTTTGGATTTGTAGTCAAAGACCAACAGTGTACCGAGCGACCAACTTTGGTTGCATTTCCAGGGTATTTGATTGGGCATGGAATTGATAAAAATAAGCAATATATTTTTCCACAGTTCGGTACTCCGGTTTTGAAAATATAATCCACGTTCATAATTAATGGGCAAGAAAACCAACTTTATATGTTTCTTAAATTTATGCCAAGAAAAAATTTTCATTTTTTCCACACGAATTTGAGCTATTTTTAACAGCTGCAACCATGCTTGTGCACTACCTTGGAGGTGAGTAGTGATTGAAGGCTCATGATAACTCTTGGGCACTTAAATTCTAAAATTTAGTCCCCCCCCCCCGCCGCACGCGCACACACACGCGCAAAAGGAATTCATGAAGGTCTACCTTGAAGATTAATTCTCAACATCGGTTATCATTGTGTGGCATGGGAATAGGTGGTGTGAACTGTGAACAAGTTATCTGCTAGATCATCCACGGTATTCAGCATGTTCAGCCTAAACAACTAGTGTTAAAGCTAAACAGTTGCCCAAGCTTGAACTTATTGTTGCAATTGGGCAAGGCCATCATGGCTCAAGACCTCGTAAAGCGGTACCTCTGATCGGCAATGTGGCGGCTTGATGATGGATCAAAATGAAACTAATACCAAACCGTGTCACACTACTCAATAAAGTAGCGATATACTACAATGAAAGGAATTAGATTCACTAATAGAAACACAATACAAGCAGAATAGAATTGCTCTTCTTGAAAATTCAAAAAAAACTTAATCAATACTTAGCTCTCCCTCCCTAGCAACTACTCAAGCCAAAAAAACGATCACTTCCAATCATTATAGGGCCTTATATGGTTAACAAGGAATGAACATTTACATAAGATTCCTTAAAATTGGATATTATTCAATGAGCACTGCATCACTTTGCTTATCAAATTACGCCTCTCCAATAGTTTACATTAGAGGAAAAATCATACATGGGGAGCTATTTAATAATTTTAATTTGAGGATTTAAACAAACACCAAACTATCTTTTCTTGATTCTAGACCTTGTATTAAACACATTGTGTTTCAAGGAATGACCTTGTCTCAACCATTATGTTTAAAGGAATGATATATCTTCTCTGGATTTTTAACTTACATTATGGTCTTTCATTAAACATATATAATCTCTATCATGTGACTTTTTTCTTCAGATGGACTTGGATTTGTGGTATCATGCAAAATCAAATTTTTTGGTTGCAGGGAAAATCGAACTACATGGCCGTTAAGGCAGTCTTTGGTCGTTTGAGTAGCATATAAATTAGTTCAAGTTCAACCTATTTGCTATGTTTCAACAATGCTGACCATGCATGTTTCATCAGCAATCAGAAACGTTGGGACTACTGTAGATGCAAAAAAATTAAGTCAGATTAGTCAGGGCATCTTACATGCTAATGTCAAAAGGAATGCTTTAGTTCTTCACACGTCCTCTGAGAGCAATTGTTTATCAACACTGCCTTTGTGTACTGGCTTTTATTACTATTCTGTACGAGCATCAGGTCAACTCATGTGGAGGACTTCAAAGCAAGTAATCCTTCTCTTTGTTTTATGGTTTTCGAAGGTTTGATGACATTACCTCCAGGAGGCTAACAACAAATAGAAAAAAAAAATTCCTTGTAGTATCATTGGCAAATTTATGCATCATCGGAAGAAGAATATCGTTCATCTCGCAATATTGCAGTAAGTCTTTTGAGGCGGTATAGGAATGTTATCAACCGAGGAGGTAATGACAACTTGAAGGTACATAGTTTCTCAATGTTTATGTCATTCGTGACTCTTATTCTACATTATTTTCTAATATTGCTCTTGTCCAACTGGAAAATCGTGCAACTTCAATCAGGAGTTTATTGATGCTGGGGTGAATGCATATGCTCTTGGTTGCACTGATGAGAGTTTGAGGAGAGAACTTTTGGACATGAAGAATTCTGGAATAGAGGTTGACGGGTTGCAATCTTATGGAGGAGGCACTAGTGTGACATATAAAATTGTTTCAGAGGAGGTATGTATTTTGAGTTTAGGCATTATTTTTTACGTTTATATGGTATTCATGCTCATATGTTTTCCCATAGGATGACTTTTTAGCGATAGCATTTCTTATTTTTTCAAAAATCTTATCAAATTTATTGTACTTTATACAGAATTTCATCTGTACTCCAGATTGGAAGACAAATTAGTTGTGTTAATTCCTATTACATTATCCTCACAAAATCAACAAAAAAATCAAATGTTTCAGCAGATTTGAATTGTAGAAGTTTAATCTGCTACTTCATAGTTGAAAAATATCTTTCATATTTATGAGAAATTAGTATCTCATTACCTATATGATTACAGTCACGAAATGCTGCATTACAATTTGGGTTAACAATCTTTAGTTTCCAGTTATCTGATAGTGGAGAACTGTAGTGGATCTCAAGTGATAAAATTTTAAGGGAAAAAAATGACCGACGGCATGCGGCCATTCTTTCAATTGTTGGAATGCGAGGTGATTATACTGGCAAATGGATTAGACTTTTTCTTACCAGTTCCCTTACATTGTTTCTCGAGTTATGCCAACATATCCACTCGTATTTTCGGGTTCTCTGTGCTTGAGGGCCTGGTGTCCTTGTAGTAGGAATTGAAGGTCTGTAAGTGACTGGAACATACTAATTTTTCTGTAAGTGTCTGTAAGTCCTATAGGGCCACTATCATATGTCATGGCGCGTGATTATCTGATGGACCGGCTGAGCCGGTCCATCCGAGACCCACGCGGGTCTACAGGAGGCGGCGGGGGGGGGCATCCGGCCCAGGTGAGCCAAAGGGAGGGGGCGGCCGAACTTGGGGAGAAAGGGGAAAGGGTCAAGGTGGGCCCTTTGGGCCCACTTATTTAAATCCTTGGGCATCAAGGGGAAGAACCTTTCTTTAACCTAATGAAACTTTTAAGTTGGTGGATTACATCACTAACCATCACGGAAGAGTTCAAAAACCTTGCTTGACCTACCTCGCGCTCTCCGTCCACGGCCGCTTTGTCTGCGTTGGCCCCCTCCCGCGTGACTTCCTTATCTTATTCTGCATGAAACCAAGTGATGAAGTGAGAGCCACTTGGCTCTCTGACTTGCGTGCGACACTTCTTGCCGTGCGAGGGCAAGGCATAGATATTCCCTAAAGTTGGAGATGTTCAATTTCTCGGTCATGGTCTCTCCCCTCCTGATGTCTTTGGGCTATGTTAGGGTTTCGCCCTAGCCGCCTCCACCCTTCGTCCAGGGAAGTTTTTCTTCTCTTCAGTTTTGATTTGGTTATTTTTCTTGCTTTTATGGCAAATAAACTCTTGGATCTTGGCTTTCTTTCTGGTAATGCTACATCTCAGTTGTTTAAAGATGCTTTGTCTGGATCTACCACTTCTTCTTTCTTTCCCGATCTCAAGGCAACTACCCACTATGGTTTGAAGGCATTGTGGATCTCTGAGGAAGAAATCATTGCATTGGAGGCTCCTTTTGCTTTTTCACTAGTTGGTAAATTCTCTAATAGGCGTCGTTAATTGGATCTTATTTGATTTTTTTTTCAACCTCAAACTTTCTTGTGCTTTCTTTGTTATTTTATTGGATGCTCACCATGTGCTGATAAAACTATCCAACGACTTGGATTATAGTAGATTTTTTGCTCATCGATCTTATTTTGTGTATAACTGTTTTATGAAGCTTGTGAAATGGTCGCCTATGTTTGGCATTCATGAGGAATCCCCCATTGTGCCGGTTTGGATCTTTTTCCTTGATCTGCAACCTCACTTATTTTTGCCTAGGATCCTCCACGGGTTAGGATCTCTATTTGGCAGACCATTGTAAGTGGTCAACACCACTGCTCATAGGACTAGGCCCTCGGTTGCTCGTGTTTTGGTGGAGTTGGATATTACCAAAAACTATCCTAGCAGAGACAGGAGGAAGCGTCCTTCGTGACTATAATCAAACACAAGATAAAGTTAGACTCAAGAAATATGTTGAAAGGAGAAAGTAGAACCTTTTGTCAAGGATCGGTGGAGATTCTCCACTCAACGCCTTCAAACTGTTCTTCGATTGCTTCCACCAAAGTGTCTAGAATACGCTCTATGTAATCTTCAACGATGTGATCGACCCTTGTATTGACGTGAAAGAAAGTTGACTGTAGAATGTCTACGAAACCGTCCTCGTCGTAGGTTAGGCCGTATTCAGTTTCTGGATCCGCCATTCATAGATGCTAGATGACAAATCTCCTCACGACTTCAAAGTGCTCTTGAATATTGTTGAAGAGAAAGAAGTTTATCTTGCCACTTGAAGGGGGGAAGAGCCAAAGACCAAAATATGAAATAAGTTTCAGCTTCTTATATGTAGAGGTGAGGAAATTAGAAGATGAAATATCAAATCCTAAATTCGGGTGGAGAGTTAATGAGAGAGGGAAGAGATTGGAGAGAGAAGGAATAAAATCTGAAATAATTTCAGATTTTGGAGAGGAGGGGAATTGGAATTTGAAATATTTCCAAAAGGAAGGGAGAGAGGGGAGGGCGGCAGCGAGGGGGGAGATTAGGGATTTAACTTTCCAAATATCAAATTCAGATTTTGGAAAGAAATAAGGAGGTGTGAGGTTATGAGGTTCGGCCGAGGGATGAGAGGAATTTGAAATTATTTCCAATAAGCAAAGACTTGATTTTAGGAAAGAAATAAAGAGGAATTAATGGGATAGGGGGGCCGGCAGCATGCATGAGGGTGTGAGCAATTAGTGAGATTAATTAAGGCTTCTTAATTTAGGTTTTGAAATTAGGACAGTATTATTTTAAATCCAAATGAATTTAAAATTCAAAATAGATCTAAAGTAAATACTTTCCTAAAATAGAGTAGTTAAATTAGGAAAGATTTTGAATTCAAATTCAAATGATTTCAATTTCAAAATTATCCCAAATTAATCCTCAACCCAATTAGGAAACTCAAGGGAGAAGAGGAGTGGGTGAGGCCGGCGGTTTGGAAGGGATTTCGGGTAAGGTGGCCGGCGGCTTATGGGGGAAAAATTTGTGGAGCTTGTTTAGGAGGACACGATGGTTTGGGATTGGAGATGAAGTTGATGTAGTGATGTCTGGTAGTGGTGTTGGAAAGAGAAGGGAAGAAAGATAAGGAAGAAAACCACGAACCCGGCCGTCTCTAAGGTTGGTGGGTGATACGATCTCTCTCTCCTGGGGATTTCTCTCCATTCAAACTCTCAAGCTCTCACAAGAACTCATGCAAGGAAGAAATTTTTTCATTCAATCATTCATTACTTGAAAAATAAAACAAGGGGCTATAAATAGCCTAGTACATGAGACTCAAGAAATAAAATACGAAAATACCCTCAGGGCTTACATACGACATCCCTCACTAAAAGGGTACAACTAAAAATCTCATAAAACAAATACACGACACTGAAAATAAGAAAATACATAAATAAGAAAATAACATGACAACATAAATAAATCAAAAATACAATGACTCGATCGTGGCCGTAGATCGGCAGCCACGCCTCTAATAAACCTTCCATGCTCTGATGTCCCCATCAATTACCCTGTTAAACCTAAGGATCCCATTTTGCAAAAGGCCAACCTCACTTATGCTAATATCTGTTCTTTCCCTACTTCGAATGATCTAGCTTATACAAATGATAATGTTGATGTTCCTTCTGCTGTCCAATGGATGATTATCCTATTGGAACTCCTTTATTGCCTACGACTAATGTTATACTTGGGATCAATGTGATATCAGTGATTCATCCTAATGTGAATGTAACACCTGCTGCAGATGGAAAGAATATGTATGGTCATGTTGATTGTGAAAATATATAGGGTTGTAATGATGATATGGGTGCCAATACTATTTTTAATTTATGGTTAATCACATAGCTTGCCCCATATCGACTCCTAGTCTTAATGGTATTCATGCTGAAATTGCTATAGTTGGTTCTGGTTTAATTTCTGGTCCTAATTGCTCTATTACCCAAGTCGCTAATGTGATCATTTTGGTGCCTTGGGAGTGTTAGGCTAACATCACTATGGGGGATTTTGATGTGGATGTTGAGAATGCTAATAATTTAGTTGTGGATGGTGATCATCTTGACTATTCTGACTGGTTAATACCATACAATCCTTCAGTTATTAGAGATTCTGAGCAGGGTAATGAGGATGTTAGTATTGGTTCCCATGAAGATTTTGATATAAATGTGGTGCAAGTTGGTTATGATGATTTTGTAAAAGTTGTTGGTAAGAAAAATAGAAAAAAAATGTGGTGCAAGTTTTTAAGCTTTTTGAAGGTAGACCGAAGAGATTAAAACTCCTAAATTCTATTGCTAATGGTTTGTGTTCTGCGTTTGCTTTGCTGTGTTTGCTTTTCTCTAGTAGGGTGTTAGCTGAGGTTTGCGTGGGTTGATATTGGTTATATCTCGGGCTGACTGTTGATGCTTGCTGTTGGTGCCTCTATCCGGGATGTGGCTGTTTGTTCAAATGTTCGTGTAGAGTTTATTATCTCCATTTGTGATGCTATTCTGCTTCTAGGAGTCTTTGGTTTTCTCTTCTCTTTGCTGGTGTTTCTAAGTTGGGTTGTTTTTTGACTATTTGTTGGTTTTCTGACTTTGCATCTTGTTTGTTGTATTGTTTTATTAGTTGGATCATAGGCTCATTAGGTTTTAATTCAAATGCTATATTTTTAGAAAGCTCTTGATCCCTTAAGGAATTGTAACTGTTTTAATTTTATTAACGCGTAGGCTCCTCTGTGGGTTTTATCCAAAATAAAAAAGTAAATAAGAAGAAAAACACAAGAACCAAATATTAAGGCTAATCTTTTATTATCTCTTCAACAAATAATAAAAGAGACAATTGAACTACCGAAGTCAAGAAGTGCTAATACTGACACGTTGGTCATAGATTTCTTCAGCTGCTTGAAGGCTTGTGTTGTTGCTTTTCCCTAATTGAAATCATCTTCAACTGCTCTGCCAGTGGTCATACTATCATTTTATACCCTCACACAAACTTTTGATAGTACCTGGTGAGACCTAAGATGATAAGTAGGACATCAGCAGGAGATTCAGAACGTTTATAACCGAAAATATCGGAGATCGAAGGCTATGATTAGGAGCCTGTATTTTTTATTTATTTCATGTATTAGCTTATTTTATTTCATGTTAGATGATTGTAACCTTGCTTATGTTTTGTTTTGAGTTGTAGCCCTGAGGGCATTTCAGTCACTTCTTTACTTTTTTCTTTGAGGCCTAGTCTTGTATTATTATTATAAATTTTTTGATTTCTTCTGAACTTGTGAGTTCTTGAGTGGTGAAGTCCCAAGGTGTGGGCAAAAGTAACACCCACCAGTCGTCGGAAGTGTCCTCGACTCGTGGTTCAAATTCCTTCCCTTGCTTCAAGCCGCAGTCACCTCTTCCCCTTGCTTAAAGCCGTCGGCCTGCCCCTCCCCTTGCTCCAACCGCCGGACACCCTCCAGCTCCCCTCCTACCTGTCAACCCCCATCCCTTCTCCCTCCCTTAGTTGCCGACCTAGCCCCCAAACCCGACCCCTTTTCCCAACCCCAAACCCTAGCCTCCACCCTCCCTCCACCTTGGCCCTCTTGATGATGATTTCAATCGTCATTATTGCTTGCCTAAATTAGCCAAATTGATTTGGGAAATATTTTATTCCTATTTGAAATTCAAATTTGAATTTCAAATACTTTACTAGATTAACTGAAGCTAAATTAGGAAAGTTTCCAGAATTAAATCTAATTTAATTTTAAATTAGATTTGATTTATTTATCTTTTTCCTAAATTATTGATTTATTTATCTTTTTCCTAAATTAGACTCATGATTTATTAAGCCTTAAATTTCCCCTCAGTCCCCTCCCTTCCCTGTGCATGCCACCAGCCCCCCGTGGCCCTCTCCTCCACCTGAATTTGAAATTAAAATTTCAAATTCCAAATCCCCTTTCCTATTTTACTAAATCTGAAATTAATTTTAGATTTTTGTTACCTTACCTTACTGGAAACCCTAACCCTAGTTTCCCAATAACAAACCCCTCCCCTTCTTTGGCAGCCCCTCTCCCTCCCTTCTTCCATCTTGGATTTTCTTCTTTCATGAATAATATTCTAAGAGAAGAAAAAGACCTTCACCCTTTCCCACTCTTTGCTAGTGAATGACCGATTCCGAAGGACCACTGCTTCGCATACGATTTTCAAGGGTAGATAGATATTCTTCAATCACTGTTCTTCGACCCCGATTAGGAGATAGAAGACACCGTCGACGATGACGTCGATCGTATCCTATTCCACTTAGCTGAGACTATCGACGAACAACTACCATCCGGACATTGGAAAATCATCCGACATCCACTTGCACCTCCTCTTTCGACGACCTTTTCGTGGATCAAAGCATTTGGCGTCCTATCTCCTTTGGTGGCATCATTCGGGTTGCTGAAATCCTCTTTCCGCTTAGACCTTTCAAAGAGTGAGAGTAAGTGAAACTCAAGATAACTTATCTAAATGTTACGTGGTGGATTTAAAGTTTACAATATTTAAGTTTATGTTTATGTTATACTTTATTTTAAGCTTTAGTGATTCTATTGTGTAGCTGATTGCCATAACAAAATTGATATCCTTAAATTCTCTAAATCCATCTAGTGAAACATTAGTTTATTGTTACTTTGCTTAATTCAAGTTTTCTTTATAAATTTCTACACAATTCCTACTTTTGTTTCACATCATAAGAACCCTATCGACTCCTTTAGGTTCTTAGGTAAAGGCCAATCCAACATAGCGTTAATCTTGGATTGGTCTGCTGCTACCCCGGCTCTGCTCACCATATGTCCTAGGTACTCCACCTATGACTGTGCAAAGGAATATTTCTTCATATTGCAAAAACACGGGAACAAAATATAAGGCTGATTTTTTATTATCTCTTCAACAAGTAATGATAGATATAATTGACCTAACTATTCAAGAGGTAGATCGGCTCTCCCACAAATCCTAGGCGCCGCTAGGAACAATTCCAAAAAGTACACTACACCAAACACAATCACATGATGATAATAAAATCACCTAATTAATCTTAATATAAACCTTCCTATTTCTGTTCTAAAGTAGATTTCAAATCAGCCATTTTTTCTTAAATAAAATTTTTCTAATTTCCTCCAAATCAAATCCGTCATCTTTCCCTAAATAAACCTGTCATAATTCCCTCCCAATCAAATCAGCTATCTTTTACTAAATAAACATTTCATAATTCCCTCCCAATCAAATCATTCATCTTTTCTTAAATAAACATTTCCTAATTCCCTCACAATCAAATCAACCATCTTTTCATAAATAAATCTTTCATAATTCTCTCCCAGTCAAATCAGTCCTCTTTTCCAAATAAACATTTACTAATTAGTTCCCCTTAATTCCTCCTACTTACATAATAAATAATAGATTCCCTAGACCCAACAAGGGCATATCACCTAAGTTGTCTTTCCATCTTCAGCATCCACAACTTTTAAGCAGCCTTTCAGCTTGCAAGTTGAACATGGAGTGTATCTTAATTTTAATAATCATATCATTCATTGATTGTTATATGCCGCCATTTACGTTTTCATCTAAAATACCCTTTTCTCTCTAGAAGGAGTGGATAATGTTTTTTAATTCTGGGAACAATGGATACTATGCTTACTTAATTTATTATTTCTTTTTTTATTTTTTCCAAGTTAAATATCAACTTTTAAAGAAATTAAAATGAGGGTGCGGCTGGAATGATAATTAGGTAACTTGCTTCTGGTATAGATTTAAGAATTTTCCTTGGTTTTAGTTTTTGGCACACAACACCTCCCCACATCTCACAATGATAGGAGCCTCATGCATTGGCCGCAACTTCTTTCTTAAAAAGACACCAAATCGGATAGGATAAAAAATTTTAAGTTAGATTTCCAACATTGAATTTTATTGTCGAAGCTTTTCACTCAATTATAATGTCTTTATTGTATATGCAGGTTCGAGAATGTATTTTATGGTTGAGCATTGTATTCATCACTATTTTGTGCACGCCACAACCAACCATTGTCAGGTGGTCTTCTACGCCACCTGTATCCACTGAAGTAATGCATCAGTGGAAAGGATTTTGTGCTCTAATAGCTAATGCATATTATAAACGAGGAATGGCCTGGTGAGTATCATCTACTTTTGATTTATTTTCATTTTATGCTCTTCAATGATCACTGTTCTGGAAGAAAAAAAAACTCTTTTTATGAACTGAGAGAGGTTTTGAAGAGCTTTCCAAAAGTGAAAAAAAAAAAAAACTTGTCTTCAAATATATAAGATTTGCCGTGTTTTTTTTTTTACTTGAGTAAAAGTGGCGAAATCTCTCCAGTATGTCAATGGTGGCAGTTGATTCCATTATAAGAAGTTTGGAATTTCTTTA
Source organism: Dendrobium catenatum (assembly GCF_001605985.2). Classification (NCBI taxonomy): domain Eukaryota; kingdom Viridiplantae; phylum Streptophyta; class Magnoliopsida; order Asparagales; family Orchidaceae; genus Dendrobium; species Dendrobium catenatum. Next base: position 2,539,546 of record NW_021319579.1, read on the forward strand.
AAGCAGTGCTATGAGATATCTAAAACATTGCTTTTATTTTTAAACGCTACTAGTAGAAGCATCGATGATAAAATGCAAAACGCACTATGATGTTTTCATAGATTGTGATCAAATTTCTAATTTGTTTTGGTGGTCTTAGTTTCTTAGAAGGCAGTACAACATATCTCTAGGGGAATATCAACCATCTTGAAGGAAGAATAGTGTCTTTCTTGTTTTTTCTTTTTTCTTTTTTCCTTGGCTATAAAAGGAATACTTTAAATTAAACATAGAGTTTTGGTTGTATGCAAGAGGAGGGTCGTGGTTGTTCTCTAGCATGTTATACTACCAAAAAAAAAAAAAAAAAACTTAATATTCTTGTGAACTGTTAGGTATATAAAAAAAAGAAAACTGTTAGGTATATAAAAAAAAGAAAAAAATGGCAATCGCAAATGTTGTCTCATAGTTTTGGGGGCTTGAGATTTGGGTGCTTTATTAGTTGTGATGAGATGAAAATATGAACTTATATTGTATTGGGTTTGCTGCTTTTGTTGAGAAATTATAGAAATTGGTTAAAATTTTAATTAAATTGAAATTGAAATTTCATATTTGTATAAATTTATTTAAAGAGTTGAGGGATTTTCTAGGGAATGTAGGAAATGAGGTGGAAGAGAGAAAAGAGAAGATGGATATGATGCAAGTGGAAAGATTTTGCATGGAAAATTAGCTTCCCCATATTTTTCTCCTTTTTTGTTTATCTTAAGGAGAGAGGATGCAATACTGACTGCAGGAGTTAGTTTTTTCATTTGGAAAGAAATTAATTTTTTTTACTTGTAAAATAAATGGGAATTATATCACAAATATGGAGAGTGAAAATATGGAAAGAGAGAATTATGCAAGAAATTTCCTTAATAAATGATAAAATTATATGCAATTGATGAAATCAAGATAAAATAGTTTAAAATTTTGGCTTTGATATCAAACTGAGGCGGAATAATGAAATCAATAGGGAAATTATGAGAAACAAATGAAAAAAAGCCAAAATAGTGAGATTCTCATGTTTTTAACACAAGGACTTCCTGAGGTCACAAATCCTAGTTCTACTCTCTTCAAACACGGTTAACTGTGGAGTTTTGATGGGACCCACAACACTGATGTTGTTATATCAGACATTCTCATAATATTAATTTGCAAATTCTTAAGACAAAAAATTAATAAGTGAAAACAAAGGCAACGAGAAATTTTTTTAAATAATTATTTGATTTTTGTAATTAACAAGATTCTATTTGCAGAAATGATTTGACAACTAAAATTCTAAATTATTCGAGGCTTATTACAAGATAATCTTTGCTAAACTAAGAGAAAAATAAAACACTGTTACTTCCTCATAAATTTAAAATATAAACTCAGAAATAATATCTCATGCATTTTGACGATCATCAATTGGATACCTTTGATTGAAATTTGGCAAAGAATAAAATTCAATTTTGATGAAAGATTTATATATGGTCTATTAAATATTAATGATGGAAGTTAAGGATCCTGAAAGCTATGCATGGGATTGATGTCACTCAAAATATGACAAAACCTGAAAACACTTTTAACCAATAATGAAAAAATATTTAGAGAAACGCAGCAAATGAAGAAAAGGGGAAGAAGCCACAAAAGAAAAGCCTAATCCTTGTAGAGAGAGAATCTCTCTGGAATTTCAATTCTGACACTTAATAAACGAGTTAAACGCCACAATGATAAGTATTAACACATGCAAAGCTGAATTTTAATTGTCAGAACGGTTTTTTAGGTGCCTCAAATAACAATATTTATAAGCTTATAGGACACCTAGTTAGAATAAAAACTCTTCCCTAAGAATCCACTGTTAGAGGAATAAATCATAGGAATTGCAACCCATTAACTCTAGCTATAGCCTCGTGGGAAGAACCAAACCTGTTATACTTGTTGGAGATGCCAATAAAACGGCCAAATGAATCCTAGGAGTTGTAGAAATAATTGAATAGTTGCAAAAAATCCCATAAAGTAATAGTATTTGAAGGGCCTAAAGCAAAAGTTATAGCAAACACACCAAGGACTACAAGCTGCAGGAACTGAGAAAGCTACCACGGCATTATCTCCTCCGTGGAAGATATAATTGTGGTAAAGGCTTTTGAAGAGAGAGAGAGAGAGACGGAGAAGGCAATGTATTTCTTTCTAAGAAGAAAGAAAGTTGTGTTTGAAAATTAGTTCCCCAGAACCCTCGCCTCAGGTGGTGGGGCATATACCACTTTGATTTTTGGATTGCTTTGTAGCTCGAAATGGTGTTATTCAGGAAGTCTAATAATATTTAACGATACCTTTAGCCACAGGTTAACAAAGCCCTTTTCAAAGTCTGATAATATTTGTGGTCTGCTATTGTTTGGCTACTCAAGGATTTAAGATGGTCAACTGAGTTCATATGTCTTTGAGTGCTTTTTAATTGTGTTATTTTATTTATGGTTCTATGTCGATTTTTAAACTTTAGTTTTAATGCAACAATTTGATTGTTTCCGTATCTATTGCTAATTATGCCAGTTTGGAGATTTTTAGTTTAGATTAATTTCTGTTAAATTGCAATTGTGGTTAGTGCTTCTTTTGTTATTTTTTTCCCCCACCTCGTCTGCCAACTTGCTGCAAAGCTGACTAATCGAAAGACAAGTTGGCTTAGTTTGACCCAAAGAGTTTTTATTTTTTACCTTTTTCATTACAGGTTAGCACATCTCTCTCTGAAGTAGGGATGTCTACCAGAAGCAATACTTGGCCAGTATAATGATCTGGTGCAGTGAAAGTTGGAATATTTGTAGGAAATTTTAGGGTGAGGAGCTGGCATGGTGGCCTGCGTAGTGAATTGAGAAATCTTCTAATACTAATCCGGCATTGCAGTACTTAGTTTGTTTGTTATGGTATTTCGTTGTTTTAAAACATAACTTTTTTGCCTTGTAGGTGTTAGTTTTTTTGCTTCTGGTGAGGCAAGACTTAAAATATCGCCTCATACTATAATGCACAAATATGGTCATGCTTACACAGATACGACATGACATGGACACGGGACATGTCAATTATTGAAAATATAAGACGCGAACACGGGTTGTATACCATATTATAAATTTTTTATTTTAAAAATAGTGTATAAAAATTGAATAAATTAAAAATAATTTAAAAATAATAAATAGTTTAACTAGAATTTGTGCTTAAAATAATTAGCATTAGAATGTTGAGCGTCGATGCCATGTATCAGGGCATCAAGAGAGGAGATCACAATGCTGTCGAGAGTCGGGCATCGATGTTATGCAGTATAGGGCGTCAATGTCAAGAGGGTGTTGTTCATTGATGCTAAGAAGACGTCGAACAAAGATGAGTTATCAAGTTGTGGGTGTAGAAATTGCTAGCGTCGAGTATCAATGCAAAGACAGTGTCAGACTTTGATGTTGAGATGATTTTGAAATATCGATGATGTAACGACGTTACGTCGATGTTGAGATGACATCGTGCATTGTTGTGAAACCAAAGTCGCGATCCGTCAAATAGAAATAAAAATGAGAATATTCCATGAAAGGATTATTAAGTGCGGGCGATTTATTTGGTATAAGAAAATTAATTTTTATATTTTAAATAAATAAAAATTTTAAATACAAGAAATTATATT
>NW_021319579.1:2543297-2632127 GCF_001605985.2 Dendrobium catenatum
ACCTTTTCTCTAAGTTTCTGAAAATAGGTTGATGAGGGGAGTAGTCATTTGCAGAGCTAGAGATGTTAACTGATTAAAAGTAAATATACTGGTGTTCAATAAAAGAAAAACATGTGAAGATAACTCACACCTCTGAGCGAGTAAAATACTAGATCTCACTCGACTGTCAACTAACACTGATGCCTCCTGCTGAACGTAGCCCCCATAGTACAGGCCATATTTCGGCTCAACGATAAGTTCTATTAACAGGTAGCCCTGCCACCACATAAAATTGAAGTTAAAAATTACAAGAAGAATGATGGCATTTCTATTCATTAATCATCTTGAGTTAAAAGTGGCATATATATAAAGTCCGTCAAGAAATAGAACCCATCCAATTTCGCAACATATATAAAAGGCTTGCAGTTTCACTTCCTGCAAACGAATCTAGATAGGATAAACCAATATGATGGCAGTGATAGCATCGATATGAAGCCTATGATGCACCGACACTTTCCTCAAGAGGTGTAATGTCCGGCCGTGATCTCGGGCGCACTCTGGAGACATCTGTGTTGTTTATGTTAGCACACCACGTCTGACCATAGGCGTAATCCGACATGTGTAGACAACACTCTCTCGTAGCCATGATCCCACGTCCCCACGGAAAGGTGTTCGGTACTTAAAAAATATTAAAAATAAATTAGACAGCGCCATGTCCGCACTCGTTGTCTTAATTATTTTATGAATTTAATTTATACGCCTCTTTGAGGCGAAGTGTCGGTGCATCATAGAATCTCAGTTAACGATCTGCTCTGCCAATGACTACTCCCCTATCACCATTTGCAGAAATTAGGAAAAAAAAGGGGTGAGGGGACATGTATTAGTTAGGTTTGGAGGGTCTAGCCAGCAATTCTTTCTTTCTTGGGTCTGGCTGAAATTATGCACATTCTGTAATGCTGTACTGCTTTATTTATTAAGGGAAATATATCATTGAGAATATGGAAAGCATAACTTTGCACGCTTCTTATACCTCCGAGAGAAATTATTCTGTGCGGATGCAGATCGCTGTTCACCATCCTGAGGCCAACCAGAATGCGCCATGTCAGCGGTACGGAGCGCGGTACTGAGTGGGGTGACGCGGCGCATTTTGATTGGTACGGTGTTTGGCGTCTGCAGAGAATAATTTGCCCCTTGTTGTAGGGCAGTTAATCATGTCTGAATTTCAAACTCACTCTGTAATCAATTGAAGATACATTGGCTCGAAACTGAAATGGATTTGCTCCAATTTGGAGATAACTGGTTTGAAATTAATTCGATTCAACTCTTAATCTACTCGATACATGGTATATACAAATATGCGTCCTTTATGTTTGTGTTTAGTGCATTCATCTTTGTTTTTGTTTGAAAATTTCTGCAGGTAGTCAGCCCACAGTGGCCGAGAGTTTAGGTAACTTGTTATATGATCAAGACCCAGTGCTTTGTTATTAAAGAAATATTTCCCTAACTGAGTTCCAGTTCCAAGGAATGCGCTTTTGGGATATACTGTATATGTTGAATTCTGGCATCTATTGTTTGTAAGCCAATAGGGTACATAATATCTATTTAGAATGAAAAATTAACTAATTGTAGTATACTATGGCTATGTTTGGATGTTAAGACAGTGAGATAAAAGATGTATGTTGGAACTTGTTGCTTGCTCATCAATAGTAATTTATTTGTTTAGTGTGATGAATTTTTTTTAATATTTCTGTTATGGGAGAAATTATTACGTGCGGAGTCTAGACGGACAAAATCGTCCGGTTTTCTCTCTGTATACAGTAAAAGTACAATCAAAGCACAGCTGCTACAGTAATTATGCTTTAGAGAGAAAACCGAATGATTCTCTCTGTTCGATTTCTGCACAGAATAATATGCCCTCTTAAGGATGTCGGAATTAAAGGATTTGTTTTTTAAAATTCAACTCGAAGCCTCATCTGTCTTGATATTTTCCTGCAAGAACCACCCAAGGTAATGGAGCCTTTATGCTTTTGATTCTTATTTTGGTTTGGCTTGTATTTATAACAGAGAATTGTAAAAGTTGTTTTATTGGTCATGGCATTTATGTTCCCTCTGAGAAAACTAATTATTAGAGCAAGTTTTTGGCACAATGAAGGCTAGTTGCAACAGGATTGAGTAGAATAAATAAGCTGAATAGTTTGAATCATTAGCCAAAATCAATTTTTATAATTGAATTGCTAAGTAATACATTCATAGTGGCATAAATTTGGAATTGACTTGAAATGAATTGTTGAGTTGAGTAATTTACCAAATATAATGAATAATTTAGCTGAGAATTCTATATCCAAGCAGAATAACACATCAAATATAATGAGTTGTAGCTGAGTGGCAGAGTAGAATAATTCAACAAATAGAATGAGCCATGCAACTAAATGGTCTTGTAGAATAATAAGGTTTCGTTTGGGGTGGCTTTCTTACTGTTTCTTAAAGTAGTTTTTTAGTATAAAATTTTTAATTTTTGTAATAGAAAGTTACTTTAAGAAGCAGTAAGAAAGCCGTCCCAAACAAAGCCTAAGTTGCTAAATATTATGCACTTCGACATTATTTGGTTTGAAGTAAAAGGGGTGTAAAATATTCTAAAGGTATATTTGTTAAAAATATTAGTATTTTATTTGAAGTAAAAGAAATGTAAAGTAAAATTTGGTTGCATTTATGTCACCTACTGTTGTTGCTCGTTGGCCATCAATTTCTACTTTTTTTTTTATTGAATTTATTTTACTCAAACTAAAAAAAAAAGATTTATTTTATGCTCATCAAAATATTTCAAATATAATGCATATCTTACTAATACTTTGTATTTTCTCTAAAAATACTAATTTTATATAATAATAATATTATTATTAAGCTACTAAAATTTGCCCACTTATTATAGGAACAATTATTACGTCCTCCGACCGGATGCAGAGAAACATCCGGTCGCAGGCAAAAATAGCGCGGTACGATTTTTGCCTGCGACCGAATGTTTCTCTCATTCGGTCGACCGAACCAAATAAAAACTCCTTATTATAGGGCTGGTCCGACCCATCATTCTTCTAAGTAAACCTAATAAGAACTCGCATAATTAATATATTTAATTATTCTAATAGAAGAATGTCTAAAATCCCTCCAAAAAATTTGATATTTGCTCGGTATTACTAGGTATTATTTGATAATACAAGAAATACCGCTCTGTGAAGATCATATCGAGTTATACCTAGCTATACCGAGCAATACCGAGTTATACCGAGCTATACCAAGTTATACAAAAAAATACCGAGTTTTTTCTAGGAAAAACTCAGTACAGTATTGCTCGGTATAACTTGGTATAACTCGATATTGGATCTTACATGATGATAATCCTCCTTATTACTTGATATTGCTCCATATTTGTTTGATATTTCTCGTTTTTTTGAAGCGATTTTAGCTCCCACCGTCGGTCGGAGGACCTAATAATTGTTTCTGAAATTATTCTCACAGGCCGCAGTTCTCAAGTGCCAGCTTTCCTGCTTTCGAAGCTTTGAAATATAGCGCACGCGTCCAATTCCTCCACTCCACTACAACATAACGACCGTTGCGGCCTTGCATTGCAGGCCTCTTTACCTCCTCCTCAGTTGCCAAGAAATGGAGGATCGCACACAAACCCTCATACCTAGAGTGAAGTTGGGAAGCCAAGGCTTGGAAGTTAAGACGCTTCTTTTTCTATGTTCTCCTGATCGCCATCCGCTTCTTTGCTCTAAACATTCATTTTTCTTCTCTATGGATAGGTATCCAAATTGGGTTATGGTTGCATGAGCCTTTCTGGAGTTTACAACTCCCCAGTCGACGACGAAAATGGGATATCTGTAATCCTTCATGCTTTCAACAGAGGGATCACCTTCTTCGATACATCCGACGCTTACGGTCCTCATACTAATGAGATTTTGGTGGGAAAGGTTCGAGCTTTTTCTTGCTCTTGTTTCTAATCTCCTAGAAAACTTGAAATTGAAGGAGAAATCTGAAAATTTGTTACAGGCATTGAGACGTTTACCTCGAGAAAGGGTTTAGTTGGCGACCAAATTTGGTGTTGCAGGAGCCAGTCCGAGTGGTTTGTTGGTGAATGGTTCACCGGAGTATGCGAGGGCTTGCTGTAGAGAAAGTCTTGAGCGACTCGGTGTGGATTATATTGATCTTTATTATCAACACCGAGTTGATAAGTCAGTGCCTATAGAGGACACTGTAAGAACATCGTTGGAAATTTTTTAGTAATTTATACGCATATGAATTCTGTTGGAATTCTTTGATGGTTAATTCCTCCTCTTTTTTCCTTAAAATAAATTATGATCAAGTAGATTGGGGAGCTGAAGAAGTTGGTGGAAGAAGGAATGGTTAAGTACATCGGGTTGTCCGAGGCAAGCTCTGATACTATTAGGCGTGCTCATGCTGTGCATCCAATCAGTGCAGTGCAAATGGAATGGTCTCTGTGGTCTCGCGATATCGAAGAGGAGATAGTTTCTTTATGCAGGTCATTGCGAACTTTTCCTTGGATATTTTTAGTCGTGCATGCGTTTTCTGAGTCGATATTTGATTCTGCATTCTTTAACCAGATAGCACTGTCAAGGAAACTAAAAAAAGAAGCTAAAATGAACAAGTTGTAACTGCCTTTAGTCAATGATATTACATCTGACATCACATTTCAAAAAAGCCTTCATGGTTAACCTCATATTGTTTGAAATGTAGGTGAAAAGCCCAAGGAATTAGGTACTTCCAAGTAAAGTTCCCAGCAAATTTTTTATCATGTTATTTAGAAAGAATTAATCTCTTTTTTACGGTTTACTTTCATTTATTGCTTTTGTTTGTTGTGATTTTTCTCCTTCCATCTTTTTATCCTTAAAGTTTTTCATTATCACTGAAATTTTTTCAAGATAAAAAAATGACTTAAATCTCGATAAATGAGATGCAAGTGCTCCATAGCTTGGTGATGGGTGAAAATTATATATCACTGATGATTTAAAAAGTTTTGCATTACAATTTTGTAGAATGTATTTAAAACCTCATGCAACACTAAACAAAAATGAATGCAGAATGCATAATGTTATAGTGGGCCTAAAATAGTTGGATAAGGCTAATGATGTGTGAGAAAATGACTAGTTGTGTTAACATGATATTGCCAAAGAATTTGTGGGAAAGTTGATAAATTAATTGCACATAATTAAAGGGATTTTGGTAGTGGAGTGATGAGGTACTAAGTTACGAAGAAAAATAATTTTGCTTTAAAAGAGTGGCAAAAGATAAATAACATTAAGAATTAGAATGACTAGAGAACTTAGAAGTCTTACACGGAGGGTGGTAAGGATTGCAAAAGCTATAAAATAGATAAGATATGTGATTGAAGATTTAGAAACTTTGATAAAATTGAATTTGTTAAAGACAAAGATGGTGATATGATCTCATTTGTAGATGAAGGCATGAAAGATAATTGGAAATGTTATTTTGAGAAATTATGTATAACACTTGTAAGGAAGAAGTCTTTATAGAAGAGCAGAAATAATAGAATCATGAAATATGTTGTAGATTGATGCGGTGCAATTGAGTGATCTTTAAAGAAGATGCAAAAAATTAAAGCTTTAAATCCATTTTCCATGTGAGTTATCTTTTAAGATTTAGAGAATTATGAGAGATATTGAAATAGATTTAGAAGATATTGCCAATGAAATTTTGATGTGTAAGAGAATGCCGAGGAAGCACATGCATTTTGGTATTTAAGAACAAAGAAAATATTAAATATTGTTGTAATATAAGGGAGTTAATGTTATGAGTCATATAGAGAAGTTATGAGAGAGGAGAGAGAGAGAGAGAGAGTAATGAAATATATATCTAGAAAAATCAATTTCAATATAGATTAGAGAATTGACTTGATAGATTTTATGATAGGGACATCCACCATAAAAGGAATTTTTTGTGTTAAGGCGGCCATCAATGAAAAAGCATTATACTTGTAAAAAAAATAGTGCATTATGACATAAGACTCTCCTGGGTCATAAGTCCTTGCCCATAATGAGTCCACATCATTTTAGAAATAGTGTAAATCATAAACAAACTATGACTATTTTTTTAATAGTTCATTAATGTAAGAGTGAAAATATCTTTAAAAAATAAATAGAGCATAAAATTGCTTTAACTTACATAAAGATTAATGAAATGAAGGACAACAAGATAAAAATAAACTATCATGACAATGAATGCACTTAGGAATACAAATAAAGCTATCATGGTTGTAGCAATGCATAATATTAAAATAAAATGTTGAACTGCAGAGCATAAGTTCAAAACAGAGTTACTTTGTTTACAAGTCCTATATTCATAAAAAATTAAACTATTCTTTTTTTATTATTATCATATACATAAGCCAAAATTGTCTCATCTTCTTCATCTCTTCAATCTCTCAAATCATAATCTTCTTTACTCTTATAATTTTCATGTTCATGTGCAAGTGTGCTAGACCTTAATAAAGATATCTGTTTTTTTTTTTTTTATTTGGATCAATCGCAATTACAATAATTTCTTTTATAGACATCCCTACTCACCATACATGCCAATAACACAAAAAACAACACACACTATATCTTATAGTGTAGCGGAGCATACCTCCTATACTATTTAGATGTCACGGTACATCAAAGAAAAACATCATGTATCATGTGCACTAAGTGTGTACTATAACACTATACAACTACAACAACATCAAGCCTTTATCCCACTACGTGGGGATAAGGAATCTGAAAATTTGCGCCCTGGCGTCCCCTGCTTTTGGGGGAGTTATAACAAATTAGGTTTCAGCATAAATTTTCAAAAGGCGGATTGGGTTTGAAATAAGACGCTACCTAGAGATTTCACCCTCATTTTGTAAGGCTTTATGATCTGAGTTCTGGTTTCCTATAGGTGCAAGCCCCTATAGTTAATTACGCCTTCTCATGATAACAAGAGAGAACTGTCGATTAAGGCTAGTCGTCAATCAAATACATGTATCTGGCATATAGTAGCAGTATGAGTTTGAGAATTTTATTTATATAATTGAAAATTTTATCATCTTGTACTTAAAGCGGATGATGGGAGAATGGATGATGGTCCCGATTAAGATCCCATGATTCCGTCGGCCCGGGTCATCATGATCATTGGTCTACTTAGTCCGAGGAGGTAGTCGACCCAACTTGACAGAAGGATCCTTTTCGGCAGCCATGAGTTGCGTCGTCTAAGGGTACCTTGTAGACCTGGGGTGAATATTTGTCGAAGGGGACAAATTTGAATCCACCTTAGCGTCCTCTCTCCTTGCTCGCCGCCCACACTAGTGGGGTCCATAGGCTTAGTTGGTCCATCAGCACTCTCCTCCCAAAGAGCAATCTTGCCCTCAAGATCGAACAAAGGAAACTGCAGCTGAATCATTCAGTACGGTTCACATGTTGCTTCATAGCCGAGTAGATCTTCCACTCGAGCAACACTTCTCTAGTTCCTACTAGTTGAGCGAACTCCTTTTACTTACCTTGGCTCCTGGATTACCTCCATTTCTTTTGTCAAGGTCATTGACAGAGTCGCTGATGGACTGTGGTTGCCAATAACTTTCCTCAGTCCGGACACATGGAACACTAGGTGTATGGTGGAAGTAGGGGGTAGCTGCAAAAGATACGTCACTACACCAATCCTCTCCAAAAACCTCATAAGGCCCATAGTATCATGGAGATAACTTTTCATTTCTTCTTCGAGTTAAGGCCTTCTATCTATAGGGTTGAATCTTCAAATATAATTATCACCCACCTCGAATTGCACACCCCCTTTATGCTTGTCAGCCTTCTTCTTCATAATTTGTTGTGCCATCAGTAAGTGCCCCTTTAGCTCTTCCAATATCCTATCTCGGGTAGGATGTATTATACCAATACTCAGCCCAACGTGTAACCACTTCACCAAGGTCTTGGGTGTTTTTGATACAAAACATCTCAAATAAATCTCCACACTCCTATTCACCACCTCGGTTTGTTTATCATTATGTAGATGTTATGTTGTACTTCTCTTCAAAATGGTACCTTGCATCCTGAATAGCTCTCCAGAAGTGGCTCAGGAACACCTTGTCTTTATCTAACACTAATGGACTCCATAATTCCATATAAGCGGACCACCTCTTGAATAAATTTTGCTACCATTGAAACCATTGTGTATGTATCACAAGGGAATGAAATGAGCATGCTTGCTCGGCCTATCCACTATTACTAAAATAACTAAAAATCCCCCCGATTTTGGTAGACCTTCTATGAAATCCATGGTTATCTCTTCCCGTACCTTCTTGGGCAGAGCTAGAAGTTGCAGTAGTCCTCCTGGAGCCATCGCTGTGTATTTTTGCCTCTGACAGATATCACAGTTGGCCACTCTCTCCTTCACTTCTTTCTACTTTCCACCCCAATACAATTCGGTTACAAGCCTATGATAAATCTTTTGTACCCCTCGAGTGCTCTCCTATGGCACTACCGTGGAACTCCCACAGCAAGTTGGGTACATATGGTGACTTCCTCGATATCACCAAATGCCCCTGTTATAACAATCTCAGATCGACTAAGGTATGGCTTGGATGGATATCTTTGTTCCCCAATAAATCTCTCCTAATTTTCTCCCATCCTTCATCTTGTTGACTTTCCCTTCTCAAAGCCTCCCAGTCCACAACTAAGGGAACAAACAATGCAATCTTGTGGGGCTCCCCCATACACTTGAATCATCCATCTGTGTCCTTGTTCTCTATCCTGGTCGATACTGAATCTCAAAATCATAACCAAACAGTTTCGAAAGCCTCCTTCGATGCTCCTCCGTAACCATCATTTGTTATAGAAGAAACTTTAAACTTCTTTGATCAATCCTGACAATGAAATATCACCCCAATAGGGAGGGTCACCGCTTTTGGATAGCCAACATAATTGCCATCAGCTCCTTCTCGTAGATTGACTTGAGCCTCCCCCTAACAGTCAACAACTAACTGAAATAAGCCACTGATCTTTGGTCTTGCATAAGTACATCTTCTAGCCCATACCCTGAAGCATCTGTCTCCACTACAAAAGATTGTCTGAAGTCTGGTTAGGTTAACACTGGCACGCTAGTCATTGCCTTATTCAACTCTTCAAAAACCTTGGTAGATGCTGATGCGGGCCACTGCCGACGCCGACCGGCAGAGGGAGGGTGGGCTACCCCGCGACGCGCGGAAACAGCCGGAACGGGCGCCGCACCGGCGCGCCCGTTCGATCCGCCGAAGCAGGGAGGTGGAGCGGGACGGGGCTGTTCGGCTTGAGCGGAACCGGTCTATTTCTGAACCGGTTTGGCTCAGGTCTAGCCTGAGCTGGGCGGTTCAATTTGGGCAGCCCACTAGTGGGTTTGGTTGGGTCTTTTGCTTGCTTTAAGTAGGGATTGAGGGGGGATTTCTAGGGTTATGCATTTGGAGTTTTCTCTTAGCCTCTTAGTTTCCTTCTCTTGTTTTTCTAGGGTTTGTAGTGGGAGACCTTGTCCTTCTCGAAGTGGACAAATTGTATCTTTCTTTTGTGTTGAACTTGCTTCCCTTTCAATACTAAATGGATTCCCTTCTCTTTTTTATGATTGTGCTCTAATTTTGAGAGTTTTCCTTCAAAGTTTTGGAGGGTTTGTGGCCTAATCCGAAAATCATCAAAGTGCACAACTCTAAGGATTTTACCGTGGAAAATCTTTGCTTTTGATCTTGTTTTGTTCCTCTCATGTTCATTTGAGAGAAATTAGGGCAAAATCGAATTGGTGAAACCCTAGGGCGTATCAGATGCTTCACCCTAATTGAAATTATCCTTCTTTAGTTCCTCGGTCAAAAGTTAGGCTATTGAACTGTATCCCTTAATGAACTTTCTGTTGTAGCTTGTAAGCCCCAAGAACCCTCTCAAATCTCTTAAGCTCTTGGGTATTGGCCATCTCAGCATGACCTTAATTTTTCTCTAGTCAGCTACTACTCCGTCCTGTGATACCACGTGCCTCAAACACTCCACTCTAGAATGGAGAATGAGCATTTCCTTAGAAAGTGGTGGTCCCGTAGAGTGGATAACATCAATCCCAAGTGTTTTAAGTGCCCCTCCTCAACTCTATTGTAAATCAAAATATCATCAAAGAAGATTAACACAAACCTCCACAAATATGGTTATAATATCCTATTCTTCAGGGACTAGAAAGTAGTTGGAGCATTAGTGAGGCAAAAAATATAACAAACCAAACTCTTAATTATCGAGATATTGTCTGCTTTGGCCTAAGGCCTCACGTTTTTGTCTTGTTGGTGTAACTTCTCAAAATGTCACTTATCCCAGGATTTCTCCGGAATGAGCACGCTTAACTGTGGAGTTTCTTAATGAAATTTCAATCACCACACTAAAAGACGCCTCAATATTTAAGAGTTTAATATTTTTTTACTTAAGAGATTTCATACAAAGGTATCACTAAAAACTCATAGTGTCCCTCATGAGTCCTAAATGCCATATTGGGAACATCCTTGGGCCTCATTCGGATCTGATGGTACTCTATCTTCAAATCAATCTTTGAGAAAAACACCACTCCATAAAGCTCATCTAGCGACTCATCAATAACTGAAATAGGAAACTTGTCTGACATAGTATCCTTGATCAATACCCAGTAGTCCTTACAAAACCTACAACTGCTATCTTTCTTTTTCACTAATAGCATTGGACTGGAAAATGGACTGACACTGGGTCGAATGATCTTTGCCTTAACATCTCTTTGATCAATCTCTCGATTTCATCTTTTTGAATTTAGGGATAATTGTGTAGACAAACATTAATAGGTGAGACTCCTTTCAAGATGATAGCATGCTCGTGTTCCCGCAGAGGAGGCAACCCCTGAACTTGTTAGAACACCTATCGATATTGTTGTAGGAGTGGTTGAATCATGTCTGATGCTTCTATCTTTTCCCATCCTCTTCTCCTTTCAAACTCTATAGCTCCATCAAAAATCTCACTCCTTCACCCTGGGTTTCCCTCACCATAGTTTTGAGTAAAATCGTAGTTTTGGATAGGCTAGGATCCCATGTAATAATCACTTTCCTCCCCTCAACCTTGAACTTAATCGTTAGAGCCTTCCAATCAATCTTAGTCTTCCCCAATTTTTGCAGTCACTTCATCCCAGAATCACATTTGTGCTTCCCAAATCTAATGGCAGAAAGTCTTCCAATACCTGAACCTCTAGAAGGATTAGGATCACCCAATATTTCAAATTGCGCAATTGGGTATTGAGGCGTTTTTCGTTCGTGAGGCGAGACGTAAGCCTCAAAATCTAAAAAATTGCATAAAGTCAAAATAAAAGTTAAAATTAAATTTTTATATAATATCCAAATTATATGTTAAAGAATAACATATTAACTTTCTATTGAACTATGAAATAACAAATTTATATATATATGAAACAAAAAATGGTATAAGATGTAAAGTATTAAGTTGTAAATTATTTGAAATAGAATTGAACACTGAATATTATAGGAACAAAACAACATAAAATATATGAATTGTATTAAAATATCATATAACATTAAGTTCAACTCTAAATTTTTTCTTTCCCAGTTGCCTGCTCATATACGTTTAAGTCCTAAAGAAAGCTGAAATAATTAGCCAGAACTCAAATCATTTGTCCTATTATTACTAAGGGGATTTATTTGAGTCACAGTCATAACAAATTGGTTTCTTTCCTATCTCATCCTGTAGGGTCCAAATCCTCTCAATCTGCTTCTTCATTTATTTCAATTATCTTCATCTTTCATAAATATTTGTCATCAACAAAAAGATAATACTCCAAAATTTTAAGAGGAGATGGTGGTGGCGTGCGGCTTTCTAGTGATCCCCTGCGGCGTCTACGACGGTGATGGTTATCGTGAAGGTGGTTGAGAGGAAGTTGTTGTGGCTTTGGGCTGCAAGAAGGAATGATTGTTTTTGGGGCTTTTATATAGGATTTAGGTAACTTTTAAAATAAAAATATATATATAAATAGATTGAGGTGTATGTCTCATGCTAGTGAGGCAAAGGGGATCCGATCACCCCTTTGCAAATTCCTCTACTCCTCTCTGCTTTTCTCGTAATATATCCCCAAAGCTCCCCATATCCACTAATTTCAATCCCAGCTGATCCATCGTCCAATTGGAAATAAAGTTGTGGGTAGCTCCTCTATCACCAGTATTACCACCTCCTAATGGTCGATCTTCTCCTTGTCCTTCATGGTGTGGTTCGGTGTGAACCCAACCACTGAGTTAAGGATATCTATGCAACATCTAAGTGGAGTTTATCATCTTCCTCTTGTACTTCCTCTTATGCCGCATTTTCCTCATCGTAGACTGTCAAGACCTATAACGAACGATCCTTACAACGGTGGCATGGAGCGAGTTTCTCATCACACCTAAAGCATAAGCCCTTGGCCATCTTCTCCTAAATTTCTAACTCAGTCAACCTCTTGAAGTTCTTCCCTAGTCATACTCCCTGACCTCTATCCCTTTGGGTTTCCTTCTAAATAGGCACCATGTGTACCTTTGCTGCGAGTGTAGTTGTCGTACGGTAGGAGATCTCGAATTACTGCTACGACTGCTCTCGAAAGAGTTCTTATCCTTCACCAGTTGGGCTAACTCCATACCTTCTCTTAAGCCAAGTGGTGTCAATACTCCAACAACTGCTCGAATATCATGCTTGAGCCCATTCATGAAGTTTCTATCTAGAACAGTCTCTAACAACCTTCCCAATCGGCTCGAGAAGTACTCAAACTTCTCACAGTACTCTATCACCATCCCCTCCTGCTGCTGAGCAAAGAGCTGTTCATAGATGTCTTCTGCCTAATTGATTCAAAAATGTTCTAGTAGACAGTCTTTGAACTCCCTCAATAATTGGATCAGATCTCGCAAGAATCTGCACTGGTACCAGGACAGAGCCTTTCCTTCCAGTTATAAAACGGTTGAGGTGAGTTTTTCATCTTCTATCAACTCATTTACAGCAAAATATCGTTCCACCTTATAATTCCACCCGTGAGTATCTTTTCCCTAAAAAACCGACATTTTCAACTTTCTCACTCTAGGATTGCCACTTGCCAAATAACTTCTTCCCCCTCCGGTGTAGTGGGTGTTGTGATCCCTCAATATTTCCCTCTCCCTCAAATCAGCTCACTGATCTTCATCATCCCAATTTCTTCGTCAGCATACCCTTCCTCCTTTCCCCTTCTTAGAAGTGGCTCTAAAGGTGGTATCTCCTCTTCTTTCTCCAAAATTTTCGCCTCTCGATCTTCCCTCATCATCCCTATTTAGGGTTTCCCTCACTACCTTGTCCGGTCAATGGTGATCTTGCCTCTAATGATGCGATTGTGACTTGAAACTCTAATATCATTTTCATTATCTCTTCCCGATTCGAAAATCTGCCCTCAATTTGCTGAAATTTACTCTCCAAATTTAGATTCCAGATTTCCAACTTCCTCATCATGTCTCTTCTCCAATGCATCAACCTTCTCAGTCGTCGTAGGTCACAAAAAAGGTGCTCTAATACCAATTTGGTAGGAATCCGATCTCCACACAACAAAAACAACAATAACAAAGAGAAAACACAACATAAATTAACGAGAAAGAATGAGATATCGACACAACAAACTAAGATACAAGTTGATCTACTATTAGCTAGGTAGATTGACTCTCTACAAACCATAGACGACACTAGGAACAACTCCAAAGAAAACTACATCAAAACTTAATTCACATAATGAAAATAAAATAACCTAATTAGCCATAAATAAACCTTCTTAATTCCGGGAGGGGTAATTAACTATAGGGGCTTGCACCTATAGGAAGCTAGAACTCAGATCATAAAGTCCTCGCAAAATGAAGGCGAAATCTCTAGGGTAGTCTCTTATCTACAAACCCATCTGCCTTCCAAAATTTACCCTGGAACTTAATCCGTTAAAACTCTTCATGAAAAGAAAAAGCAACAGTCAGGCGGAGGCCGAGGCCGAATTTTCTGAGCCCACACTTATTTTAATGAAAATTATTATATTTAATTCATTAACTAATTAATAATTAATAAAGATATTAGATTATGCTAATTATAATTTTATTTCAATTCGATAAAAAATTTAATCAGCTATAACTATAAATATTTAATTAAAAAAGCAAGATATATATACATTAGTTATAAAATAAAATAAAATAAATCATAATAAAAATAATAATTTAAATAATTGTTACTATTTTTATTTAATTTATCTAAATAGAAATGATTAGTTAATTAATTTAATAAATTATTAATTAATTAATAATTCAATTGTTGATTAAATTCTGTATGGTTTAAATAGTCTATTTCGAGGACTTGAGGTTTTACAACTGTTTCTCAATGACTTTATTACAAATTTATGAAATCCTGTTTAAATGAAATCCTTAGTGCTACCAAACATTGCTTCCTTTGACAAATTCGTTTCTCGAGCTCCGGAAAAACATTGTCCTTTAAGAAAAACATTTTTTCCTTAGAGATGCTATATATGGCCAATATGTGAGGAGTTTTTAGTGTCCGTGGGATAGTAGGGGCAAAGGTTGTTTTTTTCTTGTTTCTTTTTTGGCGGATGGGAGTGCTCATGCTGCTCATATCACTTATTACTGTCATTTAAGTTCCCATTGAATTTCCCTGGTTGTTGCTTGCAACTATTTCATTCCTGTTGGCATTGCGGGTAGCCTGATACATAAAACATTAAAAAAATATCATACTTTAACTTTAGATTTTTTTTTTCAATGCGCTTTTGTGTGTTAATTTTTACTGGATCCGTCTTATCTCTACATATACTCTCAGTTGGATGAATTGTCTAGTTCAGATCAATAATAGTTGTTTTACAAGCAGGGAACTTGGCATTGGGATTGTTCCTTATAGTCCTCTTGGGCGTGGATTTTTTGGTGGGAAAGCTGTTGTGGAAAGCATTCCTGTGAACAGTTTCTTGGTACAATAACTTAGACAGATTTTATGCTTTATGTTTCAGGAGATCCTTAACTTCAGGATGACCTCAGGTTACTGAACTTTTTAACTCAATCTTTTCTTAAATTCATTGTTCTTCTATTTGTTGTTAGGTTTTTCATCCGAGGTTCTCTGGGGACAACTTAAAAAAAACAAGGTTTTATATGCCAGGCTAGCAAACATAGCCGTTAAGCATCGGTGTAAGCCTTCTCAGCTTGCTCTGGCCTGGATTCTTCATCGAGGCAATGATGTTGCTCCTATTCCAGGTCAATATTCATATGCAAAAATTACGTCTTATTCACTTATTTAAATATAGTTTTTATTATTATTATTATTTTTGCTAGTATAGGTTGAAGTAGAAGACTTGAACATAAATATTAACATTAAAATTAGAAATACACAAACTATAAACATATCAGGAGATCGTGTTTTGTAGCATGCTTGTGCTGCTCTAAATCCAAACATTCCCTTCTTCAAATGAAAATCCTCAAGTTGACCATATACATGAACTTTTATCCCACTTTTCAGAAGCAAACATTGCTTCCAAAGGTTGTCTTAACTCCTTGAATCTCTGCATTATTAAATATGCAGTAGCAAATCTTGTAACAGCAGATTTAATAATTTCCTTGTCAGTGAATTTTCTCATCAAGCTGAGTACCCACGAATGATTGTATATAAACTTACTAACGAATTTGCCCTTCAATATGGCTGATTTATGTTGAGGCAACTGTCCCAACCTCTCAAGCATCAAGTCAATACAATGTGCAGCACAAGGAGTCCAGTAAAGGTGAGGTCTTTTCTCCATTAACATTCTCCCTGCTTTGTATGCACTTGCATTATCAGTAACAACCTGTACTATTAAGGCATCTCCCACTTCCTCCACAACTTCATCCAACATTTCAAACAATAATTGTGCATCATTTACAAAGCTTGAAGCATTTGAAGCATCTACTGATTTGAAAAAAAACTGTTCCATATGGATTGTTGACCAAGAAATTAATAATACTTCTATGTCGAATATCTGACCAACCATCTGACATTATTGTCACTCCTATCTCAATCCAAGTCTTCTTAACATCATCCATCATTTTTGAAGTTGTCTTAACCTCCTCATTCAGCATCCAAGTTCTCAGCTCATACATGCTTGGAAGTTGTAGTCCTCTTCCATAGCTTCCAACAGATCGTAACATATTGATCCATGACGGACTCCTAACAACATTAAATGGAATCCCATTTTCATAGATGAATCTGACGATATCCAAATAAACTTTGTTCCTGAGTTCTTTTGTAGAAGTAGGAGGCTGAAGATCCTGAATGTTTATGTTATCCTCGTCATCAATATTCATCATAAATCTATCCATGGGACCCCGAGTGCCTCGGTTAGAAGAAACTAGATGGCTTCCACTACTAGAACCTTCATGCTGTGATCTATAGTAAGAAGAGTTTCCTATCATCTCTTCCATATTTTTTGTGTGACCTCCTTTGTGGTGGTAAACTTCTTTAAATAATCTGTACATTCCTTTTTCACCTCATCAGGTACTTTTGCACATGATCCCAAATTGACATGAGTGCAGGCTAGATGATCCTTCAACCTCTTAACGCCATCAATTATGCATTTCTCACAGAAATTATATTTCATGTAAACATATCCCTTCTTTGCACCTTCGCCTGACACTTCAATTTGAGTTTCATATTTCCATGCAGGATCTTTCCTTCTTGTGCCACTAGTCATGCTAATAATTTATAGAAATATTAAATAATCAACATAAAAAATCAACAATAGGACAACAGGAATACAACAATATACCGGTCTCTCGGGGGTCCAAGGGGCGCTGCCCCCTGGCGGGGTTCGACTTGTAAGAGAAATTTTGAAATTCTGTTTTTTTTTTTTAAGTTCGTAAATTATTTGTATGGAAAGAGATCGAGTGGTACCGAGCATATACTGCTCGGTACCGAGCGATACTGGCTCTATACCGAGCATGTACCTAGTGGTACCGAGTATGTACCGCTCCGTACCGAGCATGTACCAAGTGGTACCGAGCATATACTTGCTCGGTACCGAGCGGTACTGGCTCGGTACCGAGCATGTATCTAGTTGTACTGAGCATGTACCGCTATGTACCGAGCATATACTTGCTCGTACCGAGCGTTACCTAGCGATACCTAGCAGTACCGAGCATGTACTGAGCGGACGAATGAAAGAAAGCCGAATCAAGAGTTATTCAAGCTTTCGTTACTGCACGTCAAAGTCTCACCTGCTCTTCCTACCTAACTAAGGCTTGAACGTTTCCTGCACTCACAACTTCGACTTCGTTTCCTGCTTTCAAAGCCGTTATTTCTTTCGGCTTCGTTTCCTGCGTCGTCTCCTTCCGACTTCGTCTCCTGCACTCACGGCTTTGTCTCCTTCCCTCACGGCTTCGTCTCTTTCCCTTATAGCTTCGCCTCCAGTTCGCCTCTCAATTCTCACAGGAAGCCCTAATCCTATACACGAACACGAATCGACTGCTTCGTACTTACATATATACCGAATAAAAAATTTTGAGGCGGTGCCTCATACTGCCTCGAGGCGTTACGCTCTGATGCGTACGCCTCCTGCGAAAAATCGTAAGCTTCGCTGGATGGTTCGAGGCGTAAGCCCCAATACGCATGACTTCCGCCTCGACTTGAGGCGCGACTCAATGCGGACGCCTCGTCCGCCTTTTTAATGGTTGGTATTTAGCTTATTGTAATGTATTTATGTCGGCGAATATGTTGTACAACTTATCAGGAGTCTTCCACCTGTCACTTACAGGTGAGCTGATTTATCTGATGTGACATCTTGTCAATGACTCGTAGCTTTTTACTACTGATTCTCTACTTTTTCTTATAGGTGAATTTTAGCATTGTGCGATGGGTTGTCCGTTGCTTTATGCAGGTAGTTGTCGTGCAATAATGAATCTCTTGCAGTTTCTCATAGATGGCATGTAATGTGTACAACATGTCTCCTGCAACAACTCATAGGTGCTTGTATTTGCTATACGTCATTAGTCTTTGCTTGCAAAGGATCGATGTATTTAACTGCTATTGCATGGTTGTTGACTGTAAGGAAGATTAAGCATCTAATGCACATTGTTTGTCGTCATATGTAGATGGACTACTATATGCATGATGAGTCTCCTAAATTTGCTTGCGGATGCTCGTATGTATTGTAATCATGTCATTCTTTCTTGTAAATGATGTGGTTTTCATATATGTGTTCACAGGAAATCCATCATACTTATAGCACACTCTCTGTCATTACTTGCCGGCAAATCAGTGTGCTCATTTGCATGTCAACATTTATTATCGAATGGTTTGCATTCATTGTTGATTTCCCTACATACGTTAATTGGAAACTTACTACGCTCATTGTACGTTAACTTTCAGTGTTCGTAGGGAACTAGTGCACTTATCTACGAGATGGCAGTCATTGATTGGAGGGACTGTAGTATTCACTACATGTTGCATTGCATGTGTTTATAAGGAATTTTATTGTTTACGAGTGGATGAGTGTGTTTAATGGAGGTTGTTATATTTGTTGGACATCTCTCATCTATACTTGTGGGGAATCCATCACATTCGTTACGCATCAATCCCATTGCTAGAAGGCAGATTAACACGTTCACAGTATTAGTTGTATGCAAGCCATATTCTTTTTTGAACTTTTCATACATACTTTTGTTAACTACTTGCCATAATTCATCACCTATCAACCCTCTTTCCTTGTAGGGGTTTTATGTGCTTGTTTTTAAATTGATTGAGAATGCTATTACATTCATTGCAACCATCTAGCCTCCTGTTGTTGCTTGTAAGCTGGATTGTGTGTTCATTACAAATCTCCCTCCGCCTACAGATAAACTACTGTATTTGTGCAAGTATCATGTTTCTGTTCACAGTCTTATGCATGTTGTTGTACTTTATATGTTTACTGTTCTTTGCATACCATGATTCCCTTGCTTGTTTGTTGATGTTCATCGTACATTAACTTTCAGTGCTTGTAAGAGACTAACATGTTTGCTTGCATGTTAATCATGTTTGAAAAATTTTCACTATGAGTCCCATATTTGTTTGATGATATTCATTTGAGTGATCAAAATTGTTATTTAGTATTTTATACTTTCAATTTCAACGTGTGTTTATTAGTTTAAGGTCCGGTTCCCTGTTGTTTTCGTTCAAGTAAAGTCCCCTGTATTTTATATAAGTCTTATGCATCTTCACTTTGAATTTCGACAGCCTCCCGATGTCTCCCCCGTTTAGAGGGAATTTCAGGAGCTGGGCCTTCCCACCACGCTAGCGAAAAATGTGTATGTTATGTGTTGGACGACACCGCAGCCTTGGTCTTCAATCCCACCACACCAAATAAAGGCATGTATGAGTCTTCAGGGGTACATGTCTGAAATGCATGGTTCTTTCCTGCAAGCATGACGTCACATTCACTGGTACTTAAAGTTGTCCCCACCACACTAGAGAAAAACTTGTATAGGGCCTTCCAATTTTGCCGTAAGCTTCACACCGGATTCTCTCCCACCACGCTAGAAAAAAGCATGTATATGTGATTTTTCGGTGCTCCGCGAGCGCCAAAAAGCAGGATTTTTGGGCTTTTTGAGTTTTGAAGTCATTATACCTTAACAAGCAAGGTCGGTGGTGGCGGTGTCGGGACAACAACGAGCAGACAAAAATATAGAAATGCACAAAATATCTTCTTCCTCTCTTTTTTTCTTTTCTTTTCACCCCTTTTTTTTGAAATTCTCTTTTTTTCTTACTTCTCTCTTTTTTTAAATAATAATAATAATATAGAGAGAGAAAGGAGATTGTAGATTAAAGCCTTTGTTAGAGGGAGAAAACAGAGAAAATGATGTAGTTTTTTGGCTGTAGAGTGGAGTTAGTTTTAGGATTATGTAATTGAGTGTAATGTGTTAGAATGTATATAGAAGAGGGAGTGGTGTGAGGTTTGCTTGTGAGGAGGGGAAGTGGGCTCGGTACAGCTGTTTGTAGATGGAAGATGGGCTCGGTTAAGGGAGGTGTCAAAAATCGGAAGCTAGAGAGAGGCTTCGATCAGCATGCATGGGTTCAGATGGGAGTCGGATAGGCTCTTTGGAGCTAAGGAGGGATATCAAACAGCAGCTGGGTCGGAGCAGGTGATGCGGCTTTGGTGTGCGATCAGAGTTGTGCAGCACAATGGATCGGCTGGGCTTGGAGGCTTGGCGTCGAATGGGATTGGTTGGATGCTCGACTGTGAGGCAAAGGTAAAGGAAGCTCGGTCGGATCATTGAACTATGGCGAGAGATTGGCGCGGTCGGCTCTAAAATGGAGGCAGGCTATATGGATTGGATCATGGTTGGATTTGGTGTCGTGAACAGCTAGGTGAATTGCAGCTTTGGGATTTGGTGAGGCAGAGGCGGATGTGGATGATTCGATGCTACTGTGTGAGGGAGGAAATCAGAGGAGGTGGGTTGATTTGGATTTGATGGGAGATGGCCGAGACGGCTTGGTTCGATTGGAGTTGATGAGAGGCGGGGATTGTGAGGTTGGGGCTAGCAGAGTCAGAGGGATGAATCGACGGTAGGGCTCATCACAAGAGTTGTGGGTTTGGATTGTAGTTTTGAGGTTGACTGAGACTGAAGGATTGGTTGCTGGAGTTGAGCGTGGAAGGAGGGGGGATTGGAGCTCGAGCAAGGTGTTAGCGTAAAGTGGAGGAATTGAGAAGAGCCGTAGCCTGTGTGTGTGAAGGAAGGGATTTGAGATTTTGAGCGTGGAGGAAGAAGCGAACAAAGTGAGGCTTTTTCCTCATTTTAATAACGCAAATAGGAGCATGAAATGGAGAGGAAGTCACGCACGCGAGGGATGGGCGACTGGATTCGATGTTGTTTGTAGGACTGCGAGATGGGACTGTAGCAGGCGGTATTTGCGCAAGATTTGAGCAAGTAAAAAATGATGAAATTTTTATTTTTATTTTTTATTTTACTTGAGTGGGGCTCAATAGTATAATTTTGAAAAGTTAAAATTTTATTGCTTGATTTTGGGCAAAATATGAAAGTATTTATAGGTTCTCCAAGAGACTTGCAATGAAACTAAATCTACGCTATTTATAAAAAAAATTAAAAAAAAAAATTATCTCCAAGAGGTCTGCGATTAGAACAGGAAGAGACATTTAATCTATGTGCTCAAGGACCCTACGAAGACTTCTGGGTCCCAGGATCCTTCAATACATATCAATAGTGTAAACAACAGCGGGAACTGTAGTAACTGAGAATAGCGTGAAGAGAGTGTGGAGAAGAGCACTGACTTGGTGAAATCCCCCACATGTGCTTAAGTGAAATCCAATAGGGTGAGTTGAAATGGTGCTGTAATGAGCTAAAATGATAGATTACTCAAAATAATAAATCTCATTTATATAGGAGCTGTCATCATAGGCATGATTATACTTTTAAAATAATTAGAAACAAAAATTAAGAATCAAATTACATGAATTGCATTTTCAATGAACACAAATATTCATATTTGCATAACATGGAAGATCTGAAAATCAATGATAAGTTGTGGAACTGTACACAAAAATATAAATACTTCGGGGGGGATTGTCGTCAGACCTTAGTCTCTTATTCTCATAAGAAGTACTAGAACCCTCTTTTATGATGGGAAACAAAATTACATGCAAGGTGGTTATATTGTGAACATCAATTCTTCTTTGCATGTAGGAATACTGGTCATTTCTGTGTAGCATTCTATTGAGCTAATTAAATACGTGTCATTTGTATGGTTTAATTAGGATTTCCCCTCTGAAGTTTTCATTTCGTGGATGCAAATGGAGAATAGAATCTTCTCATCATTCTTCCTTCCAAGCGCTTAAGACTAAAACAGAAAGTATCTGACCATTTCATTTTTGTCTTTTGGTTGATAGGAACAACAAAGATTAAACACCTTGACGACAACATTAATACGCTACTGATCAAGCTTACAGAGGATGACATGAAAGACATTTCTAGTGCAGTGTCCATTGAAGAGGTGGCGGGGGATAGACTTTATGGACACTTAGTGCCACATTCATGGAAATTCGCCAATACGCCGGCAAAGGAAAGCAATGTATTTGCATGAAGATGGATTGTTTGTTAATTGTGATTTCTTGTTCTCTTGATACACTAATTTAATTCCTTGTCCAATTTCTAATTACGATCAGCTTACCTACTTATGTCCAAGGGTTTTTGTGCAGCCTTTCATCTATAAGCCATTAATTAGATATAATCTACTACAGATAGAATGCATATGAAGTTGCTGCAGGTAGGATTGTAATCGAGTGAAGTCGACTTTTGAGCCAGCTTAGTTGTAACTTGATTAATAGATCATGAGTTGAGCTTGATTAATTAATGAGTTTAATTTGAGCTAGTTACAACTTGATTCATTAGTCATGAGCTTATTTAAATAATATTGTTATAAAATATTGTTTAAAAATATTAGAATTCAAGGATTTGAGTAGAAATTATTTAAAAAATCTAAAAAAATTTAGATCTATCGTCTCAACTAGTTTTTGGTTCTCCTCTAATTTATAGCTTTTTCATCATTTTAGTGCAACTATTGTTTGGTTTGGATTCATCTTCTTTCTTTCATAATAAATAAGTCTATTCATGAGATAATTTGAACTCATAGAATTGAGAAACTAGCTAAATTTAAGCTCAATTCAGGGAAATCGGAGCTCCTTGACTTGTACACACCGTAGCTGCAGCTATGCAGCTACGTGAGAATAGCCACTTGCAACATCTCAAGAGTATGGTTTATTGCCATCACTGACAATGATTTCATCTAGCCAACTTTTTCAATTTTAATTAAAATATTTAGTGTTCTTGTATGTTCTTATTTTCTTTTTTGGATGGTCTTTTGCAATCAATCCAGTGGGTATTGAATAAAGGAATAAGGAAGTGCTACAGGAAATTTGCTGGATACTGGCGGTATTTTTAGTGGTCAGTTGACCCGCTGGAACTTCCAGCAGTTAAACCGATGGTTTGACCGCCACTATTAACCGGCGGTTCAACCGCAGGTATTAAATGCTAAACCCTCTGGAAATTTTCCAAACCCCGGGATCAAAATCGGCAGAAATTACCGTCGGTAATGGATAAAGTAGATGATTGGAGTCAGTTAATTGATTTATAGTCCATTCTTGTGGAACGATCTCTGCAAGAAAGTGAAATTCATGCAATCTATTTATTATAATCTGAATCTTTGCTCTGAGTTTTAAAAATTTACTGCAAATGATTTGTTGTTACATGACCCGCACCTTTTCTGCGGCACAGCTACTCATAGGTAAATCTACTGAAAGTTGCTTTTTCTACTGCTGCTGCTCTTGTTTTTGGTGAATTTTTATTGCTTTCTTCTCCAGTTAAATTTAATAGTTTAAGTAGCTCTTTTTTACATTCTACCTTGTATTCTTTCCATGCATAACGGTTCTCTTTTGCCATTCCCTTAACTTTAACTTTATATCTTCATGTGTGTTTGCTTAGGTGGGGTTATGTTATTCATGCACGCTTGAACTTTTAGCCAAACTTTGGAGCTGACTAACCTTTACAGATCTGAAGATACCTCGATATCTTGGCTGTCAAACACTTCTCAAGCCAAGGGTGGAGAATTCATCATTCCTCTAGGATCCTGTGGAGCATAAAGGACTACTGCCATCATCTCATAACTATTAGGGAAATTAAAGTATGTTCTTTCAAACCTGCTTCAAATCTATACTAAATGCATTTCTGATATGTTCCTGCTTAAACTCAAACAAACCATGAATTTGTATTTCAAGCCATTGAAAGACCAGTTTTTTGGTGTATTTGTTATTGTATTTTTATGTTGGATGTCTTTTACCATCACGTGTTGAAGTCTGTCATCACCACCACTTATCAGCTTTATTAATTCTTCATTTTCATTCATTTCAGTGTGTTAAATGAGTTCTCAAATTCATAAATTTATATGATGTTTACAGAAATTTGAGTAGTTATGAACTGAGTAATATCAGAGAAAGTGGTGTAAAATAATCAAGGGAAATTATTGTTGTTACCTTAACCATTTATATACAAATGCATTTTGATGTATTTATATATCTAATACTTAATTTTTTTACTTTTATTTGCGTAACATCTAAATCTCTACCACACATAAACATTCATTTCTTTAGAGTGCAGGCATATATTTGGATGTGATTTGAGTATTATATAACCAAACATAAACATTTTAGTGTTAAATATGCATGAAAATACTCCAAAATTGAAATTTCTAATGTAGAATTCCACTTGTCATTAACCTATTGGATTAGAGACCCATTTAATAAATGAGTTGGCTCATGTGGCACGTTCAACAGTTAAAGCTTGGGATTTGGGAGAAAGGAGGAGATTCAGAGTTGGAGTCCCAAGAGAGAGGAGTGTACTGCTTTTGGCTTTGTCTGATTGTGAAAGGAAAGGGAATAAAGAAGAAAGGAAAAGGAAGTCAGACTAGTCTTTCTTAGCAGGCAAATAGTAGGTATTGTACTCCAAACGCTGCAGCTCTCCTCTACTTTATGAAAGCCAACCAAGGGTACCCCATGCAACACCCTCGCCTCTGAAAAATTATTACGTGAGGGTCCGGATTTGTCCAGAGATCAATAAAAATATGTCACGTCATCTCAAAAATATTTTTTAATAGGACACAATGGAGAAAAAGGATTCATGTAGCCGACCCCACGTAGTGGGATAAAGGCTTGATGTTGTTGTTGTTGTTGTTGTGTTGTTGTTGTTGTATCCCAAAAATGTACCGCACTTGGTATCGAGCGCGGAACCTGACGGTTTTCCCATCCGATGTCTGCATAGAATAATCGCTCCTCATCTCTTTAGTTGAAGCCTTCTCTCTCTTCTGCATTTAGACTAATCCTGGGAGTGAATATTCACAAGTACAGTTAGCTTCACTGTTCAAACAAGCTGTCAGATGCACACATGGATTCCTCCACCTGATCATGGGATTCTCATATATATTAAGCAAATTTTACACTCTCAATAATAAGAGTGATAAAGGGATAAAAAAAAGGCTGAGATTCCCCATCCTTTTTCGTCTTACAAGATCTACTGTGTCAAAATCAATCAGAACATTTACTCTTTTACAAGCCTCCAGCAATCCGATGTGATTGCCACAGGAACTTTCTGAACTAGTTTTTGCTCTTCTGTGATGTTTTATATTCTTTGCAATTGTTGATGTTAGAACATCAAGGCATATTTTACCTTCAAATTGTGTATGGTGTGATATGGTTACCCAAATTTTATCTTGGAGTTGAAGCCTTTATGTTCATGTTTCCTTTAAATAATACCTTAAAACTGATGATGAAAAACAATAGTGTAGAAATTTGAAGTAGTATCATTTGAACTACATTTGACTGAATATCACATCTCTTTTCATGTAAATTATATGTGGTTCTTTATTTCAACTTTTATTACCAGAGCAAAACTTGTTGTTTCTTTTTCAATTTGTTAAATAGAGAATCAATATTATCATTGTCAGGTCCTGAGTCATGGATGAGGAAAATAAAAAAATTACTTTAAATGATCAACGGCCAGGGGCGGATCTACCTAAAGTCCATGGGGGGCAATTGTCCCCCTGAAATTTTTTTAAAAAATGTATTATATGATTTTTTTAGATAATTTGTCACTCTTTATCAATTTTTTAGTCTATATTATAAGGGTCTTTAGGCAATTGCCCCCCCACCCCCTCCTCCCTCTAAAAATTTTTAAATACTAGTCTTTAGGCAATTACACTCAGCATAATTAAACAAATTGTGTATATGTGTTATTGTTAGGGAACAATGAACCAAATACAAAGAAAAATAGCAAAGAGAGTCCAAAAATATCTTTACAATCAAAATTTATTCCGGGGGCGTTGCCTTAGGTCGACCCTCAGAATGGGGCGTTGCCCACTTGGACCCCCGACATATCTGTGAAATCTCTACACTTTTACCGTAAAGTCCCCCCCCCAAGGCTGAAAATTAAGGCTGATTTTGCTGCTCGTGTTAACAGCCAATGTAAAATTTGTTGAATAATTATGTCATTAATTTGAACACAACGAAGAAGAATGATTTATGTAGACAATCCTATATAGTAAGATAAAGACTTGATAATATTAATATTACAGGGAATCATAGCTAAAGTTTTTATGAATGTATGTGGTGTGTAATTTGTCATACTAGCTTGCTTACTCATGTAACAATCCAACTAAAACACATGCACATCATGAGAATTATCACTTTCACTTGCTCTTAACTCTAGACGAAATCTGATGGCTTTAGTCATAAAAGTTGTGATGGATTGTCCATGCCTTTAGCATAAAATATCTAAGCAAGTCTCATAAATTTTAACTTTAATAAAGCATGTAATGCAACATGCATTATTTTCTAAAGTTATATATATATATATATTGACATCAATTGCTTAAATGATTACTCCAATGATCCCAATTTTCTTCAGCAATTAATTTTCTTTTCAAGATAAGATCATTTAAAATTATAATTAATGAAATATTTGGGATTAGAATATTTTAATTATATGAATTTTGTAACTATTAATTGTACTTTAAGATGAATATAATATATGATTAATTATTTAATATTTTTATTATATTTACCTCAAAATAAATTTAATGATTATAATATTTATACTAAGTAATTTTGAATCAGATTTTCTCACAAAAAATTCTCTCATGATTAATTTTACTGTGTTTCTTCTAATACTTATTAAAACGCAATTTCAGCCCCTTGCCCTCAAAGCATTGGTAATAATTATGGTTTTGTTTGTGAAAAGTTTTTTAAAGCCGTTCTTTAGTATAAAATATTTAAGTTCAAAAAAATTTTATGCTAAAAAGTTGTTTTATAAAATAGTAAAAATACTGTCACAAACGAAGCTTAAAATGATACTAATCTCATTGGTGAAAAAAAATTCCCCCTAACAACTCTTAAATCAAGTACCATTATGCTTATGAAGAACGATAATACATAAGTTTAAGGGTTGATTATATCATGCTAGGAATCTTTTTTCATCTAAACATCTAGGAAAAAGTATCAAAAATATTATTTAATTAGTATTAATTTGTAATTAAAAAAATTATGCATAATGTAAATCAACTGTAATAGCTAATTGTAGCTATAAATGCACGTTAATAAGATTTAAAAAATTAATGAAATAAGAAAAATGTGAAATTAATAATAATTTTGAAATTTTCATATTTTTTTCTTTTCTAAATTTAAAAATGAAAATTGAAGTTGAATTACTAGCATATATGTTTTTATTTTTTTGAGTGTGATATTATTAATGTATTATTAATAATTGATATTGTTAATAATGACACATGCACAATAGAAGATGTAAGAATTTTATTTAAATATATTAACAATTAGTGAGATGTAATCTAAGATATATACATTATCTATTTATGATTAATAAATATGATTTTATACTTATATAAATAATTGTGTTGATTGTTATATACATAATAATTTTGATTAATAAAAAAATTTTATTGGAGTCAAATTTGAAATCTTTTATTTTAGGTTTAGGCTAGCTCGTTTGAATTTTACATGTCTTCATAGATTACAAGCAAAGAAAATTAAAAAAATATTTAAATTTTAATTAAATGGTCTAATTAATAGTGATAGGTAAAGTACTTTCCTATTATAAAAATATATAAAAAAAAACAATTAAGATTTTATTATCATATAATTTATTAGATTATTCATATTTAAAAATTCAAGGTCAAATATGAAAATTCGGTTATAAGTATGAAAGTGATAAAATAATTTGATTTTTTTATAAGATTATTTATTAATTTCTACATAATGAATGGAGCATATATATATGAATTGCATAGCTATAATTAAGATGTTTTTGTTATATATTTTTCAAAAATATTTGAATGTGAATTTATTGTCATCCAAATTCAACCAAAAAATATAATAAAAAAAACAAAATGATAAGAAAATTGATTTTTAAATATTAATCGAATTAATTTTTTTGTAAAAATTATTTTTTAATATAAGAGCAATGGTTCATGGGAATATTGGTTTCATAGAGATTTATGAGTATAATAAAACTCTAAATGAGAAATTATGATAAAAATTTTCAAAGGCCAGTATTCAAAATTTGAATTTGCACTTGATATTATTTTTTAATTTTGTTATATTTCATAATTACAGAATCTATTTAAGCAAATATTCAAATGGGTAGACTAAAATTTTAAGTTATTTTAATTAATTTTTTATAATTAAATATAAAACAAATACTAGATGGATAAACTAAAAAAAATTTGTTATCAATAAAAAATTACAAATAATACTGAATTTAAAGCATCATAACTAATTAAAAAAGTGACATTCATTACTATTACTATTATTATTATTACATAGGGAG
The DNA here is from genome assembly GCF_001605985.2 of Dendrobium catenatum. Lineage (NCBI taxonomy): Eukaryota > Viridiplantae > Streptophyta > Magnoliopsida > Asparagales > Orchidaceae > Dendrobium > Dendrobium catenatum. The sequence goes on from NW_021319579.1 coordinate 2,571,721, forward strand.
TTAGGCTCAATTAAGATTTAGTTTGGGATATCTTTTCTTATTTCTTTTAAAATAATTTTTTAGTACAATTTTTTTTTAATATAAAATATGCAAGAAATTTTGATATAAAAAAAATTGATTTAAAAAACTATAACAAAGATGTATAAAATGAAGCTTAAGGCTTCTTTTGGGACAACATTAAAAAATGTTTTGTTTGATATGGCTTTCTTATTACTTCTTCAAAAAGTATTAAAAAATTGCTTGAAGCAGTAGTAAGAACGCCATATCAGACAAAGTCTTGAGATAGCTTTCTTAATGCTTTCTAAAACAATTTTTTAGTTAATTTTTTTTTTAATTTAAAAATTTGTACTAAAAATCTGCTTTAGAAAACTATGAAAAGACTATCCCAAACAAAACCTAAATCTCAACTCCAATTCAAATTAAACTAAAAATAAATAAATAAATAAATGATATTTTAAAATTAGGATAATATTCAAATTTACTTAATAAAAAAACAAATAAAAGAACTTTAAAAAATGTACTATGTTTACTCAGAAAGAAATTGGCTCTTATTTTATAACCAATATTTAATTAAGATAAATCATTAATTATTAAGTTAAATTTAAAATATATTTAAAATGAATTTTAATTGATTGTTCATTTATAACACACATCAGAAAATCCATTCGTTCCAAAATTTACTTGGATAAGACTACTCGCCCAAATATTTCCCATTCGATTCTTTCGTTTACGGCCTATGCGAAAGTAAAAAACATGGCAACCGTAACAAAATATGACAAATTATTATATCCGGTGTTCAGATTCGTCCGAACATCAATTCAGACCCGTCACGTAACCAAAATACATCGGAATCCTATATATTTGAGTGACGTGACATATCTGGATTGATTGTCCGGACATCAGGTGACCGGACGCAATAATTCGAGATCAAATACAGGCAACCTCTCCCCGTAAGGACAAAACAACAAGGTGGCATTATCGTAATTCCAGGCGAAGTCCACGGACCTTAATCACGAACGCCTCTGTGGTCACGCCAAGCTCCGGTGACACGTGGAAAGGAGAAGCCGACGATGGGCTTCGTGTGGTCACCGTCTCCGCCATTATCAACGCAGGGACCGGTGGTAACCACATCCATGCCGATGCCGGGCAGGGGCAGGAATTCCTCGACCGCTACGTCGCTGGAGTCAACTCCGAGGAAATCGTGGGTGAGCCGATCAGCGCTTTGGCTCGCTGAAAAAGCTCTTGCGTCGTAGTCAACTCCGCCATCGGTAAGCCTCATGTGTCCAATGTTCGAGGCTCTCTGAAGGAGGGCCGTGGCTGACAAAGGCGGCTGGGTGGCGGCGGCTGCGGAGGGGTGAAGGTGGTGAGCGGAAAAGTAAGGGTTGACAAAGGGTTGAAATGAGTCGCCGGGGTTTAGTTCAAAGGAGGATGTTGTGGGGTTAGGGTTAGGGTTAGGGTTAGGGTTGGGCATAGGAAGAAAAGCAACAAAATTAGGGTTTGAGTTGTAAGATGGATTCCAGCTGTTGGCGAAGGAAGGGAAGAGAGGGTTGTGGAGGAGAGGATGGGAGAGGGTATTATTAATGGTTGCTGGATCGGAATTTGCGATCAGCCTCGCACTTTCTTCTGCAAGGGCATCACAGAAGGCTCTGTGAGTGATGAAGCTGTCCTTCCTGCATGCAAAAATTGAATTTTTTTAGCATTTCTATTATACAATTCGATGATCAGAAACGACAATTTTTTAAAGAGCCTAACTCGCTTATATGGTTTGGGTCTGCATGTAAGAAATTTAAGAACTTTGCTGAATTGTGGAGTTAATGTGTTACGAAATTTGGATCTATAAAATGAGCAAATTTGCTGAACATGTCTTGATTTTGTAGGTGTAAACATTTCTCTTCCAACACAATCTATATAGAGCTTCAAGAGCCTTTCTAACTAGTTAATACTTCTCTCTTTTGTTTTGACTTCGCTTCTGAAGAATATGTATAAGAAGAATAAAAAAAACTTGGCTGCATGGCTGCGAGGGAGTTTTTTCTAAGATCAAACCAGGTTTTTCATCAGTAATCTTCGTTTCAATTTTAAACAACAACAGCACTTCTTCATAATAATTAAAAAAAAAAAGAAAGAAAAACCTGATGGCGACCCATCATCTTTTTATGCAGCAAGCACATGAAGATAATTTATTGAACTGTAATTAATTTATGAGTGTGCCAAGGCTTTAACCATTGTTCTATCCATTAGAAATAAAGCAAAGCTCCACTTCATAATGAAGTATAAAAAAAAAGTGCTTCATATGAAGTATGAGCAATGTTTCTCTACATTTTGTGTTGCCTTAGTGTTAAATTCTTTGGTGGTTGAGTTGAAGCACAACTCACAATGCAATGTTGTTAAAAGGATAAATTATTCTGGGTGGATGCCGAATGTCATCTGAAGACAAATCAGAATGAACCACATCGGTATCGTGGCGCGGTACACCGCGCTCATTATTGTTGACGTAGCTCATTCTGGTTGGTCTCCAGATGTAGAGTTGTCAAATATAGAGCTGTATTCGGCGTCGGCACAGAATAATTTTTCTTGTTTTTTTTTTTTTAATAATTTTTCTTGTTAAAAGAGGGTTTGGTAAGAATATTAAATGAATTTCATTGATGGTATTAATGTAAAGGAGCTTATTTGCAGTAGAAGAAAGTAAAAAGGTGAGCTGAAGGAAACTATAAATGGAGATTGCGGTCCTGACTATAAATGCAAAGAAGACTCAATAGACACAGTTTTTGTAAGAGGGAGGGCCCAAAGGTAGATGGCTTGTTTGGGCTCTTTCATCTTTGTCTATCCATTATGATTCAGACATGTAGATATTACATGAGAAAGTGAGAGAAACCATTCTATTTCGTGAATTTTTCTAATTTTTTACTCCTACTTGATTAAAGTAAATTTAATTTTTAGAAGACTAGCATGCGAAACAACTAATCTTGAAGCACTGAAATTTCATAAGCAAAGGAGATAGCCAAATATATCTTATTTAGTTTTATCGATTAATAATTATTTTAACATATATTTTCTCCTCCAATTATTTTTTTAAACAGACCAAACAGGCAAGTACTAATAGGTAACTAGCACAGCAATCTGACTAGTCATGCAGAGGCATATCTGTCTTCTTCTGAGATAAAAATTAAGCCATTGTCAGGTTCTCTTGGTCACAATCATTTGCATGCTGACACATATATTTTCAAATGTCCGTATACTGTAGCTATGACCATATGTCAGTCCTATCATTTAGGTTAAAGACAAGTTTCATTAATTTCAAGTTCTCAACATCATGGCTTTGTCATCTAACTCAACAGTGGGTCTCGAAGTATTAATGGAGATCTCAAAGCATCAGCCATGAAAGTTATACGACAAATAGATATCACTGAAAGTTAAAATCAATCTTACAAATAGAAAGTATTCTAATCCTAAATTCTTCCTTTTCAAAAAGCTGCAAAACAACTGATTGTGCTAATTAATCATCAAGCAATATTTATAAAACAAATTCAGATCGAGTTATTAGGAAATGGAAGTTTAGATGCAAAGTAGCTGGGTGGCGAAAAGCTTTTCTTCACAAGAACAAGATTATTTGTATAAAGCATACAACAACATCAAACTTTTGTCCTAGTAAGTGTCCTGTTAAAAATCAAATTCTCGTTTAAATCTAACAAAGAAAGATCATTTTAATCTTTTCTAACCGAGTCTTTTTAGATATATGTCTCTACCTTTCTTAACATAAATCAAATCTAATACCTCAAATTTTCTAACCGGGTCATGAGAAGGCCTTCGTTTAATGTGATCAAACTATCTAAGACGGCTCTCTCTACTTGTATAAAGCATATGAAACCAAAAAAAAAAAAAAAACAAAGGCAACCGCAAATTTAAAGAATTGAACAATGCATTCAGAACAAATAGCAGTGAAGAGTTAATGAATTACATCGAAGTATTAAAGACGTAGCTGCAGGCCTGACACAGATTGAATGAACAGTACAACCTGTAATTCTTGCATGATACAGGTTTTGATGTTAACGTTGCATGTATTCTATAAAAATAAACTAATGCTTCCACTCAAATGAATTTTTTTTAGAACCCTACAGCTTGGAAAATAAAGACAAGTACAAGTTTCTCATTGAACATTTGAATGATCTTATCATCTGAGATTTGAATTGATTTATTGGTGTCATGTTCACTTGACAACTCGCGCTTAGAATTTTAGGGGCCTACCCTGGGCTACCGATATCTTGGTTAAGTAATTGTCCCTTAATTAGAATTTTAGCCTGTCACTTTTGCTTCAAGTTATTTAAAAAAAAAAAAGAACGAAAGAAAAGATGAAAGCTTTGACATGCAAAACTAGCCATACTGGACTGGAACATTTGAATCAGCTTCCATGCAAACCCTAAAAGAAGCTTAATTAAACACTGTCAGTATTAATTCTAGAAGATGAACTAGAAGAGATTAAAAAAAAATACTAATTGATGAGCAAACCTAGAGAAGAGTGTTCCACAATCACATCTATACTCCCTGGTTCCACAAGTCTTGACATGAGCCTTCCAATCAGAGTAAACAGCATATTTCTTTGAGCACTTTTCACACTTCCACTTCTTCTCACCATGTTTCCTGCAAAAATGCTTCTTTATCCCTGTAAGATCTCCGAGAGCTCTGGAAGGGTGATGATGAACACAGGAAGCCTCAGGACAAACATAGACTCTCTTCTTCACAGCCTCCTTTCCATTATTCCTCTGCCTCAACCTCCATGGCAAGTTGTGCCCTCTCCTATGAAGCTGCAGATTCTGATCTCTCTGAAATCCTTTGCCGCATATCTCGCACACAAATCTGTTGGTGGCTAGAAGGCTTTTAGGAGAGAGAGCCACCACTTCTGCTTCGGGGTCTTCTTATGAAAAGATGAAGAACAATTCAAGAATAGAAAAAGTTACATACTGTAACATGCCATCATTTAAAAGCTCTTATTCATTACCTGGATTTCCCGCTTGGCTTCTCTTAGTCTTCGGTTTCGGGTGAGGAGATGTGGGTGTGAAGAGCTGGCTAAGGTTATTGAAGTGATCATGGGCTTTGGTTTCAGTGGAAACACTTGCGTCCTCTGATATGGATGTGGAGTTGGAGATGGTCGCTGATGGAAACATAAGGAGAATTTTTGGCTTTGTTTCTCTCTACTACTTCTTCGTCTTCTTCTTTTCTCGCGCAACAATGATGGAGATGAAAAGGGAAAAATAGGAGTATAATTCTGGCCTCTTCTGTGCTATCGACTCTTGAGGACTAAAGAGATGGGATAGGAAGGGGAAAAAATCAAGTCAGTTCTGTCATTTTACTGCATGCAGAGTAGCAGGTGGCTGATAGAGTGAACAAACACCTAGCTTTTTCCACTTGCTCTCAAAGCGCAGTCATGAGGGGCCAGAAAGAAATGCTTGAAAGAAGAATGGGTTATTTCTATAAAAACCCCAATAATTTGAAATTTATAGAAAGAATAATTGTTAACTTTTTTATAATAAGGGTTATCTCCCATAAAATTTTATATTGCTTGATCTCTTTTGTAAAAGCGACTATAATTTTAAAATTTTGCCCTGAAGAATCGATCTTAGAATATATGCTCGGTTTTTAAATACCTTGGCATATCTTTGGGTTTCTTGAATTTCTAATATGCCTTGCAATTCTGCTATTACAACAGAATATTAAGTACTTTGTATACTAAGATTTCATTTTACTTCCAGAAAAAAAAAATTATATATAATAATACTTGATTTTGTTGAAACTATTGTATAATAAATTTATTATGAAAGTTCTGTTGTCTTAATATAAAAATAGCCAATAATTCAAGTGTGCAACCAAAATTTTATAACAAATTCTAACATAAATAAAAGATTAAAAAAAAAAACAAGGCTTATAAGTCAAATTTTGAGAAACTACCTAGTTTCACGGAAAAATTATTACGTGCGGTTTCCGGACGCATTCGGAGACCAATCCAGACACGTCATAGCATCCAATGCACAGTGCATTGGATGATGTACCGTGTCCGGAGGCCAATCGGGACACGTTCGGACACCGCACAGAATAATCTCTCAGTATCACCCTATTCATATTTTAAAAAAATAGTAAAATTATTATCTTTATTTATAAATTTTAAAAAATTGCTATGATTTCATGAATTTTATACAAATATGGAATTGAAAGACTCTATGATGAATCTTATACAGATATAGAAAGGATTTTAAAACAGTGAAATGAGTACAATCCTCATAACTCCTAATCTCTTTGCCTGACTGTTGCCAAAAGCGACCAGAGAGAGAGATTACAGGAACTGGTTTCTGTTGATTTATAGTGGGTGTGCTTTTATTCTAATTATGTAGAAGGAATGATAATTGCTGCTGCAGGATAGGAAAGACAGAGAGGCAGGTTGCAGATTTGATAAATACAAAATATATGATATGAATATAAAGTCAAAGAGAGTATGAGACTCAATCCCCAAAGTGATATGGATGAGAGAGGGAAATGACTGTTCCCTTTTCTTTTCTTCTTTATTTTTATTTTTTTATGAGACTTTTGAGCCAATTGATATCATATATTTAAGTTTTTAATTCAAAATCTCTTGGCTGATACAAGGGGGGCAAACTAATAAGTAAAAAAATATCGAGATTTTGCAAATATGTTGGGGTCCAAGAGAGCAGCTCTCCTGACGGGATTCGGCGTTCCCTAACAATAACACCTCTACACAATGTGTTTGATTATGTTGGGGGCAGTTGCCTAAAGATCATATGTAGTATTTTAAAACTTTTAGGGGGGAACAATTGCTTAAAAACCTTTATAATAAAGATTAAAAAAATCTAGATGAATTATAAGAGAGAGAGAGAGAGAGAGAATTGATAGGTTTTTTTTGCGATCTTTGAATCGAAGATCTCTTTGTTGATAGTTAGAGCTCTGAAGCAACAGATCAAGATGAATTATAAGAGAGAGAATTGATGTTAAGTAAGAGATTTCATATTAATGAGGATGATGCTTACGTAGTGATTTGTGTATTGCAACAAAATGAGCAAACCATCAAAAGTGGAGGGAGGTTTTTTTATTGGATCTTTGAATCTAAGATATCTTTGTTGATAGTTAGAGCTCTGAAGCAACAGATCAAGATGAATTATAAGAGAGAGAATTGATGTTAAGTAAGAGATTTCATATTAATGAGGATGATGCTTACGTAGTGATTTGTGTATTGCAACAAAATGAGCAAACCATCAAAAGTGGAGGGCTTTGATAGGAATGGAAGGGAATGATAATAAAAGCAGTGGTGACTTATTTCAAGGATGTTTAGAGAGTGAAAGCTAGGGTGGTTATAAAGCCTAGGAAATGAGTTAAAGGCACAATGAAGCAAAGAGGTAAGATCTTTTCAATGCCCCCACAATAAGCTTGATTTGTCGGTTTGATTGATGAGTTCACTGCTTCAAAGCGCAAGCTTTATTTTATCTTTTAATGAGAAATATTATGCTTCTAAATATTTGTATTTTAAATTTAAATTGCATCAGATAAATAAATGTGTTCTTTATACTTTAGGCTTCATTTGAGATGACTTTCTTATTGATTCTTAAAGAAGTTTTCAAATAAAAAATTAAATTTTTGTATTAAAAATTGCTTTAAAGAAGCAATAAGAAAATCATCCTAAACAAAATCTTAATTAGTTGTTCACCCCAAAAAAAGAAGCCTTAATAATTTTTCTTAAAGAGAAATTATATATATATATATTTTCAACAAAAAAGAAACTTTTATTAAATCTCCAAACCAAGCAAAGAGAAATTATATATGAATATCCTGAAACAAATTATATTAAAATGAGTTTAAAAATTACTAAATTTGTCATACTAATCTTAAAGTAGATTAAACAATATTCAGATCCATCTTAAAACAATTTTATGAATATTTTGATCGGGCACAAACCTCGAGGCAAAATCAAGTGGAAAACTTTAAAAATTAAATTCAGGATCATCTGAACTCCAATTTTCAGCAAACTAACAGTTGAACTGAACATCGCGAAAATATGAACCCAATAACACCAAATTCCAAATCAAATACCCAAAGCGTTGTTGGAAGGTTTAAACCACAAATTGGATTACCAAACAGTTTCAAAATGTGACATGCTTATAGCCGAATTGAGCAGCTCAACGAGACGAATCCAACATGCCCAGGATCTATGAATTCCCATATCGCTAAGACATTCAAATGTTTGGTAATTAACGGTCCGCAATCAAAGGAATCATCAGCGGATATCCATTCAAACCACTACCAATTTTCCCTTGATTTTCCTCCTATTTACTGGTCATACATGCCACTCTCAGAAATTTATAAATAGACCCCTCACTTTTCATAGAAGGGGGCTGAAGCAAAGAAGCAAGAGAGAGCTCGGAGATTTCTCTTAGCTACTCCTCGACCACCATCTGAACTTCTATCGAACCACCGACTGACGCTAGACCTTTGCCGGACCATCGCATGACGCCTGAAATTATGTTGGGCCACCACCTGACGCCAGACTTATGTCGGACCATCACCTGACGCCGGACTTCTGCCGGACCACCACCTAACGCCCAGACTTCTGTCAGCTCACCACATGATATCAGACTTCTACATACCAGACCACCGACTAACGTCGGACTTCTGCCGAACCACAACATGACGTTGGACTTCTTCCAGTCAACCATCTGACGCCCGGACTTCTGCCAGACTTACACCCAGCCACATACAGTCCTTCCGACCTCCGTCACCAGATTATGGTCTTTCCGACCTCTGTCACATGCTGACTATGGTCTTTGACCTTCATCGCCCATCGATAATAGTCCTCCTGACCTCTATCACCATACTACGGTCTTTCCGTCCTCAACGTCTATCGACTACGATCCTTTCGACCTATATTGTGACTAAAGTCCTCCTAACCTCTGTCACCATACTATGGTCTTTTCGACCTCCAACGCTCGTCGACTACGATCCTTCCAACCTATATTGCTAGACAACGATCCTTCTAACCTCTATCTCTCGTCGACTAAGATCCTTTTGACCTCCATCGTAAGATAATCGTCCTCTTGACTTCTATCGCCATACTACGATCTTTTTGACCTCCAACGCTTGTCAACTACGACCCTTCCAACCTCTATTGTCAGACAACAGTCCTTTCGAACTCTATCAGTCATCGACTACGATCCTTCTAACCTCCGTCGCCAGATAACAATCCTCCTGAATCTGTCACCATACTACGATATTTCTGACTTCCAACGCCCATCGACTACGATCCTTACGACCTTTGTCACCATATTACGATCTTTTCGACCTTCATTGCCAGTCGACTATGGTCATGTGAACCAAACAAACATGTTTATATTGATTATTATAATTCCCATCCTGTAATATATTATATATCATATATATTTATTACATCAAGCCAAGACCGTCCCCCAAGGAAGATCCTTATTTGTGATCGACTGCAAACATTAGTAGAATTGTTTCAAATGAGCGTGGCCTTGTGATTTTCCCCTTTAAAGGATTTTCCACATAAAAATCTTGGTATCTCTAATGAATGCTACACCCTCTATCTTTTTATCTAATTGTAAAGCTAAGGCGTTAAACTTTTTACTTCTCTACAATTGTGAATATTCTAGCCTGCAATAATAATAGTAATTTTTTTGCTAATTTGTGATTAGTAGCTCTTAGATCATAGATTGGACTTTAATTAGTTGTGTTGATGTTCTTGTTGGTTTTCTAATCTTAATCTTCTACCATCTTTAGAAATAGTGCATGCACAACCATATTGTTTGAATTTCATCAATAAAAAATAATTCTAATCTCCCACCGTCCACTGAGATTGTGAGAGAAATTTAATTATCAATTTTAGCTGATTTTGTTTAATTAAATTAATTATTAATTTTTACCATGTTAGCTTTGTATGGATTTTGATTATGTTGATCATTCGTGTTGAACTGTTAATTTAGACCTTAATTTTGTAGGTCGAGCTCGATGAGAAGCTTGTTGATGGGTTTCTTAGGGGTTTGCGGGCAAAGCCCTAAAAATTTTTTCTACCTATACAACCATACATCATTGAGGCACTATAGCTGAAACACTGCAGCTCTTTAAGCTCAGGCTGGAGATAGAAAGCAGAGCACTGCAGTGCTCCAACCTCAATCGTCGCAACATTGTGAGTCAGGTTTAAGATAAAGAGTTGAGCGCTACGGCACTCCAAAGCCTAACACTGTAGTGTTACGAGTCAGGTTGAACAATTTTTCTTCTTTATTATTCTTATTTCACTTGTTTAATGTGTCTCTTATTTGTTTTGAGTGATTATTGTATTTGTAAAATAAAGTGATACAAAGAGAGCATAAGAAAATATATAGGTACAATTTCTCCTTATTTTCATAGTTTTTTTTTTAAGAGCGGTATTGAGAATTTTTCAAAAAATTTTATGTTAAATCTTTGAATTCTTTCTTCTTTTTTTTGTACTTTATTTTTATTATTATTTTTTTCTATTTGTTTTGTTCTGTGATTATATTTCCCAACACACCGTTTTGAAGAAAATTATTTCTTAGCAAAAATGAAAAATCTTGAAGAACTGAGCGGACCTCTAATGTCAAATTTTATTATTATTTTAATACAATTAGCATTTCCAATTCTTAAAATTAGAGACAAAATTCAGGCTGCGCTTTGAATTGTCCACATGGCTTTTGTCATTATTCCGTGGATGACAAAGCGGAAGTGAAAGTGGCAAAGTGCGGTGCGGTGGAGCAGTAGGGCCCGCCATGACGAATTTTAAAGATGATCTTCTATCACTTTTATATATTCCTCTCGGCTTGGGCCGCTTGGCACGAGTGAACCGAACCGGGTTCAAATATGACAACGGCACTTATGGTAAGAAAACTTACCATGTTTCTTTCCATCCAGCTCTATACTTTTGTGGGGGATTTATATATATATATATATATATAGCATTTAATTTTTTAATTTATATATTTAATATTTACTTTACTTTTTTAATTTATCTAAACAATTTTGTAAATAAAGGGTTAAACTGTGATGAATCGCCTTGTGAAGACTAGTTTTTGCCACAGCTACGGTGGATTCCTTTAACCAAGCCGCTGCGTATGAGTCGCTGACTCATTTTTCAACAAGCATGCGGTCAATGATCATATTCTCCTTGCACTGTTTGGGAGCTCACGATTTCATGTTCTATTTCACTCCCCAATGGGGGTGCTTTTCACCTTTCTCTCATGGTATTGTTTGCTATCAGTCACCATGGAGTCTTTAGCCTTGCAAGATTGTCCTTGCTGATTTACAATGGATTCCATGTGCTCCATGCTACCCGGGTCAGAGTGTAAGCTAGTGATGTTTTTGGCTATTGGACTCTCGCCATCTAGCGTGCAACACACCACAACTTCGCCTAGCATGCAACATGACGCTTGTATTGCTCTCCTATAATCCCATTTTCACGATTCAGGCTACTTCCATTTCACTCGCCGCTACTACGAGAATCACTTTTGCTTTCTTTTCCTATAAGTACTCTAACCATGCTTCGGTTTGTGATCACTCTATAGATAGAAGTTTTATTTGGTCCGGTCGACCGAATGAGAGAAACATTCGGTCGCAGGCAAAATCCCGCTGTACTGAGGTGTACTTCGAAAAACTCAGTACACCTCAGTATAGCGGGATTTTGCCTGCGACCAGATGTTTCTCTGCATCCGGTCGGAGGACGTAATAATTGTTCCTATAGATACCGATAGAAAAGAAATAAACACTTAAATGAAATAATTTAGCTACTTATTATGAAGACGATGGTTAGATATAGAAAAGAAAATATTATTGCTATTGCTACTAATCTCTTCCTTTCCCTGCTACAGGATTCAAAATCAAAACTTTTCTTTGCTACAACCAAAAAAGAAATAATATTTGCTTGGAATATCCTAATGTAATTTTTGGTTAGACTAGGCTTGAAAATTATTGAATATACTTGCAAATGAGTGCAATATAAATTCTTTACGTGTAGTACTAATATCAAAATAAATTTAATAATTTAAAAGCTCATCTTGATCAAAATTATATTAGGATAATATCATCACATTTTTTCTTACCATTATAGCTTACTCATAATATTTTGTTCGTTTGTTTTTCCTTATTTTTGGTTTAATTTAAGCTTTACATATCATTAATTATTGAAATTACTAATTATCAACCAACCAATAAAAGATAACAAATAGAGGTGGATTGCAAAAGGATTAGCAGCTCAGTTACTACGATTGGAGAAAGTTTTTTCGTATATTCTGAGCAATACAATATGTTATTTTATGATTTATCGTTCATCCTATAAAAAAAAAATTAAAATGAAATTTGCAGTTTAAAAAAAATTACAATTTGGTCAAGTTCTGATTACACATTACAGCAAGCTGCTGCAGATCTGCTTTGAGTTCACATTAGCTGCAGTCACTACTAAAAAGTTATATTTTTAGCATCAGTTGGTAGTAGCGGTAATAGAACCGCTGTTAAAAACCAATTCTAACACCGTTTAAAACTGGTGCAGTAACACCGGTTTAAAATCGTCGCAAATAGGAAGCCCTATTTCCTTTTTCTGCGCATGAGAACAAAATCCCGATCCCCTCTCTGCTTTTCTGCATGCGACTCGAGCGGAGTGAAACGACGGAGTGCGTGTATTGGCTACTGTTGGAGAGGAGCACAACGCACATCCCGCTCGCAAAGATAAATGACGAAAATTTCAAGCAATGGTATATCGTAAGTAGCAAATTGCTTAAACTGGTAATTATAGCTTAGAGGAAACCAAGTTGTTCCAAGAATCCATGGAGATGTGAAGCTCTAATCCTCTTTCCTCAACCGAGAGAAGAAGTTAAATGCAATGAGGATGAATATTCTGGAGAAAGCCAAGTGCTAGATAAGCTCTTTTTGAAAAGCCAATCTTTTTATCCATCCATTTGAGAACATTGTGTCCACATCGAACTGATGGTAGTGGATAAGGAGGCTGTTGATTAAAAGATTAAAAGGGGACTTGCAGTTGATCAATAACTATTAGTGGTTGACAATTAGCTTCCGTTCTATTTATCGATTGTTCAATTTAGTCTTCGTTTGAGACGGCTTTCTTACTGCTTCTAAACCAATTTTTTGTACCTAAAAACTATTTTAAGAAGTAGCAAGAAAGTCATCACAAACGAAGCTAATCAATCTAAGTACATGGATTGCAAGCTTATTTGATTAAAACTAACGAATAAAAAATTAACCAAAGTAATAATACTGTTAGCAGTAATATGTTGACTAATAGGATTATGTTAATTAATTTGAATGATGCACGGTTAAACAGTTATTCAGAAGCATCCTATCCTTCAATGGAGAGATTATTCTGTGCGGTGTCCGAACGCGTCTGGAGGTCAATCCGGATGCGCCACGTCATCCAATGCACTATGTATTGGGTGACATGACGCATCTAGATTGAACAGCATATACGTCCGGACAACACACGTAATGAATTTTCCCTTAAACGAGCTTTTGAAGCTTGGGTTCAAATTTGTTAAGCCAGTTTGGTTTCACTATGAATCTGTTCTCTCTCCAAAGTCTAAATGATAATAAAAGCTAATTTATTTTAGGAGATGTGAGTATTCTATTAGGATCAATGTGACACATTTTGTCTTTATCTGTTTTCGCTTTTTTCTGTCATGCTATTTATAGGAACGATCTTATTCAAATATTAGAGAATGCAAAATTTTTCTCCTTCAGAGGTGTAGCACAGCAGGCCCTATTTGACTTATTTACTCTACTTTTAGAAAAGCAACATATCCAGAATTTGCATACTTCATTTTTAACTTTTTATCTCTAAAAGAAAACGATCTTTCAGTATATAAATGATACAATACCCTTTGGGGTTTGGTAGGATGAATTTCCTCAATATCAACCCTTCACAACTTACCAAATATTAAAAATATAATAAGATTTTTCTTATTGCCAAATTTCTTTCTTGTTTCATTATTCACTCCAACAGGTACAATAACAGCTAACAGCGAACTCCATCATATGTTCTTGAATGGCTAAGCTTTTGACTCATTCTCTATTAATCTCCAAACATTTTTTCTCTAACAACAAGGCATTATTGTGGGGGTGATGGTACATATGGATTAAAATCCTTTCCTCTATTCTCCCATTGTGGCTGAACTAATCATCTCTATCATTAATCCTTATTACAGTATATTCATTTTCTACAAACGCTAGCCTTCATATTTCACATATGTTCCTAAATTTCATGCCAATTTACACTCCATTCATTCTCACAAAACACAATACTTATCACGGTAATTGTGATTTTTTAGAATCTAAGTACAAGGAAGATAATTGATGGAGATGTTGAAGCTAATGTTGTTTACTACTTGACATCTAGAATCTTTTCTACTCTACCTTCCACCATCACACTTCTCAAACAAGTTCATTTTGGCCATCCAACATCACATCATCTTCAGCAATACACTATTGTATGCACTCCAAAACTTGAAGGTAATGCTTATGAAAAATCTTCCTATTTTTCCTCTCCATTATTTGTAACACCATCGTCTTCCCTTGTTTAGCTTCCTCCTGAAGCTTCCGGTATAAATACTATGATCTTCTCACCACCTCATCAACTTTGTCTAATCCCACCTATGAATGAACTTTTTATCTTCGTTTTCCTATTGATCTTCGGAGAGAAAATCCAATTGCTTATCATCCTATTCAAATTATATTATCTTTAATCCCCTTTAAGCTGATTTTTTGTTGTTTTCCTTAATATTGCCATTTGTTTCTATACTCATAACATATCAGGAAGCCCTACAGGAGTCTCGGTTGTAAAAAACAATGGACATTGAAATGCATTCACAAGTGAAAAAACAATAACATAACATCTAAAGATCAAAACTGCTTAAAAACAAAGTTTGTAAAAGATTAACAACTGTTCACTTTCAAATAGGAGATAGAATCGCCAAATAAATTATTATATAAGCAACCAGGCGGTAGATAACTGAAAATTGTTGAGATTTTAAGCAAAGCACCTTCTTAGTTCTTTAGTCATACAAGTACAATAGCAGGCCGTAGGCACTGAGGATAAACTAATGCCACATGTTCAAGCATTTAGTATGGCACCAAGCAATCGATTTTATGGATTTTAAGACGCAGCTACAAAGGTATCATATCAAAACAAGACGGGCACCTTGAAATGAGGTTTATATATAAGATGCAAACGGTAATCAAAGACGGTATTAAGGTAGGTAGTTAGGACTGGTGTTAAGTGATGCAGTTCTCGAATGACCTTAGCGAGCCTCAACAGCAGCTGCCTTGTTCATCAATGAATCAAGATACTCCTTCCTGCAATGAGCAAGCAATGATTAGTAATACAATAGCTCAGCAAGAATGTTAACTGTAGGATGAGAAAAACTAGTTAATTTTACCTGGAAGGAAGATGATCATTAGGTCGGTTGTGTGGAGTCCACACAGGCTCACCCACGAAAAGTCGCAAAGCCTGTGAAATGAATTAAAAAAAAAAAGTAAACCATGGAAAATATAGTAGTAAACATGCAATACTTACATCACCAAAATATAGAAATGAAGCATTTTCAGTTACTCATGTTTATCGCTGCAACCATAGTGCAGGATTATGGCAAATTTAAATGAAGACCTAGTCATATCCCTTCTCAGTATTCATAAATTGCCTAAGATCTTCAACTTTTTGCCTCTTTAGAGATTAATTAGCGAGTGAATTACTTTATATTTTTATGAAAAATCAAAATAATTTTTAGCAATATTAATAACTATTTTAATATTTTAAAATTTAAAAAATGAATTAAAATAGTCTCATTATTGAACTATTTTGATTCATTTTTTAAGATTTTAGGGATCAAAATAATTTTTTAATTTAATTGTGGGTTATTTTATTCCTTTATAAAGAGTCAAACGATCATTTTAATTTTTTTTTCTCATTATAATTATATAAAAGGGTGATCTACATACACACCACATAATTTTTATCTAAAACCCTCTTACATTAATAAACTCCAAATAGAAAAATATCAATTACATTTAGTTGGGTCACTAAACTCAACAAATTTAGGGTTATGTGTTTGAGAGTAAGGTTTTATTTGGGACGATTTTTTGTTGCTTCTTAAAGAAAAAATATTAATTTTGTACTAAAAAATGTTTTAAGAAATAGTAAGAAAGCAATTCCAAACGAAGTCTAAGGCTTCGTTTGGGACGGCTTTTTTATTGCTTTCTAAAACGGAGTTTTAATACAAATTTTTTTATTTTTGTACTAAAACTCCGTTTTAGAAAGCAATGAAAAAGCCGTCCCAAACGAAGCCTAAGACTTTATTTGAGACTTTTCTTATTTTTTTCTAAAGCCCTTTTTTAGTATAAAACTTTTTTGAAAGTTGAGAAAAAATAGTGACCTAAAGATATTCCAAACGAAGCATAAGGCCATTGCTTTTTCTCTGCTTTCAAAAACTTTTTATAATTAACATCTACTTTAGATAGTGGTAAGAAAGTTATCCAAAAGAAAGCTTTAAATCGGATTTAAGTTGAATTAAGCCTATTAAATTTATCAACTAAAGCTTCGTTTGTGATATCTTTCTTGCTGCTTTATAAAACAACTTTTCAATACAAAAGTTTCTTTAAAGCCGCAAAAAAATAGTGGTAAAAAACTATCTCAAACGAAGCCTAAATTTAACTTTTTAAGTCAAATTTTAAAAAACTTAAAAATATGATTAACACATATTTTAATCTAACTTCCTTCCAAAAGATCCACATATGCTTTGTACTTGAAACTTTTTTTTGTTATAGGGTCTATTGTTGTTCCTCTTTTCCACCAACTTCAAATGATATCATAAATTAGATGGAGCATATCTTACAAATAAGATGACTCGGGATTGATCACATATGAATTTGATTCATTGGAAGAGTGTATCTCTAGAAGACCATTATTGTGTGGGCCGTCACATAATGATACAATTACCAATAGACTTATTTGGTGGCTATCGCAACATCGAGAAATTATTAAGTGCAAAAATCAGATACAGAGAACCGATCGGTTTTGTCTCTATAAACAGTAAAAGCACAATTATTGTTCATCACTGCACTTTTACTGTTCAACACGACCTTTTTACTGTTTATAAAGATAAAATCGAACGATTCTCTGTGTCCTGTCTTTGCACGTGATAATCTCTCCACAACATCAGCTCTTATGAGAGTGATGATGAAACATGCATTTAATTCAAACAATACACAAAAGGGCGGACAAGGCTTCAACTTTAGCTTGAGCTTGTATATTTTGCACTTATCATATATTTTATAATTTTTAACCTTTTTTTTTTGGTCCAGACGAACTGACTTTAGTCCAGGACGAACTGAAGAAAATTGTGAAGAATCTGTCAATTTCGTCTGGACGATCATGTAAGGGTCAGGAAAATTTTTTGTATCAGAGCATAGTTATTGGAAGAATTGATTGTTACCAGAGTTATAGGATTTGATTGAGAGTTGAGTAGAATGGGTAGTTTCAAGTGCATCATTTGGCATATATAGTTGCATGTGTGTATCATTCCTATTATACTGAACTGTGCAGGTGAAAAAGTTAAATGGATAATCCGGAATCAAGTGTACCAAATGAGCAACATAATGCAGCTCCAGTACCTTCAGAAAGTATGATGTAGTTGGCTACTGCTATAGCACATGTGATGGGAGATGCACAGAGTAAGCTGGTTGGAAGTAAAGAAGAAGAAGTAGATAAGCATTTACAGCATTTCATAAGCTGAAGCCTCCGTTGTTCAAAGGAGGTGTAGGACCCCAGGCTGCTGAAGATTGGATAATGAGGATAGAAAAGATCTTTGACAGCATGCAGTGTCCGAAAAATCGAAAGGTACCTTTAGCTGTGTTTTTGTTTGAAGGAGAAGCAAAGAGATGGTGGATTGGACAGCAGAGAGAGAAATTTTAGGGGAAGACAAATGCTGAGATCACTTGGGATGAGTTTACTATAGTGTTTCGGATGTGGTTTGTACCTCCTTCAGCCCAACGACAAATGCAAGAAGCTTTTATTAAGTTGGAGCAAGGATGCAAGACAGTGATGCAATATGAGGCTGAGTTTACCGTTCTTGCTAGGTACGCTTCTCATTTGATCCTCACTGCTGAAGAAAAATACTATAGATTTCTGCAAGGATTGAACAGAGAATTAAGACATCCGCTAGTATCATTACGGATTCATGAGATTTCTGAGTTGGTGGAGCGAGCCAGACTGATAGAAATCAATTTGGCAACGCCAGCATCGAGATATGAAGTCACCAGGAGGAGTAGAGATGAAGCAAGTAGAAGAAATGAAGCGAGTAGAGAAAGGGATAGAGATAAGAGAAGCAAGTATGGTGATTCGAGGGGATCTGCATCGGTAGCATCTTCTGGTAGCTACAGCAAGTGCATTCATTGTGGTCGACGACATGCAGGTCGGTGTTGCTTATTGACTGGACAATGTTTTCATTATGGACAACAAGGACATAGAGCAGCAAATTATCCTCCAAAAGGATTTGGAGAAAGAACTGATTCTGGCACAAGACAGTCTGGACGTACTGCAGGACAGAGGACTGTTGGCTCAAGAGCATATAATGAAAGATCAACAAACAGGATGAATGATAGAGCTGTCATTGATAGTCAGAGGGAGACCGTTGCACCACGATCTACTGCACCTACTCCGGTGATGCCACGTGTATACAGTTTACAGCATTATGAAGATCAACGACGACCTGAACATTCTACTGGTAAGATTATTTGACTAATTTATTGATTGATATATGATCATGCATAGTGACATGTGATTGAATGAATTGGATGTTGTATGGATTCAGACAAGTTTTGATTTCGATTCTGATTCGATTTAATTTTGATTTGAGTTTTGATTGGACGGATTTGTTTTATATCGATTTTGCATTCGATTCCTTAAGGGAAATGTTGGGACGACATTTTTCTTAAGGTGGGTAGATTGTAAAACCCCTCAGAAGCTGATTTTTTTTAGTGCTATTAGTCCGGACAAACTGAAGAAAATTGTGAAGAATCTGTCAATTTCGTCTGGACGATCCTGTAAGGGTCGGGACGAACCGAACAGAGAGCATCGTCTAGTGACTAAACAAATTGGAATTAATTTTCGTTAGTACGATATGTGTCCAGAGGAGATCGTCCCGGGACGATCTGGGCATCGTCTTGGACGATCCTGCTTGATAAGTATCGGATTTGAGATATTTTGGAAATATTTTGAGGGAAGAGAAAAAGTAGGAGAGAGAAAGAGAAAGAAGAAGCTTGATTTCGGAGGCCGCGAAGCGCTTTTCGTCCGACGACGCAGTTGAAAGATTTGTTTGTCTCACAGTAAGAACTCCGAATCCTATTTCTGATTTCGAAGATTTTGAGTTTTGATAATTCTGTGCCCAGTTTTGTGTTTCTGTTACCGAAAAACGCACATAATTTTGTATTGACGAAAGTTTTACCGCACAACTTTTGATATGTTTCTGATATGATATTTCTACACGATTTGTGTATTTTCTATAAAGTTTCTACATGTTATTTTGAGTTCTGTGCGACTTTTATCGAATATAAAATTATCTGGTTATTGAAAAATATTGCTTCAGCACAAGTAAAGCTTTGTAAAGTTATTTTATTCAATTTCTGGTAATTTGATAATTTTCGGGAACTATGCATTTTGAAACGACGTCTGTCTTCTATACGATATTTTAAGGGGTTTTTCTGCATTGAGCTAAATTGTATTTATTGATTGCAATACTTCGTTGATATGCATACGAATATGAATATATGATTGAATTATTGTTATTTTTACTGAAAGACAAGTGAAGACTGGTTGAACCGTTGGTTGGAGATTGACTTGACATGTACATGATGGTGGGCCGACGGGCTTTCCTTTAAAAAGGGTTGGTGTTATCCTCATTGATCAATTGATATAAACGATTGAGGAAAGTCATAAGGAGATAATCCGGACGGGACGCCGACGGCAAAGAGTTGACGACTCTATTTAGACCAACGTGATTTGGATATTTCTACACACAGCACAATAGAATACATAACGATACATCGAACATTGAAAACGTCCTAATAGGCCAGTGATGGTAACTTATTCAGTAAGACTATTGTATTAATTGCATGTGTACAAAATTGTCTTATGATAATAATACGGATTTATAGATTATTGATATCGACGGATTTAATGTTGGATTATTTCTTGACGAATTTGGATTTACTGATGGATTTACGGGTTTACTGTATTGTCGGTTCATTGATACTGCATATTGTACGTGTCACTAAGCATTGATACTGATACTGATATGGATATCGATATTGCATTGACTTATTGTTACTATGGCAGCGATGTGAACTATGATTCATTGATACTTATCCGCTTCATTGATACAAAGCCATATTGAACTGCTTCATGTGATTCATTGATCAATATGGAATATGTTTTACTGTATTGATTTGATTTCAACCGTTATTGTGATGTATTGGAATTGATTGTTTTATATGATTTCATACTGATTGATGTTATTGACCAGAGATAATTGATTTGATTGATTATATTGATACGATATTGATTTAACGGTTATTATCGAGACGATGATTTTTCTCTATTGATTTGATTGGATTCTTACGTGATTTATCGTATGTACTGATTCATGGAGCTTTATGGACTTCTTCCTACCGTTTATCGATTCTTTTACCAATGATTGTGGGTTGTATTGATCATGCATTGATTACTGATTTTTCGTATATACTGCATATATTCACTGATCATGTGCAACTGATTGTTATGGATTTAATGGACTGACATGCATATTGTTTCAGTACTGTGCTTTGATTTCAGTTGTAGGTATTAGGTGACCTACTGAGCTTTTTGAAGCTCATTATATGTGGTTAATATTTTCAGGTCAGGGCAAGGGAGCAGGAGATTGAGATTGATCTGGAATCCTCAGGTTTTTGTTCTTTTTTGTTATAGTGATTATTTTATACTCAGGACAGGATAGATTTCATTTCATGTTATCATTGTGTAGATTCTGAGTATTGTATATGAACTTTTGTGATATGAATATAATTGTACATTGATGTTTTAAATTATAGAATTTTGTTAGACTGTTTGTTATTGATTGAAGACTATAGATAGTTCTGATAAATGATTGATGGTTTTAATGGATTGATTGAAATTCTTTTCAAGTTAGATCTTGGGGAGTTACAACCAACCCATCGCCCAACGGACTTCCACCGAGTTTGCCACCGCTTCCTTACTGGATTCTTTCAATCTCTTCCATAGAGGTTAACATTGTCGAGCAATACTTTCACAAATAATCTCGAGTAGCTCAAACATCCCTTGTGAATTTTTTGTTTATTTTTTTCAATTTTAGATAACGACATCAAGCATTGCTCTAACAAATAATCCTATGAAAGTACACCCATATGGTAGCCTCTAAAGAAAATTAGTAGTGGACATGTTCATTACTAAAAGACTCTATGAGTGCAATTGGTTTCTAGGACCTCTACTCATTTAAAAATTTTGTAAGGCTAAAAAGCCTCCAAATATATATATATATTTCTTCGAATCATCAAAGATAAAAGTTGCAGAAGGCATAAATCCCTCCAATCAAGTTTTTTTAACTAGTGGGCAAATTCACAAATAAAAAATTATTTTGACATGAATATAGGATTTTTCTTACTTAAAATATTTTATCATAATTTTTTCCCCTGTAAATTTTGAACAATTATTACGTCCTCTGACCGGACGTAGAGCTACGTTCGGCCGCCAATAGCATGTCGCCACGTGCTCTTACTCTTTATCGCGTGGCCCGACGACTTGACCCGGAGCGGAACCCGGGAATGCTATGTTCACGATTTTCTCGGTATTGCTCGGTATTTGCTCGGTATTTGCTAGGTATTATTTTGCAAAAATGAGAAATACCGCTCTCTGAAGACCAATACCATGCAAATACCGAGTTGTACCGAATTTTTTTACAACTCGGTACAACTCAGTATTTGCTCAGGATTTGCTCGGTATTGCTAGGGATTTGCTCGGTATTGCTAGAAAAAACTCGGTACAACTCGGTATTTGCTCGGTGTTGCTAGGTATTTGCTCGGTATTGCTCGGTATTGGTTATTGCCGAGCAAAATCGACCAATACCTAGCAATACAGAGCAATCTTGGGTCCGTTCCGGGTTGGGTTGTCGGGGCGCGCGGTAAATAATGAAAATGCGTGGCGCAATTCTACTGACAGCCGAACATAAAGTTGCGTACGTTCACCGGACCAAATAAAAGTTCGTAAATTTTATCCTAAGTGTGAATGAGAACACCCTCGCCTTGAATTTTCTCCCAAGTTGGAGACGAGCAGAAATTCATAGAATAGATAAAAATTTAAACTTAGAATTGCACCCTGCGGGCCACCGCACGTTGGAGCCTCTATCATGTATTCTTCTATCATGGTGGGATTTTGGGTGCGTTCACTTTTAATCAAGCAAACATATATTGAATAATATTTGCAATTATTAAATGACTTTCAGCTAAAGAAAAGTAGTTAAACGACACTGTCATTATCCATCAAAATAAATGTACGGTGCGATACACTTTTGCTTGGAGGCTAAGAAAGCAATGAGAATGTTCTTTCTAATTTTTTACGTCCATAATTTTATGGGCAAATTATTGCAGCCGATCACGGGACGCGGAGATAAATTCGGATATTAATAAAATATGATTTTAAATTAAGCGCATCAAAAGCGTAGGTAAAGCGCAGGTAAAAAGTAGGTCAAAGCGCAATCAAAAGCGTAGGTAAAGCGTAGTCAAAGCGCAAGTCAAAAACACAGTCAAAAGTGCAGGTGACGTGACAAATTTTTATTGGATGTCCGAACCTATTTTCCTCATCTTATGAACGGATGCAATAATTTGCCCTATTTTATGATGTTTTAAACTCAACACACATAATCTATTATTAGTTATGCTACGTCAATCATATAAGAACTGAATTTTATTATTTGTGTAATTGACATATCTTTAAAAATTAAAACTCAATACATTATTTTATATTATTTTTTTAAAAAAAATAAATTCAGAGTTATTTGAAATCTTATTTCAATAAATTTATAATCGAATTTAAAATCTAAATAAGACGAATTTATCAGCATTATAATTGATATGATATGCATCATTATGAACCAAAATCAACTACTTGAAGCAAATTTGAAAGATTTAAGATATTAATTGAAGAGCTAAACTGCCTCATGATATTGCATTGATGCATTCTTTTAGCAATTTCGAGCGGCTTGATAAGGCAAATCTAACGAACCTAAAAACATTTAATTCTGAAGTCATTAACGAACACAAATATTGAATAAATGAAGAACTAAATGGTGCCATGATTATTTATCACAAAATTAAAAAAAAAAATTCTCGTACAACTCCCCGACGTTGTATACCCGAACACCCTGATATTGTGTACCGAAGCACTCCAGCGTTGTGCTCTCGAGTAGCACGGTGCTGCAAACTTTACTAGGAGAAATGACAGAGGGCTTTGCGTTGTAGCACTCTAAATTCGGCACCTCGATCGGCGCTATCAGACGGACCAATGGAGGAGGTTTGAGTGTCGTATCGCATTAAACTAGCATCACAGTGATTCGAAGTGGACAAAACATTTTTAGTTCTTGTTTTTCTTGAAGTAGCGTCCCTTTGTATTATTAACTTGACTTTCTCTTTTATTTTGTGTGTGAGAATGATGTAAGAGAAGATAAGCAAGGGGAGAGCAAGAGAGAATAGAAATCTGTACTTATTTCTCTCAATTTTCATAATGAATTTCTTGATATGGTGTGGCTCCATAGTTTTTTCACTATTTCGAATTTTTACACGTTAAATCCTGATGTCCTTTATTTATTTATTTATTTATTTTGCTTTTAGTTTCTTGCTTGTATCGTCATTGTGGTGTTTACTCATCATCTCCAATAATTGTAATGATATATTATTATAAAATGCTTCAAAATGGTTTTCTTGTTCTTGAATGTATATTAAATTAATATAATTCAAAATATTATTGATACGGCATCACAAAATTAGCTTGATCGGGCACGAATATCGAGGCAAAAGCTAGTTATAAACTTCAAAAATTAAATTCTGAAGCACCAGAACTCCGATTTCAACGAGCCTATAGTCAAACTGAGCGTCTCGGAAATACGAACCCAACGACACCAAGTTCAACCCAATCCAAGCCAAAATGAGTCCGAATCAAGGGTCCGAAGCGCTATTGGAAGGCCTCCGATTTTAACTAGCTTATACTTGAATCGAGCGGCTCGACGAGACGAATCCAACGAGCCCAAGATATCTGAATTCCGGCATCCTTAAGGCCTCCAAATGTCCAACGAACGGTGCACGATCGAAGGTTCAATATCGGCCGTCCATTCAAACCACTCCCTATTCGTTCATGATCTCACACCTATTTACAAGCCATGCTACTCCAGAAAAATTATAAATAGAGCCCTCATTCTTCACAAAGGGGACTCAAGTGAAGCAAGAGAAGGAGAAGAGAAGGAGGAGAAGGAAGAAGCTCCTCCTCGACCATCGTAGGAGCTCTTCCCGCCGCCTGAAGACGCCGGAACTCTGCCGGATTTTCGGGAAACGCCGGAAATTTGCAGAATTTTGTAACTTTGTGAGAAATTGATTGTAAACTGATCGTCTTGATTTGTAAGACGGATCAACCTTTGTACTTCAAACAAATACTAGTGGAACTTTAAAACTGAGCGAGACCCCGTGATTTTTTCCCTCTTTCGGGTTTTCCACGTAAAAACCTTGGTGTTCAATTCTCTTTTCTGTTTGTGTGCTGAATACTCGTACAATGCTCAGACGTGAATTTACAAACTCTACCGCCGCGTATATTCTAGCACGCAACAATTATAAAGTTTTTTTTTAAATATTTTTTTTTAGAGGGGACAATTTCCTCCTGACCTAATGGGGCTTCCGCCTCTGACATTAATAGACTCATTTAGCTGACCTCATGTGATGGGATAAATGCTTAATAATTTAGAAACTCTATCGCCGCATATATTCTAGCACGCAACAATTATAAATAGTATGTCACAGATTTAAGGACATTAAAATAAATTTTGCATTCTTATATTCTCACAAAAAAATTTTCCCCTCTAGAAGATGCAACTCTTCTGCGAACCGGTTTGCTATCCACGTGTACCAAGTGTCGCTTTTCCTAACATGCACTCCGGTAATCCCCAACCACAATTGCAAGGATAAAAGCTCCGTGGAAGCCTACCTTTCTTTCAGTTTCCTCGTGTTCCGTCGTTCGCCATCCGCTTTCTGACTGAAATCCTTGTTGTACCAACACTAGCATCTCTAAGAGCAAAAACGAGAGGAGGAAGATGAGCTGGTATCGACCGCCGTACTGGAAACGCGGCGATGTGGAGGAGGGCAGCGAGACTAGGCCGCTTTACCCGATGATGCTTGAGAGGCCGGAGCTGCGGTGGGCGTTTGTGCGTAAGATCTACACAATTGTTTCCATCCAGTTGCTGCTCACCATCGCAGTCTCCTCCCTTGTCGTCTTCGTCAAGCCCATCTCTTATTTCTTTGTCTCATCAGGCGCCGGACTTGGACTCTACATTTTCCTCATAATTTTACCTTTCATCTGTATATCCTCATCACCCCTTTCTTGTTCTTTCCATTTCCAACTTTTTATTTTAATCTTTTTTTTTTTTCAGTTGATTAGACCGTTATCTGGTTTCCTTTTTTCCCCCTGATTTCATTCTTGACCGGTTAACTTCGCGGTGGTTTTCTTATGCTTTAAAATATTTGCTCTTTGCTGGAAATTCACCAGTCTTTGTTATTTCCTGATTATGAAATTCTTTTGCTATGTTAATTTTCTTTTCTCTAAACACAATATGAAAGCCCTTAGAAGTGGTTCTATTTTTCATCTATTATGGGGCTATTAGGGTTCCATCATGGTCTTCTGATTGTCTGTTGGATCTTTTTCACATGAAGTTCAAGTTTTTGTTTCTCTTTTTCCAACTTTCATCTTCATTTTACTTGTTAATTGCCATGTAGAATTCAAATGTTTTTCTTGGATTGAGAGATTTTAGATATCATTATTGTTTTGTTAAATTTTCAGTGATGTGGCCTCTGTACAACTACTACCAGCGCCATCCGATAAACCTTCTTTTACTCGGCCTTTTCACTGTATCCATCAGCTTTGCTGTGGGACTAACTTGTGCCTTTACAAGTGGTAAGCTCTTCGAATCTTCCTTCACTTTATTGATGCAAGGAGGCAAAAAACTTGAACTATACTAGTAAATGGACACTAATAAATTCAAAATTTTAAGCTAATGAGTAAAATACATCATTAATATATTAGCAACTCCAACCATTTTTCACAATGAATCTGTTGAAAAAGTAATTCTTAACAATCTCCTTGTATTTGTATTTTACATCTATTGTGGGATTCATCTCTTCTGCTTCATTTGTGAATCTTAACACCAGCTGAATTATAAATTTTAAAACTGGTATGGGTAAGGAAGAAATTTTTTTTTTTCTTTAGATGTCAATTTGTTATCTTTGCTTTTGTATGGGAAACAGGGAAGGTGATTCTGGAGGCTGCTTTTCTTACCGCCGTGGTTGTTGTCAGCCTCACACTCTACACCTTCTGGGCAGCCAAGAATGGTCATGACTTTAGCTTCCTTGGACCATTCTTGTTTTGTGCAGTGATAATTTTGATGATGTTCGGTATAATCCAGGTAATGAATCTTGATCATCCTCTGCATTCATGATTGCCATTGTTAACAACTGCAATTTTCTCTTTTCTTGGAACTCAGCTTTTCTTCCCAATGGGAAAGATCTCACATATGATCTATGGTGGCCTGGCTTCTCTTGTCTTCTGTGGATATATAATATTTGACACTGATAATCTGATCAAGCGATATGGTTATGATGAGTATATTTGGGCTGCTGTGGCGCTGTATCTTGACATCATTAATCTGTTCCTCTCCCTGCTTAATCTGTTCAGGGCTGCTGATAATTGAAGCAGTTGTAGGTGCGACATCATACTTGGTTTGAATTTATGGTTCTTTTTGCTGCCATTTGCTTTTATTCAACTATGTTTTATACAATTTAAAGTGTATATCCTTTTTTTAATTGTAATAGAAGCTGTTGAGAATATTTAAATTTATGTAAGGTAGATAAGTACTTGTTAAAGGTTTGATTTTGTGGTCAAATTGAACAGAATAATCTGATTAAGAGCTTAAATAAATGAAGAGGCCATTGAATGATGTATATGTTATTCGTAATAGTCTTTAGAAGTTATTTTGAAATCTGAGTTGGTAGGAAAAATATTTCCCTGATAGCTTCCGGGGATGGCTATTAATTTTTTGACTTGAATGGGATGGCCGAATTTTTATCATATGAGAACGTTAAGAAGTTTCCTTGATATTGCGGAGGAATTTTGAGGGATGATGCAGCGGGAAGTACTAGTTTCATAGTTAAACGTTATCAGTTATGCCGTCTAGTACTTTTTAATTGAGTTAGGGGATCTTGCGGGCACTCAATGGATCTTGCGTGGTACATGTTTATTTTTTTTAGGCAAAAATCACTGTAGCTAATTCTAGATCATGAGTTGTATAATTCTTTTCATGAGATTTCAACTGTCTGGAAGCATAGACAATAAATTTTTTATTTTGCATCAATACACAACCCGACCCTTTTAGAGAAGCATATCTGAACAACTGAAATCCTTCAGTTTCAGAAGGAATTGTCAATACAGATGCAGTTGTTAAACGCTATTTTAATTCTTGGAAACTCTATTCACAATCATTAGTCCATTCAAATTTCATATCTTTCGTGATCAATTTGGATAAAGGCAAAGCAATTCGTTGGTCTTGGCTATTCTACTATTGCTTTAATCTTGTCTGAATCCACGGATAAGTTACTCTTTAACGCCATCTAGACTCATTGATTGTTGATGCCTTTTTGTCACTTAAGTATGAAAAAGAGTTGCTTATGATGCCTTCCCATTGTTGAATTCTCATCTATCTGTGAAGCTTGGCACAAGTACTAATTTTATTTTGTAGAGAACAGTAGTAGTGTTATTAAATTTTATATTATTTCTTTCTCTCAAAATGCGATAGACAATGTAATGAATGGACAAAAAGAACTTGTTGTATTACTTGGAGGTATTAGTATAGTGGATATGTACTCCAAAATGTGTAGGATGGAGGAGCTTTTATTAGGTCTGGTGTAAGGACGTAGAGGAACGTCCGGTCGGAGGCAAAATCCCGCCAAAAAACTCGGTATTTGCTCGGTATTGCTAGGTATTATTTGATAATAACGAGGAATACCGCTCTGTGAAGACCAATACCGAGTTATACCGAGCTATACCGAGCAATACCGAGTTATACAAAAGTTGTACCGAGTTTTTCCTAGAAAAAACTCAGTACAACTCGGTATTGCTCGGTATAACTCGGT
Source organism: Dendrobium catenatum (assembly GCF_001605985.2). NCBI lineage: Eukaryota > Viridiplantae > Streptophyta > Magnoliopsida > Asparagales > Orchidaceae > Dendrobium > Dendrobium catenatum. The sequence goes on from NW_021319579.1 coordinate 2,600,248, forward strand.
ATAGCTCGGTATAACTCGGTATTGGTCTTCACAGAGCGGTATTCCTCGTTATTATCAAATAATACCTAGCAATACCGAGCAAATACCGAGTTTTTTGGCGGGATTTTTTTTGACGCGATTTGACCTCTGACGGGTCGGAGGACGTAATAATTGTTGAGGATGGAGGGACTAAGAAGGAAGGAGGAAATTCAGGGGAGCCAGCCTTTTAACACAACATTAGAGAATGAGAAAAAAAAAATGGTGAGAGAGTAGCGTTCTCACTGCAATTAGCGAGGAACAAATATAAATTTTGGAGAGCAGCTAGTGTAGTTTTTTTTTTTTAAACTAAAATATGATTTATTTTATTTATTTTTTATAGTTATTTATCATATACTAGCAGTTACAAATTGACTCATTAGCTGAATTTTTGAGATTATTTTTTTAACTAAGATGGCTCTATAAACATTATTTATGGCGAAATTCCTTTTTTTTTTTTTTGGACATATTGAGATCAAATGAAATTGAGGAGAACGAATGAATCTATAAACATTATTTATGGCGAAATTCCTTTTTTTTTTTTTTTTGGACATATTGAGATCAAATGAAATTGAGGAGAACGAATGAATCATTTTGAATCAATTTGATTTTATTTATTTGAACATTTTTTATATCCCCTAAAGTAAAATGGCAAAAAATACACAGACAATATTCTCAGGGTTATACGAGTTAAGCTACAGAACAAGAGATCCAGTTAAGTAAGATAGTAATAGGTCCATTATCAATAGGTATTGTATGGAAAGTTTTTTTTTTTTTTGGGAAAATATATTGTACGGAGTGATTGTACATTATTCTTAAGGTTTTTTAAGATTTTGTATATTGATGTTTTAGGTATTTATAGATATGATGTGTGACATAAACATTTCACATTTTATGTTAAACCAATTTTCAATTATTTATCCATATATATATTTTTTGTTTTTTTAAGGGTTTATTTGATTTGATGAGAAAAAAAATTGTAGAATAAAAAGAATGAAAAGTAGAAAAGAATGTTGTATAAAGTAAAAATATCAAGGTTATAAAAATCGGATCATACGAGGTTCATGATTTGACTGTTCGAATTGGGGTTGAACTTGACGATGTAATAAATAATATTATTATTTAATATTAATAAAATTAATATAATTATTATGACAATCTAATATTAAAATCATCATAATTGAAACTTAAAAAATAAATATATATTACATAATTTTAAAGTTAAATATAAATAATTATTATATTTATTAATTTTCAAAAAATCTTCATGGAAGCAATCTACCTTACACACGTAGAAATTTCTACTAGTTGTTTAGTCCCATATCACTTGGGAGAGTTGTATTGTGTTGTTTATATAGCTTTTTTGTATTCATGGGTTAAAAGCCTACTTGGGCTGATGGAATCATATAGCTATGCTTTGCTAATGCTTAATACATAACATTGTAAAATTTTTAATAATATTATTAAATTTAAATTAATTTTATATTTAATAAATATTTTATATTAAATTAAATTATTTAAATATATTATAAATTGAATCTGCCTATTCTGTTTCCGACGATTCAACCCGGTTCTCATCAGTATTTCAAGAGGACCAAATTGGCCATAGTACTGATTCACGGTTGAAACTGTTGGTCAAATCCGATTTTCAAAACCACGAAAAATAGTGCATTGAAAATTTTTATGAGTTTTTCTTGAGTACTTTATTTTATTTTTTTCTTTGTAGAGAGCTTAAAAGTAAAACAACCGTGCATTTGAAATAATAATTAATTAAATTTAGCTAATGATGAAGATGGTGGGCGTTGGCGATTGTCATCAATGGTTGATGGTGATAGGTAGTTAGTTGGCAATGGTTAAGTTAATAAACGCTATATTTCCATATGAAGAGCTTATCCTTTTATATTAAAATCCATTAGTAGTAAATTAAAAAAATATATATATTATAATATTAATAATTACAATATATTACATCAAGAATTATTTTAAAGTATAAATTAAGCAGCATTGCCTTACTATGTTTTTTACATTGAGAATTTCTTTCAGATTATTTTCTTACTACTTAAAACAATTTTTTAATTTACAAATTAAAACTTTTTACTAAAACAACTGTCTTAAAAATCAGTAATCTGAATTTTATAAGAGGTAAGCTCTCCACACAACAATCCAATGGAATATAAAAACAAATTAAATATCACATGAAAGATGACAGAGCTGCGACTTACATTTTTTTGTATATAGCTTTAAATCATCTAACACGAGAAAGGAGATGTGAGGTTGAGCGCGTCATATGCTAATGGGAGATCTCTTTTTTACTTTGCTGAGACGGATTAGTGACGACATCAGTTGCCAAAAGGGTAAGCATTTGATAGCAAACCTTTTAAGTTAGTGAGACATTACACAAAAGTAAATAATAAGAAATTAAGCAATGCTCTAATTGCACCAATTTCTTCAACTTTAGGGTTCCACTGGAAGCAAAATAATAGAATTTCACAGTAGATTGACACAATCTATAATGGAAAAGTCAAAAAAGTTGTATTTTTTTAGCTGTCATAGTTCAATTTAGTTATGATTTTCAGAAAAAATTTCAAAACTTTTTATAATGAGAAGAGCTAGTGAAATAAAACTATAAGGAAACTCATGTTTAATTTATTTAGAAAGAAAAAAAAAAGTTTATTTTACTCACTGCAACTGTTTTATGAAATAAAATTAGCATAGTTTGATCCATACAGTCATATAATGAAAGAACTATTTCATAAATATATCTGCAATGCACAATGCTTATGAACTCATAGCAGAGTTCGACAACTTTCATGATATATTTCTCATACACATTAACTTTGCTTCTTGTCTGAACATTTACAGTAAAGAATATTGTAATCGGCTCTCCTTTTAGTAGTACTTCATATTTAGAGAATGAACACATAGCTGTTTCCGTGGACTCACCTAATTATCTTCATCATATTCTACCCAGCGAAGGCGTTCAGATCAGCGCAAGAGAAATCATCAACATCACCAACCATAGCAAGTTATTCAGAGCATTATAATCTGAAAGTCATAAAGGAAATGTTTGTGAAGTATTAGAAACAAAAGCAATAAACTTTATAGTTATTATAAAGCTGATTCATGGAAAGCACTGACCAGCTGCAGATGAATTTCCATTATCAGAAAGACTGGGCTGAGAAGATGGCGACATACTGATCCCAAGGTTCGAACAATCTGCTCCAATGGAACCTGAGCAGTTTAGAAAACTTAATCATGGAGAAACAGATGAGTATGCCAAAAAAAATCTCATATATTACCTTTTTATATAGTGTTTTTCATGTCTTGGATTTATAAAAAAAAAGCTATAATGTAGAGATTTAAAACTAAATTAACAGAAATACTGTGGTAAACAAAGCTTCAAGGTTTGGTTAAGTAGTTGAAAGCATTTCCAAATCTGAAAACATGAATGCCACCAACCAAAGGTTTAATTTTGTTTCTATATTGCATTGATAAAAGAGATGAAATGCTTACAATCCTTGTAACAAGGGAGGCTGGAGACATTGAGAAGGTTATCGTAGCCTTTCTTGCACTCACAACTGTGCTCAAATGTTGAGCTCCGAACGCATTCTCCACCACCGCAAAAACTCCATTTGCAAGCTTTTAGAATGAAAATCAAGTTAATTAGCATCAAATTTTGTCTATGACAATGCTAAAAGTTTTGATAATTATAGGGTATTAGATTTAGTAGGTTCTTATGGGTCATATACTGCTATAAATACTTCTTTTAGGAGGAATTCGAGCATCCAAAATGAATGTGTGAAAAGCTTTAGCTATTTCCTCTCCCTCCCTAAAGGGCATCTCTAACCAAAAAAACTCATTTTACACTCTAAAATACAGTAAAAGTTCAAAATGGTGTAATTCATTTCCAATTGAACTTCATTTCTCTCCTCTTTCGTGCGCTTCTTGCGAAGGTAACCATCTCTTTCCTCTTTCACGCGCTTTTCTGCTATTTCCTGCTCTTCTTCGGCAAATTCACAAGCAAGGGTTTTTTGGTTTAGGTGAATAGTCTGACGTCAATATTGGCGTCGCACTGTTCACCTACCGAATTTTGGCATGAGATTTGGAGTTCGAATGCAAGAAACGACGGACGGCATACAATGATATGCAATTCGGTTGGAAATTATCTAATGAGAGTCTGGAGTTGTGAGCATCCTCGAAGCTCCTGCCCCTTCTCCCTCATTCAATCTTGAAAATTTTAAGCACCCTGGAATTACTTGATTATTATACTTTCTTGTGTTTTTCTGTGTTTGTGCAAGTTTTCTGAGCTTTGTTCGTAACATAAAAATTGAATATATATGGTGAAGGACATGCTTACGATCGAAGAGGCTGAAGTTGTCTGGAGGAGCTGGAAATGGTGGAAGTGCAAGAGGTCCAGATATCTTTGTGCAAGAGTTATTTATGCTACCTGAACATAACAAATTAAGGCTAGTTAGTGAACAATTAGATGACCAATTTGCATCTGCACAGGGCAAATGCTTCCAAATGGTTCCCTGAACAAAATCTTTATAAATCTGGGATTAGATGAACAATCACTGGCCATAAGTAATTTGTCCAAATTTACAAATCATTTGGAAATCAGATAAATACCTATTATGATATATTATAATTTAAGAAATAAAGTTATTATTCAAGCTTTTCTGAATTTCTACATTTATTTTCAACTTCTATAACATTCATTTGTTTGTACAATGTATGATACTGAGCTTCTCAGTTAAATTGTTCCGTAGGCATATGTTCTTGATTTCTCTAGATTTCTTTTGCTAGCTTATAAGAATAGGGGTTATAAGAGAGAAGAAGTATGAATATATTTTTAGGAATTTAGCCGTGTTTTCACTATTTGTGTGTTCTAGTTCTAAGGAGCTTTATTTGAAAGACTTCATCGAATGATCTCCATACATCATGTACTAATTATTGGACTTATTTGATTTTGAAATTAATATAGACAAAGTGAAAGAAGCTCACAGTTGGGTATAAGGCAAGGCAGGAAACGGAAATGTTCTTCAATATGTAACTGAGTCCAACCCGGATTGCATTGACAGGAGAACCCAAATGTGCTGTTCTCAGAAACCTTGCAAATCCCCTTACCACAATACACAGCTTTGCAGAGTCCATCTGATACATTAATAAAATATTTATCAAATCGACTAACAAACAATAATAACTGTTCATAAGTCACAAAATACCAAAGGGACATGAAAATAACATCTGTTAGTGTCTAAAGGCATTTTAATGATGGAAGAACGCTGTAAAACCTAAATAAACTGTGTAAACTAATACTGATACTTCGCTTGGAGTTCTTTTGCATTCGGGAAGAAATTACAGAACAGAAGAGAAATCCTGTTCGGTAAAAGATTAAGTAATTTTTCACCAGGCTCATTTGATTGCCTGAAGTTAGAAATTGTTTTGAAGAGCGTTAACATTTATTATTATCACTTCATTGAATATATTCAAACAGGAATATTATTTTGAAACTTCATAAATCTCTTCAAAACTCTTTATTTCACAATCAAAATTAGCGGGGGAAAAAAAAATCTCACCTTTAAAAACATATTTTTTAACTGAAAACAACCAAACGAGAGCTTAGAGTAGAAGAAAGAATTTGGGGGATGGAAGAAAGATGAGAGCAGTACTTAGGACTGGAGAAAGGAATGGAGAGAGAAAGTCTCCCGAGCATGGTTGATGAAGCAGAGCTATCGTTTGCAGGACCACGAGGTAAACTGTAACTTCAGACAAAGCCATTTCTTACTTCAGAGAGATAGAGGAGAGAGATAAGAGATAGAGAGCGAGGTGGAGTGGGAAGATGGGAAGTTGCGAGGTGGAGAGCTAAATGTATCACTGCGGGGAGTATTTAATACGTTAGTGATTGTGAGGACGGGTGGAACTGTGGAGGATGGAAACTGATTCCTAAGACTATAATCACTTAAAAGGGAATTTGAGGTCGACTGCAGAGACTTGCGATAACAGAAGAGTCAATGGTCACTCAAGAAATGTTGAGAAATATTATTCAAACAAAAAAAATATGAGGCAGAAATTGAAATTTTAATTTAAAAGTATTGTAGCATGCTGAAATATTTGCGGCGGTAGAGAAATATAAAATTTATATTTTTAATTTTGTATGAAGATTCAGTACACATATATATAAGAGTAAAGTGCAATATTCATAAGAGACTAAGATTTATACGCGCAAAGCCCTTAAAAAGAGAAAAATCATTGGGTCTACCCCAAGTTTGAATGAATCCACTAATATTTGTTGTTGAGTACAAATGAGACTCTTTCTTGGAGAAGACCTTGGCTTGATGTACACATTGTATATAGCATAGTACATAGTTAGAGAATAACATGACATTTGTTCTTAAGATAGTGTTTGCATGTTTGTTTGGTTAGTAGGATTGTTGTCGGCGAGCGACGGTGGATGAAAGGACCATAGTCGACATGCGACGATAGTATGAAGGATCGTAGTCGGCAAGCGAAATGGTCGGCGGGCAATATTGCTAGGAAGGATTGTTGTTGGCGAGCGGCGATAGTCGGAAGGACCGTAGTCGATGGCGATGGTGTTCGAAAGGACCGTAGTTGGGCGATGGTCGTTGGAAGGATCGTAGTTGAGCAATGGTGGTCGAAAAATACCTTAGTCGGACGAGTGGTCCTAAAAACTGTAGTCAGCGGGCGACAGTGTTAGGAAGGATCGTAGTCGGGTGATGGTGGTAAAAAAGATCGTAGTCGGGCAACGGTGGACGGAAGGACTATAGTCGAGCGATGATGGTCCGAAAGATCATAATAGGGCGATGGTGGTCGGCAGGACCGTAGTCGGACAATGGTGGTCGGAAAAATCATATTTGGGTGACGATAGTTAGAAGGAATATCATAATTGAGCGACGATGGTCAGAAGGATCGTATTCGGACGATGGTGGTCTGAAGGATTATAGTCGGGCGATTTGGAAAGATTGTAGTTTGTAGACATTCTTATGAAGGATCATAGTTGGCGGGTAACATGGTCGGCAAGCGACAATGGTTGGAAGGAAGTCCGACGATGGTCGACAACTAGGTGGAAGTTTGGCGGCGGTCGATATCCAGGCGGAAGTCCAGCTACGGTAGGCGGTCGGGCAGTGTAAGCTTGAGAAAGCAAAAAAGATCCTTTATCTTTCATCTCTTCCTCCTCCCCTTTGTGAAGAATAAGGGGACTATTTATAGTTTTTGAGACTGACATAGCTAGTAAATAAGGAGAAGATCAATGAAATATTGGAAGTGTTTCGAATGGAAAGCCAATATTTATTGCCTTGATTATAGATAATTTTTTAAGTATTTAAGTTTCTTAATGATGTTAGAATTTGACGATCTTTGACTCATTGGATTCTTCTCGTCGAGTCGCTCGATTCGACTATAAGCATGTCTCTTTTGAATATCATTTAGTCGTCCAATTAATATTTTGAAGCTTCCAAATAAACTTTATTTGGTACTTTTGGAGATATGATGTAGTTATTCTTGAGCTGTATCACTCTAGACTTGTTTGTAGCTTGATGTTTGTGCTCGAGTGTACTCTATATAATGATGCAGGTGTCCAGATGGAGAACATAGGGAAGAATTCCTACAGTTATGTTGGAGCATATAGTTGCGGCAAGATTCTGGTCGACGAGTGTCCAACGATTGTAGGCTGCATTTGGCTGGGATATGTCATTTGTGTCAAGGAGAAGACGGGAAGGAGGTTATACGGTTTTATCGAGAAAACAAACGTAGCTGTTTGTTCTAAACAGCTTGAGGATTTGGGATCTTCATGTGTAGTTGTCGTTAGACAACTATATAGGGTAAATAGTTTTAATGTTAGAGATTATGAACTTTAGGTAGGAGGGGATGATGATGTCTTATTGGGTAGGTTTTGTGGATGCATCTTTCGTGTGAGAAGAAAATGAAGTTGTGATTTTAAGGATTCATCAGGATGTGCGCCAATAGAGCTCTGGTACCATATAAGCGGAGTTGTACTAAGCTAATGCATACATACAAAGAGCACAAAGAAGTAAAAAAAGCAATTTTCATTATAGTGAAAGAAACATGTACATGCAGTTTACTGTAGCAGCTAAATGCATATATAGATGTAAGTGTGTACATGTGTAAAGCTATGATTTAGTGAGTTTGTTATGGTTTAATGGTTGTCCTTTGAGCTATATTGTGTATGGCTCGCCTGCTCTGTCAGGAGGTGAATGTTGAGCTATTATTACTAACGACCACGATCGTCACCATCATCATTATCTTGCTGAATCGATGATCATCAATAAAAATATACTCTTAGTATGTATTCATTTTAAAGCAAAATTTAAACAAAATAAAAAAATATTGATATTTTATAAATAATAAATTAAGAAAATGGTCTCAATCAACTCTTGATATTTTTACTAATTTTCAGTTCATCGTCTCCAATAATAAAGATTATAAATAGAATGGAAAAAGACCAAAAAAAATCAATTAATTATTTAATTGCCAAGTTATTTTTAGGAGGTGTTGCTTTATTTTGATCGGTCGCCCGCCAAAATAATTTCTCCCGTATGCTATTTGTATTGCTGCTTTAAAGCTCGCGGGTAGTTGGCAGGCGAAGCGGAATCTGGAATGGATCTTGAAACATAAATAAAAGCGAAGTTGAATGCGGTAAGATCACCGATTCGCGAGAAGACCGAATTAATGCTTAATTAATGCAACGTCTCGTTTTCTTCGTCAAGTTTTTATAATTCGTGGAGTACTTGAAAGTTCAGTATGGATGATATGAAAGCGAAATAAATAGTGTTGGATATCAGGTAGTCTTCAAATACGTATTTAGATTTATGAAGAGATTAGCATAAATTTAAAATTTTCTAACATTATTATGATATATTTAATATCATAATATTCTATTATAATTTTTTTTTATTATGAAATGAGATTGATTGATTTGACTAAAATTTAAAATTGAAAGTTTTAAGTTTAGTTGAGTTAAATTTCACTAAGTGGCTACTTTGTTTGAATGAAACAAAAGAATATAATGTTAAAGTAATATATTTGAAATATTTTAGAGTATTTATATAAGTGTAAAATAAACTTACATAATTTTTTTAAGTCAAATAAATACAATGTAAAGTCCGAATATAATGCCAATTGGAGGGTGATAGTGGTGGTGGTTAATGATAGCAGTCAATAGCATTGGTAACTGACATTGGGAGGAGGTCACAGCTGTTGACAGCAGAGGGTTGAATCAAAGAAAAATTATTAGGTGCGGGGTGTGTACCGTCCGCACAAGCACTGGTACCTAGCGGTACCGAGTGCCGGTACCTAGCTGGGTATTGTGCTTGTGCGGACGGTTCTCTCCGTCCGCACTCCGCACCTAATAATCTCTCTGAACCAAAGGGTGGTTGTGGCTAGTGGCTAACTTGTGTTGGTGGCCTCCAGCAGAGGTTGGTGGCGATGACCAATGGGTCAATAACAACAGGAGCTGGTGTTAGTGATAGTGGATGCTGGTGATGACAGTCATTGGCTTGAGGTTAAGGATGTGGGTTGGCAGGCGACTGTGTCCGACAATGAGAAGGAAGCTTGGTGAAAAAGGGATTTGATCTAAACTGATTGAGTTTACAAGTCATCAAATATGAAGTACGGGGTGAAAAGAAAATTCACTAGAATTTTGAACCTCATTTATTTTTAATACAACAAAACACAAATCTTCTCAAAATACATGTATTTGAAATATTTTACAACCACTTCAACCCAAACAGTCTATAAAGTGTTTTTAGTTAAACTTAAGATTGAAAGATCAAGTTTTCGATTATTTTTTTGCTTCAAAATTTAAACCCATTTAGACTCAGAATAAGGAATTTTTTATATTTTTAAATTAATCTCTTTAATAAATCACACTATCTCAGCCATAAATGTATTGAAAATAAAGTGCAGAACATCATGAAATTAATTATCGAAATTTCTAATCTAAGCATTTTTCATTGTCAAAATTCTTAATTCATCAATAATTTTTTGTTGTTATAATATTCATTAAATTATAAAAACATCCACTTATAAGAAATATTTTTCTAAATAAATTCGATTTTCATATAAAGTATATTTATATTTCACAAAATTACTTTAAAAAAAAAAACAAATTAGTCCAAATCTTAATCTCTCTCTTGCTCCATGGATAGTGCTATAAAGAAAGCTCACTGTTTGTGTTCGATCATCGCAAGTTAAACTAATTTTTATAAGCTCATTTATTTAAAGAGTCAAACACAAATAAAATTTTATTCAACCATTTTTTTACTTGCTAATAGCTTGATTGTATATATATATATATATAATATCACAAATATTAATTTATTTAAAATAAAATATGCTTTTTAATGTATATAATTTGATGTAATTTAAATGCTAAAATAATTTGTGAATAATCATAGGCATTAGAGCACCCAGAGTAAAGTGGAGATTTAGGATTCGTTTGGGATGACTTTCTTACTTCTTAAAGCAGCTTTCTAGTAACAAAATTTTAGAAAGCTGCTTTAAGAAATATTAAGAAAGGCGTCCTAAACGAAGCCTTAGTGTTCTGGAGTATCGAAGGAGGGGAGTCCCAAACCACCATTTTCCCAAGGCATACAAGTGGTCTTCAAAAAACCGGATGAATTGTGTTGTTAGCACCATTGCCATGAAGAACATTGTTAATGAACTCATTAACTTTTCTTATTAAGCCTTTCAAAAGAGAAACATGGCGAAGTTAGTAATATAAATAGTTCCAAATAGTGGATATTATTAATTGAAATATGCCAAAAAAATAAACAAAAAGAGTTTTGAAACAAACTATAAGCAAGAACCATAGTAGCTTAAAAAAAATAGTAATAAAAAAAAAAACCATAGTAGCTTAAGATTCAAGAGAATTTTATTGTTAATTGAAGAAGAGAAAAAAAAATGAATAGGCCACATTCATGGGAGGAGTTAAGGGAGGGGACCTAAAAAAATTTCTTATTCTTTTTATTTTATTTTTATATTATTATATTATTTTATTAAAATAATAATCAATAATTATCTAATTTTTTATTATTCTTTTATAACTCTGACTTTTCATTAAAATAAGTTACTTTTAAATAGTATAATAAAAAATTATCATAATTAAATTTAAAAATTTTTAGAATTTTTTAAGATAATCAATATAATATAAGTTAAGAGTTTTACCCCACGAAAATAAAATTAGAGAGAAGTGAATGACATATTTTGATATTTCTTTAATATATTGATAATAAAGTAATTATTTAAATGAACAGTTATATCTATAAATTGAAGCTTTATTTTATCATCATATTCTCTGAATATTTTAAATTTTAAAAAAAATTAGATAATTTTTTTTAAACTCAATGCTGTCCTACAAGAGCAAATAAAAGAAAATCCAGAAATAATGCTTAAATATTTAATATTGTATCTCAACTAGGAAAAGTTTAGATCCGACTTAGGCCCTCATTAGGGATTTTTATTGCGTCCTCCTCACCTGCACGTAGAGATACGTCCTCCCAGAGCAAATCTCTCGCTTAAAAAATGAGAATACCGGAGCCAAATTTACCGAGCATACCAACAATAACGAGGAATATCATCATGTGAAGACCAACATACCGATTCTTCTCTAGGAAAAACTAGTAGTTTTTTGTATTGCTCGGATTGCTCGTATAGCTCGTAGTAACTCGGTATTGGTCTTACCTCATGATGATATTCCCGTTATTACAAATAATACCTAGCAACCGAGCAAAACCAGTTTTTTGATGGTGGGAGGACGTATCTCTACGTCAGGTGGGAGGACGCAATAAAAATTCCTCATTATGAGAGATTATACTGTGAGGACACCGGATGACTTTTCCCGTTTGGTTTTATCTCTGTAAACAGTAAAAACACAACAAAGAACTGCACTTTTATTGTTCATAAAGAAATATCAGTGTATAATTGCTTAATAATAAATATATTATAGGCCTCCATACTAACAGATGAAACAACCAAATTCCACATTGATGTGAGTGACAATGGCCGCCACCATCATCATCCCCCCTTCTCCATATTCCTCATCTTCAACATTAAACAATTAATGCCTATTCAATTCTCCAATGGCGACAACCTCATCTAAAAGTCTCATATACTCAAAAAGAACTTTACAGCTAATAGATTCAAAAGCTTTCTCCATAGTTCCAATACTCATCCATCCAAGTAGGATATTCACAACAACAATAAGATCCCCCAAACCGGATTGGGGGTGTAAACGAGTTGAGTAAAAGCTTGAGTCACGTCTGATTTGAGCTTGAAATTGATTAATTATCCGAGTTTGAGCTCGAGATTTATTCTATGAGTTTGAACCGACTCACGAGCTAACTTGTTTATTATGAAAGATAGAAATAATTATTATTCAAATAATAATTATAATAAAATAAAATTGAGAAATAAAAAATAACTTATTATAAAAGAAATATTTTTATTAACTTTGTATTTAAAACTCCGAATACTAATATATTTTAAATATAATTTATATTAATTTCTAAACGAGTCAGCTCGCGAGCTAGTGAATTTAGTTAAGGTTGGCACAAACTTGACTTATAGAGCTGTGATCATAAGTCATTTATCGAACAGAGTCCAAGCCCATTCAACAACCGGCTTGCTCCTACTTATTCCTTTTAACATGTTTGCCTCATGAAATAACCTATTCTCCAGACCTAGATGATTGATGCTCATCTTTTTCTTTATACATCCAGAGGCAAATTAGGACGCACCACATTACTTTTTTGCTGTGTAACAATGCTATATACTGTTGTATACTGGATGATGTGACATATTCTGATTCACTTCTGAACTGTCTGATGACCGCACGTGATAATATTGAGGAAATAAGGAAGTGAAAGAAATTCACAGCTATGAGTATATGATTAGTTGGAGACAGAAATCGATTGGAATCTTATCCGTTAAAGCAGCTTTTAATAAAAAAAAAAAAACTGAAAAGAGAATTCATCAAATCTTTAAGCCCCATGTCAGAAACCAAAATTAAACCAATTGCTTTAGCTAAAGAATATATAAAGAGTCTTCGATCATGTACCACTGACATGCATGTGCGATGAATGATCAAATCATTCATTTCATATCAGAGTAGTTAAAAAATAGGAGTCTAGAATGTAGCATACATACAGGCTGCTTGTAATAATAATATTATAAAGTGAGAAGGGAATTATTCTGTAGTCTGTAGAGCAATCATAATTCTTTATAACTCATCTTAGTCGGTTGGTTGAGAGCTTAGGCTATCAACTATCAGGTCTTAGATTCAAGTCTTGTGTATGCGAAGCGTGTGTGAATCGAAAAATTATTATATGTGGCCACTGAACGCCATTCGGAGATCAACTATAATGCACCACATCACCCCTTCGCTCGGTACAACGGCTTGGTAATGCTCGGTACCGTTGACATGACGCATTCTGATTGGTCTCCGGATTATGTTCTATGTCCGGTCTCCGCACAAAATAATTTCTCATGAGCCTGTCTTAATTAACCTCAATGTCCCAAAAAAAATATTGATTTGATGATTTTCAATTATAAACATTATAGGAGCTATAAAATGTGGAATGATTCAAATCTTTCTTTATGTAATAATATGAAATTATTTAAAATTATAATCACACGCAAATGAAGTAGAATATCATTATGCCTTTCCTTGAATGATAGAATCATTAAAAAAAGCTGACCGTTTGATCAAACTCAAATATTATTAAACCATATAAAACATATTGGCTTTTAAATAGAGTACATGAATAGAGTACATGAAGATCATATTACTTTGGATTAGGAAAAAACGAGTTGAACCTAACAGGAGTTAGAGCTAGCTCAAACTCAAACTTGACTCGTTGTCTCAATATCAAGCTCATAAAACAAAATCGAGCTTGATTCACTAGAAAAATGACGGGCTTGAACTTAACTCGTGAGCTCAACGACCAGAGCTTAATGAAGAAGAAAGCTATGAGAACTCGTAGGAGAAAATCAAGATTATTAGCTTTTTTTTTTTTTTTCTTTCCTAAAGGCTAATGGGGAAGATGGTTATGGGAGATGAGTAGATGGATCACCACAAGATTTTTAGAGGTATAAACTACAAAGTTTTGATATTAATCGAGTAGCTCGATGAACAGCGAAACTTCATTTAACTCAAACTCAAGATTGTATAATATACAAACTTGATTATAAGCTTGAACTCGAGCCCGAAGCTCTATAAGCTCGACTTGCAAACCATCAACGAGCTGAGCTAAAGTCTATTCACAAACCAGCTCGACTCACTCATACCCCTACTTCAACTACAAACCTAGGGCAAGCAAAGCATTCATAGTCTTCCCCATCTCTTCTTATCTAGCTAGCACATGGCCTTATGAAGAAGAAGTAGATTATATAAGAAATCCACATGACTTGCCAGCTATTTCTCTCCTCCCAAACACAAAAAATGTGCTAATCAATTATTTCTACAGATCAAAAATACAATAATATTAATCAATGAAACATTAATAAAACTCTGAAGTCAGGCGGTGGCAGAATTATAGTTTAAGATGAGAAAGGCTTATGCTAAATTTAGATGAGATAAAAATAATTGTGAGAGAATTTAAAAATTAAACAACATATTATATATAATTAAAATTTTAATATAAAGAAGTGAAAAGCACCTACAACGCTTTAATGATTACCAGCTCTAGCTCTCCATCTACTCATTAATTGTAACGTACCATCAAACTTAAAAAAAAAAATAAAAAAAAATCTAAAATTTACTCAAACATTTTTTCTATTAGTTATAATAGAAATATCTAACATTTTATTTTTTTATAATATAATTATCAGTAAGTATTTTTATAAATTTTAATTTATAAATAAATTAAAATCACATAATTTTCTATCATTTAAGTATAATAAAAAAAACACAATATAATTAATTAAAATTATATCAGCAATTTCTGATCAATCTTTTTTTTTTTTCAAAAAAGGGGCTTGGGTTTCATTTGAGACAGTTTTTTTATTGTTTTTTACAATAATTTTTTAGTAAAAAAATTTAATTTTTGTACTACAAAACTATTTTAAAAAACAGTAAGAAAGTCACCCCAAATAAAACCTTAAAGCAACCAGAAAACTTAAATTGATCCACCCGTCCCAATCGTATGCTGTATGCGTACTTATCAGATCAGGTCTGATCTATAAGTATTTGATTGGACAGTGCCCCATTATTTTCTTTAGATGAATTTCAGTAAATATTCCTCAGAATAAACACCGAAGCAAGATGAAGGCTTCGTTTGGGTCTTTTTTACCGTTTCTTAAAGCATCTTTCTAACATTAAAATTTAAATTTTTATATCAAAAAGTTATTTTAAGAAGCATTAAGAAAGCTGCCCTCAACCGAAGCCGAAATCTTTATAAGAACAAAATAGTAAAGTGATACGCAGATAAAAAAACACTAAGAAACAAGAAATTTTTTTTTTTTGATCACCTACTTGGATAATCAGGACGTCGGCAGCAGATCAAAGATAGAGAAAAAGCTGGTTCTGCTGGTAAGAATAGATGGTCCTCTGCTACGCAAAAAGATGGAGCCAACTAATTTTGCTCGCAGGCATTGGACTATTTCTCACAGATAAATCCACGTTCAATGCTACTTTCAGCCACATGGCCCTTGGCCCACTTATACGACTTTAAAATTAATGCTCCCTTAGCATAATTGATCTTCCCCTAATAACTGATCTGATCCCTCACTTAAATACAGAAACCAGGCTGGCATTAATTAGTGAAAACCAACAGTTGCTCAACAGGGATAAGCTATTGGTTCCTTCTGCTGTTCCATGCTTTCCACAGAACAATTCCACTTCCTATAAACAATCAGGTTCACAGATCATCCAAGGGGGATGTCACAGAGCACATATAAATTGGTCAACAATGGAATTGTAACCACAGAGAGAGAGAGAGAGAGAGAGAGAGTACCTTCATGAGCTGCTTTACCTGCAGCTAGCCTTGGAGGAGTTATGGGAAAGGCAAGCAAATGGCTCCGGGGCTTGTTGATAGGCAAGAAGGAGAAGGAGAAGGTGAAGGGTGGGAATTTGACGATGGGATTGACTGCAGAAAACAGATCAGCTTCTGTAGCAGTTCCAGCAACTAAGGAGAAGAGGAGGTGGAGCTTCCGGAGATCGGCGGGAGCTGCAAAGGATTTGAATTCGGCAGAGCCAAGAATAAGTGTCCCTTGCCGTGAGTTATTTGATTCAGAGATTGATCAGAAGAGACAAGCCATGGTTGTAGCTGTGGCCACTGCAGCAGCAGCCGATGCTGCGGTGGCTGCAGCACATGCTGCGGCAGCAGTAGTGCGTCTCACTGCTGTGGCAAATGGTAGAAAAACAAGGGCCGCCTTTGAGGAAGCTGCTGCTGTCAGAATACAATCTGTCTTCCGATCATATCTGGTACTCACCTTCTCCTGTCCATGAAACTTCATATAATAGTTTCTGAAGAAGCATTATATAAACGTAACTTGTCTCCTGCAGGCAAGGAAAGCATTATGTGCATTGAAAGGATTGGTAAAATTGCAAGCATTGGTGAGAGGGCATTTGGTCAGAAAACAGGCTACTGCAACCCTCAGATGCATGCAAGCACTTGCTAATGCGCAAGCTCGGGCTCGGGCAAAAAGAATAGGGATGATCGAAGAGTCACAAGCTACTATATCACAAAGGCAGCAGAATTACAGGAGATCGCCACAGCATTCCCGTTTCAGAAAGTCATTTGTAAGTAAATTTCTGATAGTATTGTTTTTCTTATACCTCAGGTAGAACAGAATTCCTAAGGAATTTCTTAAAGAAATTTTATGGGGGGATCTCTTGTGAAATTTGTGTGTTTACTAGAACAAATCCTTATGAAAAAATAGACTATTTACATCAGAATTCCTGAAAATGCAAAAATCCTAATACCAAAAAGGATTTATCTTTAGCTTTTACAGAAAATCCCCACAAAATAACTGTTGAATTCCTCAATGGGAGGAAAGTTGCGCATGAAATTTCTATGAGGAATTTGTCCCTTTAAGCACTAAGGATGTAGATTTGAGTGCCCCTGCCATGCTAAAGTAATTTCCTAGGCAGCACTTAAAGTGCAGTTGTCTCTCTAATTCAATTTTCTATTTCTTAAAACTTCCTAAGCAGCACTTAAAGTGCAGTTGTCTCTCTAATTCAATTTTCTATTTCTTAAAACAAATGCTTCATGGTCCAGGAAATGAATAGGAACGAAGACGAGAATGTCAAAATTGTAGAGATGGATCTTGGGGAGACCAGAAGCACTTCAAAGGGCAGAAGCAGTTATTCCATAGGACAAACTGAGAGCATTGACCAGATATTTTCTATATACAATAAAGCTACCTGCAGACCTAGCAAGGCCGATCTCCCACCACAGTTCTCACCTGCCCCATCAACCTTAACTGAGATGAATCCCATGAGCCCCCGAGCATACAGTGGCCACTTTGAGGAGTTCTCCTTTGCCACAGCACAAAGCAGTCCACACCTATCCGCCATGTCCATGCCCACACACAACTTTTTTGACTATCCCAATTACATGGCTAACACAGAATCCTTCAGAGCTAAGGTACGGTCACAAAGTGCACCAAGGCCAAGAATTGATACTTATGAGAGGCAATCAAGCAGGAAGAGACCGTCGGTGGAGGGTAGAAATATTCCAAGGGGAATTAGGATGCAAAGATCCTCTTCTCATGTTGGTTTGACAGCCAATAGTTACCAATATCCATGGTCAATCAAGTTTGATAAGTCCAACATGTCTCTCAAAGAAAGTGAATGTGGTTCAACAAGTACTGTACTCACAAATTCAAACTACTGCAGATCTCTAGTCGGGTATGAGGTAAGAATAAGTACATGGCGTGTAGCCATGGCGTTTGTCTTTTCCAAAGGGAAGCTTTGACTGAATGATTCATCCTTTATTGTTGCAGGTCCACGGGAATAATTACTGACATCATTCATCTCTCACAAATAATATCTTCTGACAAGCGTAACAGCAATAACTGCAAAAGATACATCGTAGTCCTTATTTCAAAAGGACAAACTATTATGTGCGGAGTTTTTATGTTGTCCAGAGACCAATAAAAATACGCCAAATTGCCTCAAAAGTATATCGCGCTCGGTACCAAGCGGTACCGGACGGTTCTCCCGTCCGATGTCTGCACAGAATAATCTCTCCTCCAGAAGACATTTCCGAAACCGATATGTTGATTTTCAATCTACAAAGAAATAAACATTAAGCTCCTTAGTATAAATATAGTTTATAGCTTTTGATCATGCAGTCATATATGCACGTCTATGTTTGCTTCTTCAAGACCTAAATGAATGGAGAGTGTTTAAGATGTTCATGTAATTCTGACTGAGGTTTCGTTTGGGATGGTTTTCTTATTGGTTCTTAAAATAAATTTTTAGTACAAAAGTTTAAAATTTTATACTGAGAAGCAGGCTTAAGAAGCAGTAAAAAAATTGTCCTAAACGAAGCCTGAATGTCCTTTTAGAATCAATCATATTCTTTGAATAAAGAGTAAGCGCATACTAAGTCCTAAAAGGCCTAGGATTATTGCCTCCCAGACTGTGTACCACCTCCACCATAGTATTGTTTTGTAGTCTCACGTGAAAATTCTGCAAATGTCATCCCAGGTCTCAATCGAGAGGACAAAGGTGGGATACTTCTGAAGATTTCTTGAACTATATGGTTTGAGTCTCCAGATCCAACCATGTGACCAACTAGGCAAGCATCATTGCTTGGCAAATACTCCTCATCTTTCACTTCGGCATCCATGAGATAGCTAGGAATAGGAAGCACTTTATTCCAAGGCGGTTGCAGGAACACAACAAAGGTCTCTCTACTTAGGCTTTCAATCTCTGAAGGTCTGCCAACTGAATGAAGTGTTGATCGAAGCTTTCCATTTGATAGGATATCAGCTGATTCCCCTACTTGAATAATGAAGCTCTCAGGTGAAGCTTTCACCAGTAGAACCCTATCATTATTAGAGTCATATAATTGCAAGTATGTATGATCATCTGGAGAAGAACAATCTTTGAAGCAAAAAGAATCATCCAGCCCGCAAGATGACAGGAATAAAGGAGAAGTCAGGACAGTGAAAATTCCATAGTCATAGTGCCATTGTTGCCACAGATTTGAGAAATATTTCCTGCGACAACTCACTCCAGTAGTGCTTATTTTGCTGCACAAGAATTGCTCATCCTCGCTTTTTATAAAATTGGGAAGAACTTTATTATCTGATGACGTTGAAAAATGCAAATTTGTAAGGCTTAAGGTATTTGATAAATTAATAACAGTTGAGGTAGTTGATCTTGCCTTTGATATTGACCCTTTGGTTCTCTTGTTCTCTTCTTTTAGGAGGAGGTTATCCAGTACAGAATGATAGTGAATGAGGCGCCCTTTTGCAGTACCAGCATCTAATATACTTTGCCCTAACTCTTTACCACCAATCAAGTTATCACATACCCGTGCCAACTGAAACCCTAGTTCCATCATGCATAAGCCTAGTTCTCTGAATATGTTGCCAATCAATTGTTGTTCATGACCAAGAAACCCCTGCCAATCATCAACAGTTCTCCTTTTCTGCATGTCCTCAATATCTTTCTGTCCATTGTTAAAGAGTGGTGATACTGACTCTAAGTCCGAAAATTGCTCATATTTCAACTGCATTGCAAATGATGAGACAGCTCTATCAAGATTCCTCATGGATACATCACTGCCCAAACCAATATCCTGGAAATTACATGATCATTATTTCCAAAAGCACTAAACATATCAAGACAAGAAAATGGAATTTTCTACAAGGAACCAGTCATAGTGCCGGCAGATTTTGACGGTTTTATTGCATCATTGATGTAGTCAAATATTTATGTAATTTGTATGACTTTTGGTTAATTATGTATTGTGATTTTCATTTTGATTACCCTATGATGGAAGACAACTAGTGATCATGCTAGGTTGGTGCTCTTAGGATCGCCTATCTCTTTCCTTCACTTTGTTTCTTTGGGTTTTACCTTGATTGGCTGCTGGGTAGATTCCTCTTGGGCCTTTTTTCCTCGTTATTCCCCCTTGGCAGCTGTCCTTTTGATTTCTGTGTTCATTGGATGCTGTGTTGATACTTCAGTTTCCCCTTGGTAGCTGCAGTTTTGATGTGTTCCTAGTGGCTGGATGAGAGGTGCTTTAATTTCCGGCATTAATCGCTTTTTTCCTATAAAGAGGGGTTATTTTCTTGCGGTTTAGAGAGTTTTTTAGTGAAGTGTTTGCATACAAATCCGCGGGTTCTTCTAGCTTGAGAACTAGCCTAATTTCCTCTTTCCCTCTACTACTTCATCTCGGTTTTCTACCTCTTCTTCTCTTTTCACGGTACCCGCCCCATCTATATCATTATTCTCTTATGAGCTTAGTGGTGTTTGCTGTCATGTTTTGGTTGGTATTTGCTGGAGGAGGGTGAACTTGTGCCGGATCATTTCAGTGGTGGAATCCGGGTTAGATCTTTCATTTGAGCACCTATCCTAATTTTTTCGAACTTTGCATGTAAGATGACCCCACGTAGCCGACACAATGGAGAAAAATGATTCATGTAGCCGACCCCACGTAGTGGGATAAAGGCTTGATATTGTTGTTGTTGTTGTTGTTGTTGCATGTAAGATGACCACTTGTTGGTTGTTCTGAGGGTAGCCTTATTTACATTTTCCTACGTGTTCTTCCCTATAGATTTCGTAAGCTACTTTCTAAAACTTATTTGTACTTTTAGTTTTTTAACATGTGGATGTTTATGCTTTATTAAAAAGAAAGAATTTTGTAATTGCTTTCCTAAACGTTCTCCATAAAATATTTAGAAACTTAGGTTGCATTAATCATACATTAGTTGCATAAGGAATAAATTAGCAGAAATATGAAAAAGTGGAAGAAAAGACACCTAATGGTTTAATTTAGAGATCTATGTCCAATAATGGATACGAGGCTATGATAGCAAATATTGTAAGTTTAATATGATAGTTTTGAAATAGGCATTCATTTAGCCCCAGATATCAGTGATACCGCACACTGCACCGGAGAACCTCAGACCTCTGGCTATTCATGGAGAAAGGTAAAAAAGATCTTCAAGAGTTATTGGAAGATTACAAACTACATTATATGAATATTTCTAAACTATACATTTGCGAGTCAATAACATAAATTTTCAATTAAAGAAATGAAGCATTTGTAGTGGCTTTGGCAGCCAACTATATTAGGCCTTTGGTATACCAAAAGCCACCATTATTCATTTTATCCTTTTAGCAGGTATTCAGTAAATGGCTAAATTTTCATGGCTACTGCCAGCTATAACTATGTAATCAAATAATATGAATCGAATGTTCTTCAGGGCTCGTTTATATTAAAGCATCAGAATTTGATTATGTTAGATTCATGGGACTTCGAAGCTTTCAAAGACCAAGTTGGCTATACTCAAGAAGCATGCATTAGCCTGCTTAGAGTTGTTGCAGAATTATGCCTTCGATTTTTCAAAAGATAAATGAAGACAAGTTGAAACGGTTCTTCATTGAGAAAGTCAAACATCAGCTTTTAGAGCTTTCAAGAAGCCAGAAAGAAAGTTTTGATTTGTAGAAGGAAATATTATTTTCATTCAACAAAAATCACAAAATAAAACTTCCCAATATCATATAAGTAAATATTATGCTGTATGATTAGAGTTTAATTATATTTAAAGGAGGGCAAGAATTAGATCATATCTTAAATGCATTATCATTTTAATTTTGATTCGCTTAATGAGGGGCCATGGTGGGGAATGAGCTCATAGTTAAACAATAACAACAATAGCAAGCCTTTATACCATTACGTGCTACTATGTGAGATCAAAAAGTCATGAATCTTTTTTCTCCATTGTGTTTGATTAGAAGTCAAATTCTCATTAAAATCTAATAAAAAATGACATTTTTAATACTTTTTAACCAAATTCTTTTAGGTCCATTAATTTGTTTCTTAACATAGGTCAGATCTAATATATCTACACGCCTAATCGAGTCATCGGAAGGCCACAATTTTATATAACCAAACCATCAAAGGCGACTCTCTCTGATCTTATCAACCATTAGAGCTACTCCAACCTATTTACACATGTTTATTTCGCATTCTGTCTCTAAGAGTAAAGCCACTCATCCACCTGAGAATCCTCATCTCTACAATACTTAACTTAATTCTATGCTTCTCTTTTAATAGCCAACATTCTACTGCTTAAAGCATTTTAGGTCTTACCACCATATTATAGAATTTTCCCTTAAATTTGAGGGATACTTTTCTATCACACAACGGGTCCGCTGCATTTCTCCACTTCAACAATCCAACTTGAATGTAATCCAACTAAAATGGGAAAATACTTAGTTAAACCACCTTGTGTTTAAACACAGGTAACAACTTCAAGATACATATCTTTAATAACTTGAATATAAGCATTATTAACTCTTTTCTTTTCTAGAATTCTCCAGAGCACTTCTCTTGGAACTTTATCATATGTTTTTTTCTAAATCAATAAATATCATATGTAGATCCTCCTTATTCTCTCTATATTTCCCCATCAAACCAATACTTACAAAGGTAAATAAAAACCAATACCTAATAGGGTCAATTCATAGTGCGTTTAGAGGATTGTGCTTTTACAATTATGTGTTGATCGACTTCATAGGTTGTGCTCAAGCTTCTCTTATGGCTTATTTCATTATCTTCGGTTTTTTTCTTTCAACGAACCATTATGAGGTTGGATCACAACTTTAGAACTAATTTTTCTCATGTTCAATGAGTAAAATAATTAACTCTATTTTCTCAAAATCAAGAGAGATGTAGCATTAAGAGATAAATATTCGGCTTCATTTAGGGTTTCAAGAGACCTATTATTAAAAAATATATATTATTTTGGGAAATGGGCCATGATTTTCCTACTTCCATAATGATGAGAGTTTCACATCAGGAAGCCTATTCCTTAGGTTCTTAAAATTTCATATACTTTTCGAGAGGCTACATTAAGGATACTAAAAATGATGTTTTAAAACTATATGGGCATGCAACGACTTAACAATATATATATTTGCAAATAAATATGTATGCTAAAATTGATTGAGCAAAGTGTAAGCAATCAACATGATGCTCATAAAAGTTTGTAGGAATATTAGCTAAATTTGATTAGATTTAGATATTCAGGTTCAATTGTAACAATTTCAACAAACTCTAATGCAAAACAAATTAAAGAGCTAGTGAATTCAAAGCAAATAATAGGGAGGTTGGTGCTTGGGTGGGTGAGAGCGTCTCACCGTGAAATAGTCTGATGCACAATATAATAACGTCAAATGAGAGGCTATACTAATTTGTCCATCTTCC
Source organism: Dendrobium catenatum (assembly GCF_001605985.2). Classification (NCBI taxonomy): domain Eukaryota; kingdom Viridiplantae; phylum Streptophyta; class Magnoliopsida; order Asparagales; family Orchidaceae; genus Dendrobium; species Dendrobium catenatum. The sequence continues at coordinate 2,623,695 of NW_021319579.1, forward strand.
ATCTTCTTCAATTTATCTATTCTTGATACTGAATGATCTAAGTATGGCTCAACTCAAAGAGGAAAAATCATTCAACCACACCTAAATGTAGAACAAGATGAACTATCACTCAACATCTTCATTTTATCTATTCCACTTCCACGGCTTAAGAGAAGAAGATGTAGAAGATTAAAGAGGCCATAGTAAATAAGTAAATAAAGAAGAGAAAAGGAGGAAAGGAAGTGGTGGTGGAGGAAGAGATTGGATGAGACGGGGAACTAGGTTAACTAGCCAAGGAGGAAGGTAGGAGAAAGTGAGGGAGGGGAAGAGGGGGGAGAAGAGTATTTGCATAAGAAATTTCTATTTTCAAATTGATCATCTTTCTCCATAAAGTAATACATAGGACTATAGGCTATGCGCTATATCATGTGTTATTTTATGTTATGGATATGTACTTTTGATTAAGTCATAAAGGATGTCATTTTAACTCAAAAAATAAAATAATTGTTGTATCCCCCCGTGTACAAAATAATAAGAATAATTTTTTTATCAAATAGAAAACCCATGAGACAAACTCCTATCACATTAGGAAACCTTTAGGCTACTTCAACAAGTTTTACAACCCACTTATTAGAGCTCATGACCATTCACTTCAGAAAACCCACAATTTCGATCAGATCGGAGCATAAGGGTAATACAAAGGTGGTTAGGCTTCATCTCAATATTCAAGGATAAGCTAACACACAAAAGGCTACATAAGCAAATTGTTGTTAATGCAAGGAAATAGTAAATGAGAACTATAAATGCTGAACAACTAAAAGCCAATTAAAACAAATCAAGTGCATTTGTAACCAACAATATGAGACTCGCAGCCACTGCATCCCTTTAATGGCCATGTGAAATGTGTCTTGGGTGTCGATGCCTATAATTACATATGAAATAAAGCCACATTGAACCTACCTATCTAAATAAATAACATAAGCAAGCACTAAAGCATGATACACAAACATGCCTCAAGATTTGATTTGTTGTGGTAGATTTTGTAATGGTTCAGTCATCTCACTTGACATAAGAACTCACAATATAATTTAATGAAAATTGTCTTAGTATAGCTTATGCCATATAGCATAAAATGAATGAATCAATATTGATGGACCAACTTTATAAACATGAGGTCCACTGCTCAACAAGGAAAAAAAAAGGGTGGGCGTAGGGGCAACATGAGCATGAAGCCATGAACAAAAGAAGGTTCTGGATGGCTGATCACAAATGAAAGGAGAAGAGCTAGGAGAAACGGGTCATTTAAGGAGTTTGTGATCAACATGAGATTGAACTTTGCCCTAATATCACTAATGAAGAAGACAATGAAGAGAATTGAATTATATGAGGAAGAAAAGAAGTAAAGAATATGTGGACAGGAAGAAATGAGATAGGAAGCCAGTGACTAGTTTAGAAGAAATTAATTTACTTCAAAATTCAATATTCAAATCCTATGTCATGATTTCCTATTATAGATAAGAGTCATGTATTATTATATGCCCAACATAAACAAGAAATTGAAAACTAACATAATTGATAAAAACAAATAAAATTTATACTAAATTTTCAAGAAGCCCAGTATAAAATATGATTTGTCTCCTATTATAATATTTGGATTGCATGTGCTGCATTACATAACCTTATAAGTGTGTTAATCCTTAATTAGCACATGTATTCATTATATTTAATATCATCATGAAGTTTGAATAGGTTATTTAGTATGTTATTTTAGGAAAGATTTAAGTAAGTCCAAAAATAGATTTTTGAAGTTTTTAAATCTTATTGTTGATAACCTGCAAAATAGATTTTTGAAATTTTAAATCCTACTATTTCAATAAATCTTATTTCATCCCCATTTTTTTTATTAAATTCAGGCAATGTTAAAGCTGTCATTCACATGATTTATTGAATTTCTCCCTCTCTCTCACAAATCTTAAATCCAAAAATAAATGCTGGACAATTTATCCTAATTCAGCAAAATTTAACTGTTGTCATGTCCAAAAAATTTAGATTTTAATCCTCTCATGATTGACTAAATCTAAATTGATAGGATTTACTGAATCCTATTGAATTAAATCCTACTTTAGCCAAACAACCCTAAAATTAGCTCCTAATCAAACATGGCCTTTATTTCATAAACATCAAGGTGCAAACATCTCATACCCTGCAGACATTTTCTAGAACTTTAGCAAATCTGCGGACTTCAACAACAACATACCTAGTAATCCCAACAGAAGAATTATAAATTAGCAGCAATAACATCACCCAATAAAAGCAAGAATATTAGACAACATCATCTAAATGGACATAACAAGAAAGAAACTTGGAAATCTCGAAAGGGATAAATGAGAGTACAACATAGAAACGAACCAACCGAACTAGCGTAGAAGGATGCAAAATGAGAAGCTTACCTTGAGCACTTGCGCTCGATCCTTTTGACCAAGAAGAGCCCAATTCCGTGCAAGTGGGAGAAGATCCCGCCGCAAAGCCGGAGCCTTCGGAACTCCGGTGATGGCGAGAAGGCCAGGACCCGTCGGCCCTAGAGCTCGCATGACACCGCCGGAGATGAATTCGATCCTCTCCAGCTCTTCGCAGGAATGAGAGGAAGAAGAAATCCTTGAAGAGGATAGGAGGACGAGATCGGAGTAACGGAGCTCCAATGGCTCGAAAACCTCTGCTTGTGTTTCCATCGCCACCGGCGCGAAGCGGAAATCGCAGGCTATTTGACAACAGAGACGCATTGCTGTTAGGGCTTGATTGGAAGAACATTTAAGGCTTGTAAAGGCCCATATATTTAGAAGCCCATTCAGGGGTCGGCCTAGCCCAACTTATTTTTGCAATTAACATGCAGCTTAGAGAATATTAATTATTTGCATGGTTTTTGTAATGATTAAATATTAAATTAAATAAAAAAATAAAAAAATAATAATATTTTTTTATTTAGTTATTAGTTATATAACTAACTATACAATTTCCCCTCTCTCTATCGACTCTTTTGTTAGTCATATATTTATATTTATTTTAAATAAAATAAAAAAAATTAAAATTAATCATTATTATTTAAATTTTAATCAAAATATGCTGACAAAATTATAATTTCACTATAATTTACATTGCAATTCACATTTGGCTATTTGTAGCTTTAAGGGCTTGCTATATGATGAGATATGATTGGCTATGGGATTGTTTGATTTATTTTCAATTCTAATAAGATTTGACTCATATATTTGGTTATTCAATTTGATTATTTTCTAGTTTTTTTAATATTAAATCTTAAGTAAACCTCTATAATAGGCACTCATGCATAAATAGTTATATTTGTATGTATGATCACATTGATGTATAAATGCATTAATATTGTTATTGGCTAAAAAATTTGTGGTTGTAGAGTATCAGAGTTTTTTTTATGTCTTAGCTTTGTAAAAGATCTAGTCTGTATAAATAGATGAATGAAAAGATACGAGTGGCACCAGAGTTATTACGTGAAACTTTTGAAAAGAAAAGAATTATGAGGTTTTACTCTACTGAAAAAGATTATATACTATATAAGTGTTGGTTATGAAAGATTACAAGTTATTTAACTTGGAGATTAGAAGATTACAAGTTTGGAGAATCCACAAAAAAATATGGCAGAGTTTGTATAAGTCATTTAGATGGTTGTGGTCAAATGCTACTGACTTTACATTATTGGTCAGGCGACGATAGTTCGATGATGTGCTCAGGCGTCAAGTTAATTTCCAATGATAATTGAGTAGCGATGGTTAGACAATTGTGGTTGGGATAATGATAGTCTGAAGATGGTGATAGGTTTACACTAGTAAATGCTCAGTTAGGTGGTAGCTCAATGGAGGCTGTCAAGAGATGAAGTACTGACAATAGGTTTGATCGACGAAGGTCTAATGATCGAAGTTGGATTGTGGTTCGATGGTGACAATTAGGTAGTGGTTTAAAACGATGATGCTCAAGTGAATTTTTGATATTCTTCAAGGTTTTGAGTTTTCTTTAATCTTTAGACCAATGTCTCCTTTTTTGTAGAAAGTTTTATGAATATTTATAGATTTTTGAGTGGCATGTCCCATAAATATAGAGAAAATCTAAAACATTATGATGGAGAACCTTATTAATTCATGGATCATAAAGTGTTCATTCAGCATTTAAGTATCTTATTGCTGTTGTAATTAAGCAATCTTGGGCTTGTTGGTTTTGTCTCGTTGAGATGCCCAACTTGATTGTAAGCATGCTAAATTTGAAGATCACTTCGTACTTCAATTAATATTCTAAAATTTCCAATGCTTTAAACTCTAGATTTGTATCTATTTGAGCTTGGATCAAAACATTTTTTTCAATGTCGTTGGATTCGTACCATCGAGCTCGATCAGTGCGACTATAAATTTATTGAAATGAGAGTATGGATAGCCATGAATTTAATTCTAAAACTTTGAATTCATATGTGTATCTAGATTCGTACTTGATTAATTTAATTTTTAATGATGTTTTAAATATAATTATTGTACTTACACTTGAATCCTCTTAAGCAAACTTAGCTCTAAGTCAACTAAAATTTGATTTGAAAACCTATCAACGTTGATTATGAGTTAAAACCAATAAAAATTTTGAATGAACTATACTTTTTAATCCAAATTTCACAGTCATTCATAACAATAAAAGAATTGGGCTTTTTTCATAAATATCACTAAACTCTTACGTATTTACTTATAAAATTTAAATAATTATATTTAATCATATAACATCTTAGTATTTGAATGCTTTTAAAATAGATTGAAGTTAATCAGCCCATGTGCAGAACGTTGAGGGATATATAGCGTTTCATGTACCTGACTTTTTGATACGATGAAGGCTACACACACAGATCCACCCTTTGGGCTGGAAGAATGAATATTAGGCCCAGCAGGCCTCATTTAACGGAACAATTATTAGGTCCGGACATCAGATGTAGCTCTACATCCGGATGTCAATAACATGTCACAACGTGCTCTTACTCCTTACCGGGCGGCCTGACGACCCGACCTGGACCGGAACCTTGTATTGTTATGTTCATGTATTGCTATGTATTGCTCGGTATTGCTAGTATTGCTTGACAATAACGAGAAATACCGCTCTATCAAAACCAATACCTAGCATTACCTAGCAATACCTAGCAAAACCGGGGTATTGCTCGATATTGCTAGGCATTGGTCTTGACAGAATTGTATTTCTCGTTATTGCCGAGCAATATCGAGCAATACCCCGGTCTGCACAAATCAGCCAATACATAGCAATCCCGGGTCCGGTCCGGGTTGGGTCATCGGGCCGCACGGTAAAGAGTAAGAGCACATGGCACCATTTTACTGGCGTACATATGTAGAGCTACGTCAGGACACCGGACCTAATAAAAATTCCATTTAACGGGCCATAACACCGTGAGTCCATCATATTCTACGGTCTGTTGGATCAGGTTGGCCCGGTATAGCTAGATTAACCGAGGATTCCAAAGTAATATTTGAGAAATAATTCATGCATGATTTAGGATTCAGGAAACTAACTAAATGAATTTGCTTCAAAAGGAATAAAGAAAATAATCATAAAAACATCTTAAATGTAAGCTTATTAATCAATCTATTGGGCCGGGTCAAGTTGGGTAGATTAGTAAACTTAGGCTTTGTTTTGTTGTGGACAGAAGTAAAACACCACAACGAAATAAATACGAAAAAATAGAAATGCAGCCGAAAGTAAAGAACACCATGATTTAGCGTGAAAATTTTTGAAATAGGGAAAAAACTGAGCTAAGATTAGTGGCAACAATACAACCCTGATTGATCAACACAATTAGATTTCACACAAAACTAACACGTCTGGGACAATATTTTTACTATTTTTAAAATAGGCTTTATAGTACAAAAAATTCTTAAACTAGAATTTTTTGTACTAAAAATTTGCTTTTGAAAGCGATAAAAAAGGCTGTCACAAATGAATGGATGACTTTCTTACTATTTTATAAAGTTGTTATGGAAAAAATAAAATTTTAAAGTAGTTGTAGAAAACATATTCCTAATACAACTTTTTTTAAATAACAAAAAAGTAATGGCCAAACAAAAATTTCAATTGAGATCTAAAAACAAAGCAGAAAAAAGTTGTCCTAAACGAAACATTAAATATAACATTTGGTATCGCATAAATGTATCTAGCTAGGTTGGGTCGAATGTCTTGCCTAGTACGTTCTAATACATATATAATCTAGCTTAGCAATTTTTTTATTGATATTTTCTTAGTATTGTTTATCCAAACAAAAATTTCAATTGAGATCTAAAAACAAAGCAGAAAAAAGTTGTCCTAAACGAAACATTAAATATAACATTTGGTATCGCATAAATGTATCTAGCTAGGTTGGGTCGAATGTCTTGCCTAGTACGTTCTAATACATATATAATCTAGCTTAGCAATTTTTTTATTGATATTTTCTTAGTATTGTTTAGCATGAGTATTAATAATAAACAATAATAATAATAGAACATAAAAAGATTGATTTTATTTCCTTTTAGAAGAGAGTATTTTTTTTTCAAATTATTAATATACCTACCTATTTATATTATCTACAAATTAAAAATTACACAAGTGACTAATATAGTGATTGTGATTTTCAATAAAGGAATTATATGTAAATTAAGATTTAAAGGGTTTTTTTTTTTAATTTTTAATTTTTTATTAAAGTTATGACTTTGGTCTCTGAGTTGTCTTGTCAGCTATAGGAAGGGGAGATATACTTATTGCTGTTTTGTAATGTTTGTTTGGCAATATTAGATTTTTTTGCTGTGTATGTCCGCTACTTGCTGTGATTGTCTTGTATTTTTGTTTTTTTATCCTTTGTTTTTGAAAATCAGCGAATAAAAATATTGTTCTTTAGACTATCAATGACATGCGCCTCTTTTTATGTATTTAATTACTTCAGAGTTGGGAGATTTGGGTAAAGTGAGATTTGTTTGAAATTCTAGAGATCATACAAATAGGATTACTTCATTTGCCATAATCAAAAAGGGAGGAGATTGTTAAGCGATTAGTTTGCTATTTTGGCATGTTTTACACTTTTGCAAGGCTTATAGGGTTTATTGAATGATTCAATAGAGTTACTGGTTCAAATGTGTAGTTATCTCTACAATTTATCTTAGAAGAATTTGTATTTCTTCTTTTGTACTGAACATTTCGGAAAAATCAAACTACATCACGAAGACTTCAAAAATAGAATACTGGTACAGTACATTTGACGAATGATACCGGGCTTGTGAGTATGTTGAGGCCTTGTGAGCCTCTGTTCTTTGAAATAAACGGGTGAAGAGATTAGCGCGAGATCGTTATGATAAGATAAGATTCGCAGTGATAAAAACAATTTACTACATCTACACACCTACACATATATGCAGAAATCCATATAAATATACTTTCATACACTTGCAAAACCTCGCCTACAAGGGTTGTTAACGCCGGGAACGATATCCAGTACCTGAGCTACGCGGATGATCAGACAGTTAATACTCCTATATGCGAGCAACATGGAAAGAATCAAGGAACTGGCTTTGAAAAATTTTTCTAAGTCCTCATTGTCCAGGCACGAAATTAAAAATCGTCCGGAGCACGTTTGTTCTCTATAGTATTGTACGTCCAGACAATTAAATTATCATACATGATGATTTTCTCTCTGTATAAATTTTTGTCGCAGACAATTAAATATCGTTCCAGCGAACGATCTGGTCTCTATACAGATTTTCGTCAGACGAAATTAAAATTATCGTAACAAGACGAATTTGCTCTCTGTAAATTTTTTCGTACCAGAACGAAATTAAAAATCGTCCAGGACGCCTGTTTCTCTGTAAATTTTCAATCCAGACGATAACATTTTCGTCCAGACGATTAACCGACCTTAGAACGGTTTTCTGCAGTTTTTGGAAGCCGACTTGTAATACCGTTTTCGTACGCAGCGAACGTAGTTCGTACGGGACGATCAGCTTGTCGAAAATATTTCATACACATATTGCAAACAGGTTCGTTTTTAATAGCTTTTAAGTAAATCATCTAGGACATCCACGGATCGTACGGATGATCCACTGCATACGATATTTGAAAAACTTGCAGTTTTTTTGGGCGGTTTTTTATTGTCTTTTTATAAAATAGTCCGCAATAGACTCACCCAATCTTTTTGTCATTTGATCTTTGTGCCTTTGAGAGAATGACCCAAGGAGAGAGTGTAAGAGTGCATTCAAAGGAGATTACCCACACTGGAGCGTGCAGGCCTCTCACTTGGAGTTTAAAGGTAAGAATCTCTACTTGTGAAATTGGGATTACTATCACATCTTTTTCTTTCTTCCCGCTACTAAGATTCTAGTGAGAAGATCTAATCAAGGAGATCAGGTTTCGCTGACGACA